>NC_137454.1:15009973-15609973 GCF_964235325.1 Thermobia domestica | reverse complement strand
CATTTTGAAAATCGGCATTTATTTTCGCGTTTCTAAACGGCTGAAAACGGAAAGCCACTAGCTGACTTGTGATAACGGCACCTCACGCAAAATGATATTGTCTAGGGCGCTCTTGTTCCATATTTCAATTATCTTTTATCTATTTGAAGATATCACATAATTACTGTAAAATTAGCGGTATTTTAATTTCGCCGGGATGAAGACTCTTAATCTCATGAGTCTCGTGACGAACATTAGTTCATCCAAGTTGTAGATCGAAAATAATGGTTTAGTGTTACATGATTTATGCAAAAGCTATAAATTGATTGTACGAACATAATGAAGAACTTCAATAAACGTTTCAAGATACTGAAGTGATTGCAACAATAAATTCGGTTTAAGTGTTGTCATATCATGAACCTGTTGTGAACGTGGAATCTGATAACTTCTAGCTGAAATTAAGAAAAATATAAAAACATAATTTTTTGTACGTACATTTACATACCTAGACGAGACAAGAAAGAAATCTTCTAGAATCGAAACGAGGCGAGATAAAAAGGCCTTAATTCCCATCTCGTAGACTAACACTAGGTATAAAGAAAATGAAGCAAGGTCGAAAGAGACTGCCAATTGATAGACAATATAAGTACACATAATTGCAAAGAAGTTAGATCAGATTAGGTGAAGAGGTTACCTGCGGATGGTACATGAAAGTTTTTCAGTTTCTTTTAAGTGACTTCTTAATGAAGACGGGACACTTATGATTGTAATAATATGTTTTAAGCCAAGTGGGAGAAGAATTGGTCACTTTACTTATATGTTGATTATATATTATGAGCTACGTGGGAAAATAATTGGTCACTTTACTTCTGTGTTGATTACATGTTTTGATTCACGTGAGAAAAGAATTGGTGTCTTTACTTCTGTATTGATCATATGTTTTGAGCCACGTAGGAAAAGAATTTGTCACTTTATTCTGTGTTGATTATATGTCTTAAGCCACGTGGGAGAAGAAGTAGTCACTTTACTTCGGTGTTGATTAAATGTTTTGAACCACGTGGGAGAAGAATTGATCACTTTACTTCTGTGTTGATTAAATGTTTTGAGCCACGTGGGAAAAGAATTGGTCACTTTACTTCTGTGTTGATTTAATGGTTTGAGCCACGTGGGAAAAGAATTGGTCACTTTACTTCTGTGTTGATTAAATGTTTTGAGCCACGTGGGAAAGAATTGGTCACTTTACTTCTGTGTTCTGTTCTACTGGTTTATTAATAAGCCTCGCCTAACCACATTAGATAAAGAACTAGAACCTTCTTTGGGAGGAACACTCAAACAAGACAGTGAACAAAAGATATGAAATATCAGTTGACGAAGAGCCGCTTGGAAAAAGATTTCTAATAACGGCACTCCTTTGTTCAACATGTAAACACTAGAACAGCCTTTATCTCTTGAAAAAGTTGAATGTAGTTAGTGGAATATTTAGATATTTTTGTTTTAAATCTAATGTAAACATCGTAATCTGTAAAGAAAACAGCTAACGTAACAGAATAATTGTAATATTTAGGTTTGTAAGATTAATGCAAATAACACATGTCTTCATTTGAAGAAATTCAGTGTGCTGACCGAAATATTATGATATAAAAATACCACAAGCATATCTTAATTGTTTTATTTACAATTCAGTATGAAATAATTACTCACGGAGCTGGTTATAGATATAATGAATAAGTACACTGTTAGTAGGCGTTTTCCCACTTCAAGTGAAGTTTTATAAAATTACCACGAAACCACTAGAGGAAAAACAAATGCAGATGACATTTCCAGTGGGACTGACATAATACTAGTACTTGAGAATCATGGAGTATGTTTTTCAAAAACAACAACATTGCATCTACCTTTTTATTTGCAGTCTTATGAGATGGATCTTGTATTAAAAAGGACACTTTCTCCTTAGCATGCATGACAAATGCACCCTGAAGGTCCATACTTGTTTTTAACATGCAATTGTTCTCTGCCTCGCGCGAACGTCAATGTTAAAAGTTTCTGGGTTGTGGTTCTACCTGAATGACCCCTTCTGAAAAATACTTTAATCGGCAACACTGTACGAATCTTATTTGCACGCAATCCCTCGTACATAGCCGGGAGGTGGAAAAAAATTACAAAATAGTAATAAAAAAAAGGAGCTGAAAACTGGTTCAAGTAATTGCTGCCTTAATGAAAGAGGATGGCTAGAATGCATGCGGTCGTCGGCTAGCACAAGACGTACATTGGCTTTGCAATACCCGAAGGAAGGAAGCTGTTTTCGCATCTGCTTATTAGAAAAGCCTTGTCAGAAAGAATTCTCTTCAGACGGATAGACGATGATTTACATCATCCATCGATAATGGCTGCAGCGTATAAGTCTTTTTGTTGATTGGAAAGAAAGAAAGTGAGTCCAGTCTTTGCACTATCTTCCATACATAATGCCCAGAATTGTAAAACCAAAACCCTTTGTAGTAACATGTGTAAACACATCAGTTTAAGAGTCTTCATCCCGGTGAAATTAAATACCGCTAATTTTACAGTAATTATGTGATATCTTCAAATAGATAAAAGATAATTGAAATATGGAACAAGAGCGCCCTAGACAATATTATTTTGCGTGAGGTACCGTTATCACAAGTCACCTAGCGGCTTTCCGTTTTCAGCTGTTTAGAAACGCGAAAATAAATGCCGATTTTCAAAATGGCTCGAAATCGAAAGCAGATAAGTGAGTCGTGATAACGATTTCTCATGTAAAATAATATTGTCTAGGGCGCTCTTGTTCCATATTTCAATTATCTTTTATCTATTTGAAGATATCACATAATTACTGTAAAATTAGTGGTATTTTAATTTCGCCGGGATGAAGACTCTTAAGCACAGACAACTTTGGGGCAGATGACTTTGATGTTGTCTGGGGCTTTGCACATGATTACCAAGTATTTTGCACATTTTAGATTAAAAAAAAATTAATGTAATAAAAATGGGTATTCATAGTGTAAAAACTATGCATCATAAAGTATCTATTATAATTTTGTTGTGACTCTCTGTATCGCAATTCCGAAATAAGAAGTATTTTTAAAACAGTAAGTCGTGTACAAATACTCTTAACTAGCAAACACTATGTACTTATTTTCCGATTGATCAATCTTTATATATATATATATACTGTGACGAAGTAGAAGTTGGAGCACAATTATGTCATTCCTCTTTCTCTTTGTTTTTATTAATTCCAGTCGATTGCCATATTGATTGATTTAGGAGGAGGAGGAAAGAGAGTGAATTACCACTAATTGAGGTCAACAGCTCTACTAGTGATTTAGCATTGAGTTGTTCCTGTGAGAGAATTACATACGTGTAGACACACACATCATAGAGTAGGTGAACTTTTACAGTTACAATGACCAGTCTGAAGATTTGAACCTGGTAGTTTCAGATTGAGTAATCTAACTGTTTTTATAATGGGCGATATTTACGTATATTATGATACCTTTGCTATATTTGGGATGTCGGACAACTTTCTCATATGAAAACACGTGAGTCTTTAGTTCATAAGTAGCTACTGTGTCACACACATGTTAGCAAATTTTAATTTTTACAATCGGTTAGCATGGGAAAGCGATCAAAGGTATCAGGTTGATGATATAGAATTGTGTCTTTCGTGAGTTCGAATCCCATTGCAAGTATGAATGTTATTGTTATGTAATTTCATTGTTTATGTAATTATTGTATTGTTTCATCGTCTCTTTTAGCGATGCTCTGTCTCTTTGTCTCTCTCTCTCTCTCTCTCTCTCTCTGTTTGTCTGCCTCGCTATCTTGGGCTCTCATACATCCTAAATTTCCTCGTGCAGTCAGCGACAAAAGTTTTTTTTTTCTATTTGATGAAATTAGTTTCGTAAGTCACTTCAGAATGGAAGGACAATTTGAATACAGTTTTCAGCAAATTAAAAAGAATGTAATTCGCTGTACGTTTCAGCCATACCACCGTTATTCCCAAACTAAATTTTACCCAACGAAAATAACTTTTGTCGCTGGTTGTACAAGCGAATAGAAACGGTAAGTCGTCAATAGAATAAGTTTTTAAGCTATTAGAAGATTGATTTTATGTATAAAACAATATATTAATAGGCGCCACTTTTATGAATCCCTATTGTTAATCCGAGCGTGAAGGCACTAGGGGAGATTTTCTACAATACAAAAATTTAAAAACTCACTATATGCTGGCTTTTAGATACTTAATCTGCACGTAAACAAGTTCTATTCTGCTAACAGGTATATCAAATATGCGTCCCACTGTATATGAAAGCTCAATATAGCAAGGATTAACCATATCTGGGGGTTTTATTTTTCTATATATTAACGGGTCAAATACATTCCGGTTTTCTAAATCAAAGGATCCAATATATTTCAGTCAAAAAATTTCTTTTATGCTTTATATCTGGAGAACTACATATAGTGTAGCCAAACTCAAATTATCACTTAATTCAGTATGATGTGCTTATTCCGTTAAAAAAAAAAAAAAAAAAAACATAAATTCGATTTAAGGGCTCTTCAAAAATTTTGTTCCCTGATTCAAAAACTCTAATATAAATTTATTTCAATCAAAAATTTTCTTGGAGGCCTTATATCTGGAGAACTACATATAATGTAGCCAAACCCAAACTATCACTTAACTCAGTATGATCTGCTTATTCCGTAAAAATAGGAAAACTCGATTTAGAGACCGTTCAAAAAATGTTATGGCTCCTGATCCAAAAACTCCAATACATTTCAATCAAAAATTTTCTTGTATGCCATATTTCTGGAGAACTACCCAAACCTAAACAATCACTTAACTCAGTATGATGTGCTTATTCCGTAAAAATATACGAAAACTCGATTTAGGGGCCATTCAAAAATTTTGTGACCCTTGATCCAACTAATTATTGGCCCTTAAAAGATCCAATATAGTTTTTCAACAAAAATATTTTTGTAGGCCTTATATCTGGAGAACTGCATATAAGGTACCCAAACCCAAACTATTTTAACTCAGTATGATGTGCTTATTCCGTAGAAAATACGAAAAGTTGATTTAGGGGCCGTTCAAAAATTCTATGGTCCCTGATTTAAAAACTAATTATTGGCCAAATTCGCAACTTTTTGATCCATTTTTCCCCCTTAAAATTCTTGTTTTCTTGAAGTCTTCAGCTCAGTTTTCTTTGGTATTGGGAGTATGTAATTCTCTGTTAACTTTTGAAACTGTATTCTAACTGATCATTTCGTGCAGAAGTTATTGAAAAATGTATTAGGTATTTATATTTATTTTGCTGGTCAGTTTGAAGAATCATATGTTAGTTTCCCACGAAGAGTAATTTTTGATAAAAGACAATTCAATCATTTTTATGCTTATACTGAAAGTCAAGTCACAACATGTTTCATCACTCAATGAATACAAGATATTGGATAGAATTGTCTGTAGAATGGTAATGACCTATCTTGACTATGTAATCACCTTTCGGATGTTGCTTGAGTGTAGAAGTTGCATATTTATGTTATGGATATTGTTTGAAAAAAAAAAAAAAAAAAAAAAAAAGAAAAATAAAACATGGCTTCTTGTTTCCGGTCATAATTCAATGCAGGAACACATGTGGGTTGATAGAGGAGACTGACCATCTTCTTCTTTGCCACTTGAAGGCGTTAAACTCGAAGTTGAAGAACTGGGTGCAAGTGATGGTTCAACGTCACGTTCCAACCAGTTGCTGGTTCTGTCTACCGTTCAACCCAGACTGCCACTGGGCATTGTACACTGTGCCACAAACCATCTGCTGAAGAAATAGTCAAAAGGTCTCCTCTAAGGATGCGCACGAGACGAGTCGAGACAGGATTTTTCTGACAAAATTCGAGTCTTCCAATAGCAAAATATACATTTTTCGTGTCGAGACATCACTTTTACAGCGCATTTTCGAGACGAGACAGCCACAAATCTTGTCTCGTGCGCATCCTTAGCTCTCCTCAAAATATTCAAAAGATAAATGTTATTTTCAGTCAAAAGACAAAACTATACTGTCATTATAGAAAACAAAAGTTCTGGAGGATCGATCTTTTAATTGTGTGTTTCGGAAAATTTCAAAATAATAATAATAATAATAATAATAATAATAATAATAATAATAATAATAATAATAATAATAATAATAATAATAATAATAATAATAATAATAATATCTTCTTGAGTACATATTATTAAGTGACAAATTGCTTTCTGCGGATGCCCTCAAAATATATGCTAGGATAAAGACCATCCGTGACTGTCTCAGTTTACATTACGACATAAAAATATTGCTAGCTGGTGTTCTATTAACAAACTTGTGTAAAGATAAACAAATGTAACATTTTATTGTTTATTAGAAACAAAAGTCAAATAGAGTTTAATTATTCAATGAATCAGATCTTACTAAATAGATTAAATTCAGTCAAAGATCTTGTGGAGTTACATTTGGTATGAAACTGACACTTAATAACCATATAGAGAAAATAGTTAATGAATCTCTCAAGATGTTAGGGTTCATAATTAGAACTGGGAAGGAATTTAACAATATTACCACACTAACAAAAATGTATTATTCCTATGCCCGATTAAAACTGGAATATGCTGCTGTGATCTGCAACCCATCGCAACAGCAATACCGACACCAACTGGAAAAAGTCCAATCTAAATTTATCAAATACTTGGGATACAAAAGAACTGGAATCTATCCATCTTATGAAAACCATCTAACATTAATACACAACTTCTGTATCCTTACACTTCAGCAGAGGCGAAACGTGATAGATCTGTTTTTCTCCATGGAATAGTACAAAACGAGTTTAACTGTACGGATCTCATATTAACACTAAATTTTCATGTCCCAACACTTAAAACTCGTGTTGATAACTCTGGCCTGTTCTATTGGAAAACTGCAACGACCAATGTACTATTGAGATCAGTAATCTGGAGAATACGCTCCTCTTATAACAAAATATGTATCGACCATAAAGAAATTGACATCTGTGATATGAACTATATGTTTAAGGAAACTATTGTAACTTCATTTTGTAACATACCAACGATATAACTGGGCTTGTGCCTTTTCTGTTGATAACAAATACATAAATCATTAGAAAATATATAACAACGAAATATACATAGTGAATGGACTCCCCTATTATTTATAGGTACAGAAATCGGCTCCCTTGTTGGCTACTGCAAGTTGACATAGTCCAGGATTGAAATAAAAGGAGCTTCCGTAGCGAAACTGAGTGCTCCGTCACTCATTAGTTGTTTTGAAGTTTAGGATCCCGTTCAGGACCGAGACTATATATGAAACATGGACATACAGCTTAAGGTAGGAATCGAACCCATATCTTCTGTGCCAAAGGCGCATACACTAAAGAATATTCACGAGGAAGTTTGCTCTGTCGTTGAGTTACAATGTTGCATTAAATATGAAACGGAATAGCCATCGGCGAATTGTGCATTACTTATTCCGACACTTGCTTTTCTGTCTGAAGTGAAGTTTGCTCATTATAATAACTGATGTCGTTATATTCATGCTTCGTTCTCTCTCTCTCTGTCTCTCTTTCTGTTTCATGTGTGAAAATATTTCCCGATGTTCACCTTAACTCCACCCAAAACATGAAACAGTACACTCGCCTTGTTTGTTTGTTTGTTTTTTCCATGTGTGTGTTCTTTTGTCACAAGGTGTCAACTGTTACGTGCAGTGTGTACGTGGTGTGAGAAACACAAACTGCCGGAAACTGTGAATACAGTTTTATGTGCGTGGCAATTACTGATTTTTTTTTCTTTTTTGCAAATATTTGCATTTGATGCTGATTATTTACAAGTTAATACTGGGATGTTTCTGAAACGCATAAAATATTCCAAGTAATGGAGAACTTTAAAGTGAAAGCGAAAAATACACACGCAAATGTGTTTGTTAAGTGTATGTATATATGTATGTATGTATTTGTGTGTGTGTATGACATCTTACAAAACTTGTTTGTATTCTAGTTAAGTTTTATTAAATGCATCTAAAAATTGTATTTGTAGGTTGTTACGTATTAATAATGCATCACATGAAAAGGCTCAGGTATGCGCATCCCACCTGAGTGTATGTGAAGCACTCTTTAAAAAATTTTCCCTACTGAAATGTAATCCCGAAAAGCAGTAGAGGAAATTGCCTACCATTTTTTTTTTTATATATATTTTGCTTTACCAAAGTGCATACATACAGTGGAACATCGATAACTCAAAATTCAATGGAACAGATAAAAATTCGAGTTATCGAATTTTTCGAGTAACCAAGGTTCGAGTTATGGAAGTTGCCACAAGGAAAATTCGAGATATCGACGTTCCATGTTGTTCCCGTCCTGCGGTGGCTCAGTGGTAGAGCGTTTACCTCCAGTGCTTGGGGTCCCTGGTTCGATCCCAGCTCGCGCCGTGTGGACTTTGTGGTGGACAAACACCGTGCTCGTGGATTTTCTCGGTCGGAGTTGTCCCGTTCCCTCCCACTTTCTTCATTCCACCATTTCACTCATCTCCCATCATCACCGTCTCCTTTAGCCTAACCGGCATAATCGTGGGACGTAAAACTTAAATATTTCATTTCATTTTTCTTACATGAAAATAAGAGAAAAAGTTTAAATAAACCTGACCTATAGAGGGGGGGGGGAATGTCTAATTTCAGAGGTAGGACTCTCCAAAATAATGGAAAAGCTAAATTTCAACGTGCACTATTTTGAGTTCGAGAAACCATGGAGTCCATATCAGCGTGAAGGTAGTCATACGTATGAAATCGAAAAATGCATGTTTCATCGATGTGCAATGAATGTCAAAGGCATTTTTTACAGGGTATATAATTCCCAGATATGCTCTTAACAGGATTTTTAGATATGTTGTGATTTGAAGGTGTGTCCAAAGTAACCAAACGTAAGCCTTGACAACAGTGGACAGGGGATACTTCGGCGTAGGGTTGCCAGACAGCCCGATTTTCCGGGACAGTCCCGGTTTTCAATGAAAGAATTAACTGTCCCGAAAAAGGCTTTCGGGACGCCTGTTTATCTCGGTTTTCGTTCTTCAGATTGAAAAAGAAAATAAAACAACCGGCAAGAACTAGTACGTCTCGCGTAAAGAGGAAGGTTTCCGGAAGATCAGTGTAGCCAATTAATTTTACTAATCAAACCATAAGGAGTTTGAAAATAGCATCCATTCTTTCGTCTAATGAGTTGTTTTTTAAATAAAAAAAACTTTTTATTTGCTGCTCTGAATTTAGCGTAAATATATCTTTTCTTGCTAAATCCTAAATTTGTATTTCTTTTAGGGCAATGTCTCTAATTGAGAAAAAATATCTTTAATCATAAATGGGAGGGTATGTCGTAATTGGCACAATATTTACGACCTATTAAACAAATTCGGAATACGGGATCCCAGGCAGCTCTTACATTGCATGTTTCCCTTTCACACTCTTTATGCATCCCTGTAGGGCTTCTTTTGTGTTAACAGTGTATAGAATTAACTGAACAATTGTAGATAGTAACCTGGAAAAGGCAGATAATTAATTGATTCTGACCAAATAAGTACGAACTCTGACCTTATATATAAAATGAGATTAGTGTCCCGGTTTTTCGTTTATAAAATCTGGCAACCCTACTTTGGCGGGAAATCGAAAGTTTTATGGACAGCCAACTCCTCGGTTCCTCATACTCGGAATAACGCGTACTCTAATGTATTTTGTCACAGTATATAATTATATCACTTTTTCTTCCCGTATAAGGGTAGAACAAAGCATCGCAGCACACGTTATTCCGAACACGAGAGACCGTGGTGCTGCCGGTCAATACATTTCTGACTTCCCACAGAAACTTTCCGTATTCACTGCTGTCAAGGGTTACCTTTTACCTACTTTAAAAGTCAGAGCGTATTTGTAAAATCTGTTGAGAGCATGTCTGGGAACTATACCCTGTAGGAAATTCCGTGCACATCAGTTGCACATAAATGCAGGGGGCTGGGGGCATCGGATAACGAGAAGCGATTTTTCGGAAATGGCGTATCGACCGACAGACGCACAACTTCTTTTAATAAGTAGGGAAATGGCGTATCGACCGACAGACGCACAACTTCGTTTAGGAAGCAGAGAAAGGCTTTTCCCTATGTTTCTGATCCACTTCGTTACAGCGTGGTCAATTTAGCCACTAAATCTGATTTTAAAAATATTTCTATTTGATTATTTTGGTGTCTATAAGTGGAAAAGTTTCCGTCGAAGGATTGATGGAGGATGTTCACTACAAGCTTGCATGATCTGAAATCGAACCACACACAACGTGTACAGGGATTGACCATCTGCCACTGCATCCTTGAAATCAGCACAATTCATGAATTTTAATTGTAAAATTATTATAAATTTAATTAGCATAAATTATAGTAAATTAACACCTTTATTGATAAAACCGAAAATAGTACCATAAATAGTACCATAAATAGTACCATAAATAAAAGAGCTTCTTTCTTTTTCGGGGGATTACAGTGGGAGATCTTTATCTAGTGAGATCATACTGAATTTTCAGCCCTGAACTGGTGGGAAATTTACGTAAACTATTGAGAACATAACTTCGAATTTCACACTCATCCTCAGAAAATGAAACCATGTATTTTGGCCAAGAGGAGTGTATACAATAATTCTATCGCAGAGATGCTCTGTATTTTCAAAATCCTTTCCCTGAATATACAATTTTTACACTGGTTCAAACAACTCTGAATCTACTATTTGCAGCCAGTGTTTCTTCCAGGCATGCTTTGGAGAAATTTGCTCGCTGGAATCTCCACCCCGGAGCTAACTTAAATGAAATGATAATTGCACGTCACATTTGTGCAGGACACATTCTTTAACATGTAATACCAGAGGAACGCACGTCTACGTCCTTCGTTCGAACAACAATGTTAAATTCCCCACTCACGGACTTCAAAATATTCTTGGATAAATATATCAAAACAGTTTCATAGTTGAGTTGACTCAAATTTTGATTTCCCGTTCTAGTATTCCAAACAAAATTTTCTGAAAGAAAGCATTCCTCTAGCTACAAAATTTCTAAAATTTCAGTTGTAAATGCGTCTATCTAGAACGAATTTTCCTCCTATATATATTTTCATATATACTTACATAGGTTGTAGCTAAGACCAGCAAGTGTTCAATACGTTACAATTACAGTAGGTGAGCTGAGAAATCGCCCGTCAACAGTGTTGCCAGATGAAGATATAGCGAGAACTAGAAAAACCGCGATCATACGTGCGAGTAATTGAGCCATTTGTTTTGTATGGTTTAGGATTTTCTGATTTTGGCGACGGCACCGCCCTCTAGCTGAAGAGTTCTTGGGTGTGCAGAATTCGTGTGTAATTATGTAAATAAGGTGAGATTCACAATTTATGATAGTCGTGAGTTGCTGATCAGCCGGCCGGTCACGATTAGTTTTTGAATTCCGCTTCTGGCAATCGCAATAGTATATTTTTCTTTCTCCTCCCTTTTTTTTTCCCCTTCTTTGCTTACGAATGGAACCAAGTTGACTCCCGGTAATGAAAAACTCCTCGATCTGAATTGAAGTGGCAAACACGTCTCCCCCCCCCTACTCCCCCTTCTAGTACTTCCCACTCTGGAAAAGAAGTGCAACTAGTTTTGTTGCAATGACCTCACCGCTAAAAAGCATTCGTTACAAACAGCTTCTGCGTGTTGCAAGTTGGGACAAGTTTTTTTTTTTTTTTTTTTAAGATATATATATTTTTTTCTTGTCTTACAATGTGCTTGCTATTTCTTTTTTGTTATGGAAAAGTGACATATAATAGACGTGAATAAGGATTATATTTGTTGCGAGTAAGAAAAGAACACTTTTTTACATAATATCATCTAACTTTCCGCAGTATTTCTTTCAATAACCAGAACGTGGAGATTTCTTCTTTAGTAATGCACGTATTTAAAGTTACTTTAAGCGTAGGTGTAAGTATGTAATAAAAAAGATATAAGTACAATAATTAAATAACAATTAAATAATATATATACTAGCTGAAATACCCATTCTTCGCATGGGTGAGATAAAATATTCATGTAAACACACTGAACAACGAAAGGGGAAATATATATCGCTCTTTTTCTACTACTTTTATATGTCTTGGTTTTTCTCTATGACTACGACCGAATGGAGTGAATTTGTAAGTTAATGCGATTGGAGTTTCACCATTGATCTCAGCGAGCGCGAAAACTATGAATTCGACACTAATATCGGTCATTTTCCACTACTTTTACATGTCCTGTTAAACGCCCTTCCCCCCTCCGAGAACCCTCTGGTTCGAATTTTGAAAAAAAAGCGCTTCGTCTTGGTCTGAAGCCTGGACCAAGATATCCGTGACCAAAATTTGGTACTCTCGTCTACTCGTCTGGTCTCCAGGTCGCACAAAGGCAGACAGACAGACACAAACAAACTCGTCATATATATATACACCCCTGCATTCATCAAGTATAACATTCTAGCTTATAGGTTTATTTGCTTCGGCTGTTCCGAGCTTAAGATATAAGTAAAACGACATTAAGAACAAATAATAAAGAAACTAAGTCTACCTGATGGATAACAATAAGAAATTATATCAAAAGCAATGAGTTGATCAGTACGGGACTGTATACCTACTTTTGGGCTACCCTGTATAACCCGCAAATTCAAATATTGTATCTTGGTCTTGGTTTGGTATGGAATATAAATGTATTAATATATTTGTGTTATTCTTTTCTCTCTCTCTCTCTCTCTCTAAGTGATAACCTAGAAAGATACGTATGGGAATAGTGCTGCACTTTAACATTTAAAGTAGCACGTTATGGACAATATAATGCAGTAAAACCAAACACACAAATAAACAAACAAACAAACAAACAAAAAAGCACTTTCACCTCATTCTCATAAATAAATATTTTAAATTAATTTTTTCGTGCTGCCGCTCAACTAACTGTGACCTTCGAAAAAGGGAGTTGGAACGTGAGCTTATAAGAAATAACAACTGAAAATCTAGTGCATTTGTTACTGCTAAAGTCAGGCTAATAATCAATTGTGATCTTTAAGAAATCTGTTTATAAAAGAGAACTGTCAATTTATTAAGTTCTTAAGTATTACA
Organism: Thermobia domestica; assembly: GCF_964235325.1. Lineage (NCBI taxonomy): Eukaryota > Metazoa > Arthropoda > Insecta > Zygentoma > Lepismatidae > Thermobia > Thermobia domestica. The sequence continues at coordinate 15,596,808 of NC_137454.1, read as the reverse complement.
AATTAGGGTTGCTAACTTCTGAAAATGGAAATACCGGAACCCTCATGGCAGAGGCGGATCCAAGGGGGGCTAGAGGGGCTATAGTCCCCCCCCCCTTGACGCTCAGATACACACTGGATAAAATGGGCTTCAATCCTGCTTTACACTGGATAAGGCTTGCAAACTATGGTTTAGCCCCTCCCTTAATCATATTCTGGATCAGCCACTGCCTCCTGGAGTAATACACTCTTAAGAGTCTTCATCCCGGCGAAATTAAAATACCGCTAATTTTACAGTATTTATGTGATATCTTCAAATAGATAAAATATAATCGAAATGTGGAACAAGAGCGCCCTAGACAATATTATTTTACATGAGAAACCGTTATCACGACTCACTTACCTGCTTTCGATTTCGAGCCATTTTGAAAATCGGCATTTATTTTCGCGTTTCTAAACAGCTGAAAACGGAAAGCCACTAGGTGACTTGTCATAACGGTACCTCACGCAAAATAATATTGTCTAGGGCGCTCTTGTTCCATATTTCAATTATCTTTTATCTATTTGAAGATATCACATAATTACTCTAAAATTAGCTGTATTTTAATTTCGCCGGGATGAAGACTCATAGCATCATGACATCATCGCTCCTCAAATCCGTAAACAACATGAAAGTTGTTATTCACATAAAATCGAGCAATTGAGGACTTCAGACTTAAGAACTTTAATTACTTTTGAAACATTTACGAAAACTTATTTATTCCAGTTTTGGTTAAATCGGAACATGTGTTCTTCATCTTTTTATAATTTACCATCAATAATACCATCATATTTAAAACAGAAAAGCAAATATAATTGGCAATATAATTATCGCATGCAAAAATATACTTTTAAAATAAGTCTTAGCAGCTTCCCTGCTGGCTATGTCTCATAATGCGTACATACTTTTACTGGATCTGCATGCATTATTTAATAAATTGAAAGATGTATCTGAGGATGAACCAGTGCTAGCTGTGCTCTTGAAAATGTACTTTTGTTGACCTTTAGCAGTTTTGATATGTTCAGTAAATTTTCCTGTCTTCAAATCTTCAGCAAATTCCGCCCACGACAGGTCGATATCAAAGTGAATTATAAGCTCTGTTTTAACCATGTTCATCGACAAACGATTTCGTTCGCCACTCCAAAATAATCTGAATAGAACAGAGAATAGGACTAATAAAAGAAGAAAAATTACAGGACATTTAACGTCCGGTTTTGAGGTCGTACCGGACACCAGACAAGAAGGTCAAAAACCGAACTGTCCGGTAAAATTCCGGACATTTGGCAACCTTATTTAACATTCATGGTGCAACTTATTACAAATTACGTGTTACTTAAATGGATCACAATCTGTAGTTATAATTCTTCACAGTATCCGATTTTCTCAAATGTACCTTGAAGTAGTGTCTTATGTCCGGTATCATTTCAGTTGAATATTGACTATTTCCTAACCATTGCCATATCTAATACCAATATTATTTTATTTATCAAATGATTGTAATTTTGTTACCTGCATTCAAAGTGAATGAAATATATGCTTGCTCTACAAAACATATAGATCCTTATCAAGTGATAGAAAGAATACTTAGACAAATCCTAATACACATATGCTACTCTTCTAATTTGTCATACGTTGTTAGCCGTTTTCATGTATTCATTCCTTCAGATTTTACAGAGATTCTGAGCTCTCACTCATTGTAACTTTACTTTCGCATACTGAAATAACTATTCACATATTACGAGAAAGCTAGGAGTACTTTGCCGATGTACGAAATTCGGAAATCTATTGCACAAAGTTTGTTCTTCATCTTACACTGCCCTTAATAGAATATTTGCTTTCCTATTTGGTTCCTGGTAGTTATACAAATTACATTTCATCAGAAATAACTTTTTTGCCATTCTTAGTCATAATGCATCCACTCTATAATCCGTACCTACATCTTGAATATTATTAACATTAAATTCTGTCATGTTAAATAGATTTTCTACCTTGTTTATCTTTTTTAAAGTTGTAAATTGAATTATAAACTGTGAGCATTACTGAGACAGATACATTTTCAGAGGATAGCATATGCTTACATTTTCCATAGTGTGTTGCTTTTGTAGGATAATTGCGGTTCAAAACTCACTTGCAAATAGATTGGTCAAGACATATAACCAAGTTTCTGTCACTGTTTACATTTTTCAGTACTTTTGAAAAGGTTGAGAGTCAGAAAAGTAATGATCAGTGATGTAACTAACGCGGCAAACGAGGCTTGTGCCCCGGGCGGTGGATTGGGGGGCGCAAAACTGGGAAAATATTTATTTTCACTATAAGGCAAGGAAAGATGTTTTAGCAGACTAAAGATCATAAAAAAAAATACCTCAGAAACTTAACAGAACAATAACGACTCACCAACCTTAGGATCATATCCATAGACCATAAGTTACTTCAAAGCTATATTTTGAGGACATTATAAAACCCTTTGCACCCAAAAGAGCCCGCAAAGTTAAATTTTAGTTCCAGATTTTTGTGTTTTCGTTTAACTTACATCGATATAAGAATTTGCAAAATGTCCGAGTATAATACTCGAGACAGCAGCTTGGATGTTTGTCATAATTAAATATTCTATTCTAAAGCAACATACTGTTTATTCATTCTACACATATGCACATCCCGATATAATTCCAGAAACATTGTGATTTGCAGTTATTATGATAAAACTATAAGAATATGTCAAGCATGCTGTTCTCAGATTATTTGGCAATCAAATGCTAATTAGTTTGCTGTTTTATCTTGTACTAAATATTAAATTATTTACTGCAATTTTGAAATTAAGCTTTGCCACTTAAAGAAACAAATGGAATGTCAGAATTAGTGAGTGAATCCAATATTAGGTGTAGTAGGAGAGTGTTTTGGTTTAGTTGGTCGGGGGGAGGGGACGCTAGCCTGGGCAACAACTAGCCTAGTTGCGTCGCTGGTTATGATAATTTTTTTTTTTTTTTAAATATCTGTTTAATATTTGAAAATTCTGATAGACATAAAATGATCGACCTCTGTTCTAAAAACTAGAGTTTTCTTGTCATTGTACAACATGAACAATTTGTTTTGTTCCAAAATAAATACTGTAAATGAAAAGTTGAATTGAAACAAATTGGCAATTTTCAGACTCATGACTAGGGTCGGATCCAGGATTTTCTGAGGGGGGGGGGGCACCAATAACTACCAATATATTTGAATTGAGTTGTAATTTTTTAAATGCCTTTAGGCATCTGTGGTGTGAATGAGGAAGTACCCTGGAAATGCTAAGTATCTGTTCTCGGTGAATTTTTTTCTTTCAACTTTTAGAAAATTAACTTAAATTATCATGTGAAGTTAATTAATTAACTTATCTTGAAATTTGCAAAACTTTACTTTGTTTTAAGCCCAAACGGAAACATGACAACAGAAAGTTTTGGAAAGTGTGGCTATTTTCACTTCTAGCTTCTCACTTTAGGTAGTGTAATTTACAACGAAGGAAGGGGGGTGCACGTGCACCTTTCCACCCACCCACCCACCCTTGCTCATGACCTTTCCAAAACAGCTAATTCAATTATAATCAACTAACTGGGTTCGTAGAGAATCTCTTACTTTTGTTACTAATTACTATTTTAGTTGTTAATTTTTTTGGTAGTTAATTACTTTTTCGTTATTGATATATTGTTTACGTTTCAGTGTAAAATATCCTCATAATTACAAATTTGACACATTTTTTACATAGAGTTCAACCAAACTATGCGGGTGATAATATGCTATAACCACTCAATGAACTACCAGTAAGTAGGATTTACCGAATATTATAATTATTTCCCTCAGTTGTACCGCTACATCTACCACTGAAAGAACTTCCAATAACCTAAAAACAACATTGTGTTCATAATAACCTGAGTATAACTGCGCATTCGATGTGACATATCCGTTTGAGATTAAAATATAACTGTTAATGTGTGCCATAGAAATTATGATCACTCTTCAGAGAATTTTCGATACGACAAATAGTCTTACAGTATTCAGTTCTTATTTGCCTTTTTAATACAACACTCATTACTTATTGGAGTGCGTGATAAGTGGCTTATTTTTTTTAAGAACTGAATTCACAGAAGTTATACAATAATACAAGCGAATACAAGTTGACTTTTTTTTTTATGTGGCTGCCTTGTGATCAAATTGTTATTAACTTTCTCGTCTTCCGGGCGGGAGATCCTTGCTCGATTCCAGTGTGAGCTTATGTGGTTCTGATTTCTCGTTATGCTATAGGTCCTCCCACGTCTCATATGGCCTCGTTGCTGACAAGGCAAGCTAAAGTCTATAACTAGGTGATTTCGCAATGTAGTATTATGGTGTTTCAACATCCAAATCACAAACAAATATGTCACTTCTTTATCGTCGACAAGTTCGACTCTTCCCTTTACTTTTGTATCTTGTAGTAACTTTCTTCCTCATTTATTTCTTTCATAATTTCTTTACTTTTATATACAAGGTTAATCTAAGTGACTCATATGGTTTCAAAACACTGTTTATTTACAAGTATACGACGTGCAAAGACGGGTGAGACATGAAAAGATAGATACACTCACCAAGTTTAAAAAGCCTGCCTCGTGTCTCGCGTGCACGTAGATGACAGGTATGTGGCGGCACTCTACGTCCGTCTCCCATCTATTCGTCCGTCTGTTCCATGGTAACTCCCGTCAAACGTGTCCAATTTTAGTGAAAATTGGTATGACTTCTTTCAGCTTGCAAAAATAACATTATTTGGAGCTGGGATTGAACCAAGGACCCCATACACCAGAGGTAAACATTAAGCCACCGCGACCTCGACTTACCTCTCAGGTTTTATCAGGTATACAATCAACAGAGACTTGGAAAACTCTTGGGTCGCATCTTTACGAGGTACAAAAAGAGACCAAATTCATCAGCCTCAGCCGGAAATCAAACCTAGGTTAAACGCCTTATCGAATGGCTGTTGGTAGGTAAACGCCTTATCGATTACGCTACCGCCATTCTACATTAATTAACATTACTTACGATATAGTCCTGTGTCTACCCTATTAACGATATTATACTTAGTTACTTGTTTATTATAAGGAGCTGTGATCCCTATCTTCAGAGGGCAAACTAATTGATCATTTTCCAAGGTTTCTTTTAATGATACTAGGCCACCATACTATGAATCAAAACGCACTAAGGGGTAAGAACATGTTAAAGTAATATTGCTGTTCATTTAAAAAAAAAAATAGAAAAGAAGTACACAGCGAATTAGGAAAAAAATCAGGAACCCTGTAATGTGCTGCGTTGAGTGATAATATGTTGTGGCTTACAAGGTAGAAAAATTAGGATCGTTTAGTGTAAATCCTTGATTCTGCATTTCTGTTAAGAAACGTCATATATCAAGAAATGTAGCTATATATTCAACAGTACTCGTGTAGAAGTAACAGGTGTACCTTGTTAATCGTTGGTATTTTTTTGTGTGTATGTATTTATATGAAAGGACAAAGAAAGGGCCAAAAAATGTTGAAACATGGAGGAAAAAGAGTTCTAGTCTTAGAAGAGAAATCAGAGTCTGTGAGACATGAGTCCCGTATACCACCTGTTGTGAGTCCTTCACGCTGTATCTTTCCCCCTAAAACTTCCCTCTCTTCAACAACAATGACGTCGTTCTTTTTGTGTATGTAAGAAGATAAATTATTTTCTTGTATCATCATGGTTTTTCATCGTGGCATTGACAAAGATCTCCTGAAGACATGATAAATGCAGTGTGGCGGGATTTACTTTGTAAAAATGTAAGATGTTTTCCTTCGTAGTTAGACGAGGAACACTACTCGTCTGGGTTGCAACAGAATGAGTGGGCCTCCTTCGTATGATGCCTGGTTTTCTTTAGGAAGACAGCCAAATCTAACGGTGCAATCCTTTCCTTCTTGTAGCAGCCAGCATCACTGACCGGTCGACCTACCTACTTCAGCTGTCACGTAAAAATATCTTCCTCCGCACCACATCAGATGAACGATTAAAATTTCACTCTGTAGCGGTCAATACGATAAAAATGGAAGAGTTACCGCAAAGCAATCTTTAAATCTCTTATTTTCGTTACATATTTTTTTTTCATGACAGGTGCTTTGCCTCCATTCTTGTTATATTGTTTGGAGTGGAGTGTTGTACTGTATACATCAGAAACATGGACATTACGCAAAAATGATGAAAAACGGCTGAAAGCTTTGGAAATGTGGATGTGGAGAACAATATAATCTTTAAATTTTACGTCCCACGGTTATGCCAGCTGGACTATGAATTAAATTGTGAAATGAAGAATGTGAGAGGGAACGACAGAACCCCGAGAAAACCCAAGCACAAGGTTTTTGTTCATCACAAAGTTCACTTGGCGCGAGCTGGGATGGAACCATGGACCCCATGCTCCAGAGATTAATGCTTTACCATTTTTACGTGTCTCAGTATTTTACTTGAAGTACACACTTATTACTAATTTTTCTCTCTGTTACTCGTTTAACTTGCTTTTCCAATTACCGAGAACGACAGGGACACGAACACAGAAATATCGAGGACAATTAAAATCACAAAGGCTCTCTCATCGGGAATTGAACCGGGGCCCTGCACACCAAAGGCGCACGTGCTAGCCACCAGACCAGCGGGAAGGGCATCACCGATCCACTCGGTCCCGTGGAGAAGAATAGAGAGAATTTGATTGGTCAAGTAGAAAACGAATGAGAGAGTGTTAGAAATGGTGAGGGAAAAAAGAACAATTTTAGATATTATTAAGAAGAGCAAGAGAAACTGATTGGGACATTGGCTAAGATACCAAAACAGAAAAATCGTACGTAAAGACAAAAAGGTTAGCGGAAGATCGTGGAGCATGGAAGCTTCTGAGTTATGGCAAGTGACGTGCCAATAATGGCAGAATATCTAAGATGATTATGATGATGATGCACAATAGGGAAAAATCCAAACAGTGTGGTGAGTTTCCCTTTCTTATAACGTTTGTTCTTTCATCTTATCTTAAAACACTTATTCTTTTAATAGCTCATTCGAATTACTGCAATAACCAGAGCACAGATTAAAATACACATAAACATGTGAAAATGCATACAGTATTTGATGTTTCTTACATATTCTAAGGGTGTCCGCATACTTCTACATATATTTGAACTTACGAATCATTTTAAAAATATGGGGGGAAACAGTAGCTCAGTGGCAGAGTGCTTACCTCTGGTGCGCTGGGTCCCTGGTTGGATTCCCTGTTAAGTAAGCTTGTTGTGGACACCAGCATGTCCATGGATTTTCTCGGTGTACTCCCGTCTCCCCCTCCCCCATTCTACCATTTCTTCCATCATCGTCCACTTGCCTTAATGGTCCGTCTCCCTTCGCCTGAAGAACATAATCGAGGGACATTAATCTGACAGGTTTCATTTTTAGATTTTCTGTGCGAAGATACATCCTCTTCGATGTGAAATAATAAAATAATTTCGATTCATAGCAGATCAATGTCAATTGAAGAAACATAATATAAGAGAATAGATAAAGTAACATAATCGCTAAGGCATGGTAATGTATATGATGAAATTCTGTAAGATTATATTATGTAAGATAATGTAATAGTTAGGATGTCTATAAGATAATAATGCAATATGCCATGAAGATAATATTATGGAAGATAATATAATAGATAGGATAAGATGTCCATAAGGTAAAATAATGCAATATGTCATGAAGACAATATTATATAATATAACAGATAGGAGAAGATGTCTGTAAGATAATATAATAATACATGTCATGAAGATAATATTATGCAAGATAACAATAGATAGGATAAGGTGTCTATAAGAAACGATAATAATACAATGTCATGAAGATAATATTATCAAAGATAATATAACAGACAGGATAAGATGTCTATAAGATAAGATAATAATATAATGCGTCATGAAGATAATATTGTGCAAGATAATATAATAGATAGGATAAGATGTCTATAAGATAAGATAATAATGCAATGTGTCATGAAGATAGTATTATGAAAAAGTAATAGATAGGATAAAATATCTACAAGATAAGATAATGACACAATGTATCATGAAGATAATATAGAATAATATTATAGATAAAACAAGGTAAGCTACCACCTGATTTAAAGATAATACCGTATATTGTAAGAAAAAACATAAGGAAATATAAGATAATAATATACAGTAATTTGTGTCGAAGATAATATAATACAAGATAATAGATAATATAATAAGACTAGATAAAATACATGGTATCTATAAAATAAGATAGATAATAGAATAGAATAAGATGAGATATATATGATAAGATGTCAGACAAGATAATAATGTGTATGATACGGGAAATGATAAATTGTCGAAATTGTAACAAAAGCTATTTATTTATTAGCTACTAATATGTAATTATTACTTTGGTTAAATTTTGTGATACTTTCTAAACTAGTACGAATAGTACACAAATGGTGGAATGAAGAGAAAGGGTGGGAAAAGGAGGACTCCGAAAATGTTGAACAAGATGTTGGCTAGCTACTTTGTTAAACAAACTCACAAGACATCGAATCGGACCAAAAATCCTTCACACCAGAGGATAAGTGCTTTACTACTGAACCATCACAGAACTACTAGGTATTACAGAAATAGTTAGCCAGGGTAGGTATTAACTATAGGCAGTACTAGTTAACTGTCTATATGAAATTTATATTATAATAAGTAGGTGAGCTTTTTCTTTAAAAATATAATTTATACCCTCTGAAGGAAGGTTACTGGAAAGCGTTTCTTGTGATGCTTTTAAAACCTGTTTTGTGGCAGTAATGTTTCATGGGGAGAACCCCTACGAAAGAGCTTAAGGGAGTGCACTTTAAAGAAATTCTAAACCTCCACAGGTGCTTTCTCAATTGCACCCTCTTCAGATGGAAAACATACAAGACACTCAACATCTGACACCATATCAGGTTGAATTCAGCCACCTTGAAAAGAACTACAGCTTCTAATCGGATTTCAAACCTTCCTTTTTCTTTTCAGACTTCGATCCTTTGTCACTTGAAGCCTTGTCACCCTTCTTTCCTCCTTTGAACATCGAAATTTGCTTTTTGGGTTTTTCCATCTACAAGTATTCTGTTATGGTCTTCTCTCTTTTTTTGTATTTTCCATTATACTTTTAGGTGGTGTCTCTAGATCACATTTCTTTCATTTTGTTGATGTCTGATATTTTAGATGACTAAAAGAAGCATGAGTAGGGAATTCGATAAGGCGTAGCTTTTATTTTTTTTCACAAAATCGCCGTCGCATTTTATATTATTTCTTTTTATCACCAAAGAAAATGTACATTATATTTCAATATCAGATTCTAGTCTGTCCATTTGCTTTTTATTAAAGATTTTAACCCAAACCCACTTGTGAAATGTATTAAATTCCAGAATCAGAAATATTTAAGGAATATTTCAACTCAGATATACAGGGTGGCCCAAAAGTAGGTATACAGTCCCGTACTGATCAACTTATTGCTTTTTATATCATTTCTTGTTATCCATGAGGTAGACTTAGTTTCTTTATTATTTATTTTTATTGTCTTTTTACTTATATCTTAGGCTTGGAACAGCCGAAACAAATAAACCTATAGGCTAGAATGTTATACCTGATTAATGCAGGGGTGTATACCTACTTTTGGGCCAACCTGTATAGATATAATAACTGGATTATTGCACCTCATTTGGAGATTTGCACAATAAAAGATTTTTTGAGGCCTAGAAACATGCTAATAAGCGTATATTTGGATGCTATGAAATAAAAAGTTGGTCTATATTAGCATGTTCAAAGATTATTTTATTTTATTTTACAGCAAATTTGTATTCTTAACGGATTAAATATGACGACTGATTTTTAAAAGTAATTAATCATGTATGGTGTGGTTGCATAACGCCAAGATATTACAGGTACTTAACAACAATAGGATTCCAAAGAATTAATTTTCTTCTGAATGGGAAAACTCACAGCTACGAATATAGTTAGAAAATATTAGTCCTTTCCACGATGTAATGCTATATCTCTTTTATATTTAATGGTTTTCGAGATATTCTAGCTCCGAAACTGTTATTTCCGGGCAAATGTTCATAAGAACTTCTTTTTCTGTTATGTCGTAAAGTTTTGCATAGATTGTCATCCTTAAAAGTTTTGCATAAATTAGCATCCTGTGTAGAGCTTCTTCGTGGCTAAGCGGTTAGCGTACGCGCCTTTGGCGTGGGAGACCCGGGTTCGATTCCCAGCGGGAGTTCATGTGGTTCGGATTCCACGTTAATCAAGCGTTCAGCTCCGGTGCTTGGGGTCCCTGGTTCGACCCCGGCTCGCGCCGAGTGGCCTTCGTGGTGGACAAACACCGTGCTCGTGGGTTTTCACGGGATTCTCCTGTTTCCTCCCACTTTCTTCATTCCACCATTTCACTCATCTCTCATCATCACCGTCTCCTTTAGCCTAACGGGCATAACCGTGGGACGTAAAACTTAAAGATTTCATTTCATTTCATTTCATTTTTCTACGTTAATCAGTCGGTCCACGTCTCATATAGCCTCGCTGCTGAACGGGACGTAAAACTCATTACCATCCTGTGTAGTTTTAGATGTTTTTCATTGTTATTTTAATCTATCTTTTGGATGAAGAACACAGTCTTTAGTCTACAAGGCAGAATCGTGACAGTACAACAAAACTCAAACTCTATAGGATGTATATTAAGTCTGTGAATTGTGGTTATTATTGAGACAGTACCGAGGAATGGCGACTAAATACAGTGCGTTCGTAAAGTTGAGCAACACAAAGTTTGATTGCGTGTATCTATTGAACCAAGAACGATTAAGACCTGAGACTTGAAACAAATGTAAGCGTGTTCTATGTAGATCTTTTCGAGATTATCATTATTGGAATTATGTAACGTTTTGTGTAGTAACAAAAGAAAGTACCGAAAGTGTAAAATAAAAAAAAATGTACAAAATGAAGAAAATCAATCTTCAGTTGAACAAAACTAGTTTCCAGCAGGTGAATCCCTATGTATATGTGTAGTATGTATCAACATTTATCCTTGTTGCGAAAAGATGACAAAATCGATGCAGTGTTGTCATGTAGAAAGTCCGTAAATGGATATTCTTTTATTTTTGTTGACAGAAACACGGCCCCTGCCAACACTGTAGTCGTAAAATTACTGCAACGGGTGTGCTTTAGGTTAATTAATGATAAGCAACGTGAATTCGCACACAATTGATAACCTGAGGTTTTATGCAAAATTTGCGATATTGCAAATTTTTAATAATTACCAATATCAACATTAAATAATATACTTTTGCGCTAAGAAACTAAGATACTTTCGCCATATTTTAATTTCCATCCCCTCCTTTTTTATAAATCCTACAAACTCCCCATTTCCATTATTAATATACTTCTTTGGTACGAGTGATTCCGGATTAATAGTATAATATAAATAATTGCGGTTAGAAATTTCTTTTATTTATAACATTGAAAAAGCTTTTGTTTACATATGTTATACTACGACAACTATAACATCATTTCATAACCGGACGCTTCTCTTTTAGATAATGTGTATCCAGTTTTTATGCAAAACCATTTTCTATTATTGTTATTTCTTTGTAATTTAATCATTTCCTTCCTCCAGTTAAACCAACCACACGGCAGGAAAGGCAACGTGTATAATAAAAGCGAACTCCTTCCCCCACTCCACCCCTTCGAGGGAAGGAAGAAGGATTCGAGTCCTGGTCTGTTCTCTAGTCATCGCCCTCTTAATTGTGTGGTGACCGCAAACGTCCTTGATTGCGATTGGATTGGGAGAGACCACTAACGTCACCTAGCGTTCACTTCTGCCAAAGAGACATGCGAGCGACATCTACCGACGGGACACGACAAGCAACACTGCATGCAGTTCTTGTTTAATCTCTTTTTCTCTCTCTCTCTCTTTTTGTAGTGTTTTAGCTGCATTTCCTCTTTTGAGAAATAGTATGTTACTCTTTGTTACTTGATAGTGTTATCGTTGCAGTAGAAAAAAACATTGACTTTGACTTTTCATTTTTTTTTTCCACTTTCAAGACTTGAACTTTCCTTATAAATAGAGGAATTAAAATGTCCGTTTTATGCCCATTACACACGAAAGAAATTTTGCAAACAACATGGATATCCATAGACACTATTCAATACAGATGATTTGCATAATAAGGTGCAGCGTTTCTTTCAGAAATATGTTCTGGAGGGCACACTTTGTATTCGGAAGGGCACTGGTGGCACTATTCTATTTATTATTATATTAAAGACGTATTATTTTGGTCTCTTCCTGGGAGGGGGCATTCTGAGAGCTTCGGGAGGAGGGCAGTGTCCCTCGAAAACCTGTCGGGAAGAAACACTGATCAGGTGAGTCGAGATGCCAAAGGAAATTGTTGCGATAGAAGATTGTTTTGTTCTAACCGATTAGATGCACTTATATACACAATAGTGGTTTCCAACCTGGGAAATGTGAGACCAGCAAAAAAAAGGGGGCACTGGCTCATAGCAATGCAAATAAACTCAATACAAGGATAAAAGTGAAGTACGAAATTATTCAGAGCAGCTCCTTTTGAGTATGGTTACCAGAATATATGTTTTTGACATCTATTTTCATCCCCCAGTTACGTATCTCTTAGATCTAGAAAGCTCCTTATACACCTCCTGTTAGAGACAGGGCTATCCAGCGCGTTGACCACATGTTCGTCGCTGGGATGAACATAGTTCAGCCAATCGCTAACAGATGGGGTTTGGAGCGGCTCACACTCATAAGGGTTGTCATACCAGTCGTTATGTTGTAGATTAGGTATCTCTACAATGCCAAAAAATCTTTCTTCTTCTTGGCTCACAGAAAAAAAAAATCTTTCACCTCCAAGAAAGTGAATAATAGACTAATAATAATAATAATAATAATAATAATAATAATAATAATAATAATAATAATAATAATAATAATAATAATAATAAAAAAATAGGTTGTTGGTTTACAGGCCTGTAGACAGCACAAAAATTAGGGGGCCGGTATAAATTAGGGGGAGCCCAATCCAATCTTATTTGGCCTATAGTTCATTTGAAGGCCTACCGTGGGCCAGCAAAAATTTAGGGGCGGGACCGGCCCCCTAGCCCCCCCGTGGAAACGGACCTGTTTGTTTATTACACAGTTCATTTTAAGGTCTTTTTGTTATTATTTATCTTCCTCATCCTTCCATATATTACTAAATGTAATGATGAAACCAGAGAACCTTGAACATAGGCTTAATCTGCAATATTCTACTTCATTGCAGATTAAGCACTCAAGAATTGCAGTCAATTCTTGAGTGCTTGTACAATATGTCTGTAGACATTACATATGTTGCATTGCATCTATGGACATGGGATGTAATTAGATTGTTAACATTGTAAAACTGATATCAATATCTTTGTGTAACTTAAAACACGTAATACTGTAGATAAGAGTAATTGGTTGAAATCAAATCTAAGACAAATTTCCTGAAAAACGTTAGGGGTAGCGGAAGATATGAAAACTATGACATTAAAAAATTTCTTCAAAATACCTCCCCTTTTTTTTAAAAAAAAAAATCATATTAATTCTGCCATTATTGACAGGTCATTTGATGCAACTGACAAGCTTCCATGTTCCACGGTCACTCTAACCACTTCGTTTTCACGTATGATTTTTCTGTTTTGATATTGTTCATTAATTGTAGTCTCTTACGTCCCCTCCCTCCCTTTCCTGCCACCATACCCTTTGGCACGTCCATCATAATACAGCTCCTTCTCAGCCAATGTCCCAGCCAGTTCCTTTTCCTCTTCATAATAATATCTAAAATTGTTCTTTCCTCTCCTACCATTTCTTATTCGTTTTTTTGCTCGACTCAAGCTAATTCTCTCCATTCTTCTCCACACCCACATTTCGAAAGCTTCCAGTTGTTTTTCATCATTTTTGCGTAATGTCCACGTTTCTGACTCATATAGCACAATACTCCACACGAAGCATTTTATGAGTCTTTTTCTCAACTCTTTATTCAAGGTCCAACAGAATAATATATTCTTGTTCCTAAAAGCTTCTTTCGCCATTCCTATCCTTGCCTTTATTTCACGTTCACACTTCATGTCATCACTCATAATATAACTCAGATATCGAAAATCAGTTACCTGTTCTATTTTCTCCCCTCCTACTTCTATATTTGTCACAGATCGCTTCGATCCAATCTCCATGACTTTTGCCTTTCTAGCATTTATTTTCATCCCAAATTCTTCACAGCCTTTCCTCTAAGTTTTCTAACATGTTATTGTTGTTCTATTCAGATACCACAACAAGCGCCATCTGTCATCTGCTATCCTAGTTTGACAGCAGAAATATAGTAACCTTAGAAACTGAAACCTTATAGAAGGAAACTTAAAGCTTAATGGGTACATGCTAACCGATATGAGGAAATTATTTCCTTGAGTATTAAATATGGAACACGAAGATGTCTGCTAACCTTATCTTATAGGAATGGAACCTGAAAACGGTACTTACATACTAAAATATACAGGGTGTTACAAAAAATTTGTCACAATATTTTGAAAATAGATTCCTCACATAAAAATAAGAAGAAAAAAAAGTTCATATGAACTTGAGGTCGGAATTGCATAGTTTCGTAGTTATGAGATGACGAAAACTTAAAAAAAAAAAAAAAGAATGTTAAAGGTGCATAGTTTCGTTACTATAGGACAGATCGTAGTCGGGTCAAGACATCACTGAGAAACTAGTATGTGAACTATCGAAATAGGGATGGGCAAAACCGGTTTTTGTAAAAAGCGGAAACCGCTTTCTAGAAAAAAACGATATTTCCGTGTTCTCCAAAACCGGTTCGGTTTCTCACCGAAACCGTTTTCGGTTTTCTCCGGTTCGTTTTTTCGCTGAAACCGGTTCGGATTTCTACAAAACCGGTTTCGGATTTCTTCAAAACCGGTTCGCTTTTCACCGAAACTGGTTTCGGTGAAAACTTTTGGAAAACACATAAAACTATTTCTGTGGAAACGGATTCGGTTTCCGGAGAACAACATAACACTATTCTGGTCAGAAATAGAAAAAAAAATTGCAGAAAAAAACGGAACCGGTTTTGGAGAAGACCGAAACCAGTTTCGGTGAAAAACAGAACCGATTTTTCTAAAAACTGAAAACCGAAAAACCGGTTTCGTGCTCACCACTAAGCGAAATATCCATCTTTCAGAACTTCCGGTACTTGCACAATCATTTTTAGAGTGTCTTTTAAAAATTAGTGTCTAAGTACTAGAGCATTCTTAAACATGGATATTTGGATAGTTCTCATACCAGTTCCTCAGTGATGTCTCGACCTGACTACGATAGCTCCCATAGTAGTAGAGCTAAGAACGTTTAAAGTTCACTTGTTTCACCTTTTCGGTACCCCATATCTTCGAAACTATCCACTTTTGAGCATAGATCCATATGAACTTTTTTTTCTTATTTTGATCCCAAATCTGTTCCCAAAATATTGTGACACATCTTTGTAACATCGGAGTTGCGTCGTAAAATATTGTAGTAGTTACGACAATAAATTGTTTCGTACCGATATTATCAAAATATATGAAAATTCTTTAAAGAACATGCAAATGTTATATTTAACATCATCTAACTCATTGTGAAAAAGATCCAATAGGGAAAGAGGAAAAAGGAAATAAATGAATACAGAAGGACGAGAAAAGTTACTTTCACAGGGATTTTTGTTTCGCATGCTGTGGTCCCAGTCGCTGGAGATTCACGGAGCGTTACCGCAAGGCCGTTTCTCATCCACAACCCATCTTTGCACAATTTATAAACCACAATCACGTCCGTGACCAAAGATACAAGCAATCCCCGAGTGTATAACTTATTTAAGCTACTGGAAATCTTTTCTTATGCCAGCCATCTTTCTTTTTTTTTTCTTTTTTTTTCTCAACTGGGTGCTAGACTCACGAACGCAATCATTTCCCTTCATTTTTTTTTTTAATAAATGGAAAAGTAAATTGATTTTTCTATGCTAAATCTTCAGAACATTTGTTTTACCTGTAATTGTTTTAACAAAAGAGTTCTTCCTACTTTTAAGCTCAACACTCTTCAAAATATTCAAATATTCCTTTTCTATACTTCGAACTTGGAACCTATTATATAACTATGTTTGCGGAGAACATCATTATATTTGGAATTACTTTCATATGTATCCAATACCTTTTAAAAAGTTATATTTTTCACATTTTCAAAAACCTTTCGGTTGATTAGACAAAGTCAGCATTCGATTTGGTTAGGTTATGTTTGATTAGTTTTGTATTACGTTTGCATCGAAAAAAATATTTTGCCTTATTTCCTCTTACTCTTGGCACAGGAGGTTACTATAGGTTACTTCGATATTGTCACTTACTTGGTTACTTTAGATCAGTGGCTCTCAACTTGAGGGTATCGCCCCTTAAGGAGGCGTGAGGTAGAGGTCTTCACGGGTCGGACTCGGGCCTACAAATCATATATCACTTCGGGCCCGGCCCGGTTTCGGGCTGTAAATTTTTAAATATACAACCATATTTATCGAGCCTTTTCGGGCCTAACTTTGAACAATGATATATTGGACCGTTCTTTCTGGTGAACTTTTAAATCAGAACTGCAAAATTAAACCTCTAATTACTGTAAATAAAAATACAATTTTGCGTTAATTATTAAGTTTCTGTAACTCGGGGTTGTTTCGGGCTCATTTGATTATTACACGAGCTCGGGCCAGGCTCGAGCCTAAAAAGATGATCGAAAATGACCGATGTTAGTGCTGAATCCATAGTTTTCGGGGTCGCTGAGATGAACAGTAACACTTGTGATGCCGTTTAAATTCAAATTCAGCCCTACAACTTGGAGGACGGGGAAGATATATAAAAATGATGGTAAAGAACTTATATTAATGTTGAATTCATAGTTTTCGGGAGCGCTGAGACGGACAGTGACACTTCCGATGCCGTTTAAATCCAAATTCAGCCCCCATTAGTACTCCCAAAGGGAAATGCTGACATGTAAAAATAGACAATGGCTGATATTGGTGTCGAATTCATAGTTTTTGGGTGTCCCTAAGTTGATTGGTGACAGTTTTTTGATGTCCTTTATGTTCAAAATGAAACGTGTTCTCTTCGTGCGAAGAATGGGCATTCAATTAGTTGTTATATAAATTTTAATGTTTCTGAACATATAAACTTTTAATATTTTACTACTACTGATTGTGAATCAGTTCTGTGCTACCACCGTTCTTGAATGCTAAGGGGTAACCTTCAGGATCGAACTCATGAACTTCTGAATGCGAGTCAACTCGACTTCATTTGTGCGCTGACCCGTTCATTCACTGTCTGTAAGTAATGAAGTAGCTGATAGTGATTTATTCAAGCAAAGGAACAAAGCTTCATTTTGTGGAGGGGAAGAAAAAAATAGCTGGAATACGTAGTGTGTTACGTATGCGCGCCGTTCTTTCTGTAAATGTAAATGGTGTTCGTTGTATCAAAAGGGAAATGATTGTTTATTGTGTGTTGTATTGTAAAGCTTGTTGACGGCTGACATAGAACGCTTTGCATTTAACTTTAAAAAGAATGTCCTATTCTTTTTTTATTTATTTATTTTGAGAATGTGATGGTCGTATCGTGATTTGATGCCGTCTTCCGAATCCTCAACTACATGTAAGTCATTGACAGAGGGTTATCATGCATAAAATATAAGTGTTCTATTGTAAAGAGGCTTGACAAGGTAATTCTATTATATTCATGGCTTGTGATGAATGGTGATGAGTTGATCAATGGTAGCTCAGTTAAAGGAGTGGCCGCTTCTCATGGGTGTTAGCATTTAAATACATTCCTCCCCCGTATGATCTGGAGAACATACTTTCAATTACATGGAGACACGACCAAGATCTCTCTGTCTTCAGAAAGGAAGCATCCATAAGAGTGTTATTTGTATGTTTTGCTATGTCATTTACCTTTAGTATCAGGTGAATAAAAGTACGGGTTGTGATTTTTAAGATGATTACCTTTTTTATAAATAGAAATCTCTCAGATTATGCTGTGTGTTGTTCTTATGACTCCAAGCTTAGGATCTTTGCCAGTGCCACACGTTCAAGTTTCTATTGACAAACTTTAGCACTAGAAACTTTGGTAATAAAAGCACTAACTCAATGCTTCGTTCTAATTAACCTGATTTGAGACCATAAGAAAGTTACTTCACACAACGCCTTTGCTTGGTGTTTATGAAACATCAGTGAATATCCCTGTTCCTTTTATTACAAATTCAGAGAAACTATTATTTGCAGACGATCTTAAAATATATGCAAAAATCAAAACACAAGAAGACTGTTATTTATTACAACAAGACCTAAATAATGTAATGAATTGGTACATAGTAAACAAACTTCAGGTAAATGTAGATAAATGTGTGTCTGTGACGTTCAATAGGAAAGAGTTTTCTTGCGAATATTCGTATTCCATTGATGGGGCAAATTTAAACAAAACAAACTTAGTGAAATATTTGGGAGTAATATTTGATCATAAGTTAACATTCAACCAACATGTAGATAAAATAACTAATGAAGCCTACAGGAACCTCGGATTCGTAATTCGAATGAGTAATGAACTTAGAAATGATATGACATTGAAGATTCTTTATTTTTCGTATGTTAGGGCTAAATTAGAATATGTGTCAGTTATCTGGAATCCATACTTAAAATCTGGATGCCAGAAAGTTGAGCAATTACAAAATAAATTCTTGAGATGCTTTACCTACAAAAAGACCGGCTTTCATCCAAAATTTGAGCACTATATCAATCTTATTGATAATTTTAAATTCAGGACGTTAGAACGAAGAAAAACACTAACTGACGAAATTTTTCTCTTTCGACTTCTGAATAACAAAATTAACTGTCCAGCGCTGTTACAAGATCTATTTATTCTAGTTTCTCAGGGGTTGTAAGATGCTTGAATTGCATTAAGAACTGCTAGATAAGTGTTAATAACTAACTATAGCAGGATTGAAAATTCCAAATGAACTCGTTGTATTCGTTCAACAATTTCATCTTATCTGTGAGTAGTGTTAAACTTAGGAAATTTGTTACTTGTCATTGGTAAAAATGTTTTCAGGAAGTTAACCTCTTCCACTACGATTTATTTTCTAAATTCTGATAATTGAAGTATAAGTTACAAAAATATATTATAGATGATTTATCATTATATGACTTTCAAAACATCAATATAGTATCCCTACGTGATGCTACAATAGTTTAAATTTTATGACAAGTGTAACTCGTCATTGTGCAATTTGGCACCGGGAGGCCATGATGAGCTAGACTCGTCATTTCAGTGCAAGGGGTTAATATACTTTGTTATAACCAGGAACCTAGCTACAGCAGCTAAAGAGAGATCCATTTGAGCCATTGAAAGGGATTTACAGAACTATTCATGCACGATTAATATTTATCGATTATATATAATTAATATTTTTTGATTACCATAATTGAAATTCTAAATTAGTCGCATATCCAATACTTTTTTCTTAAGCATAAAGAAAATCATTTTGTTGTAGACCAGTTTTAAATGTGGTTTTACCTTCATCCAACCGTTAAAATCTCCCATTGGATTTCATAGCCTGGTATAGGACGAATATTAATAATGTGTCAACACCATAATAAAGAAATGTGATTATTCAGTTGTTTGGAGGTTTTGCATCCTTTTTTCACAGTGAGGCTCTATGCGATGTGGACTTATATTTTAATATAGGCTGCAAATTACACAATTTCCTATGATGTGCATAAGAGTTCTGGTTGAAAATATGTCAGTTATCACTTATCATGAAGTAATTATTTTTATGGCGCATTATTTAATAAAGAAAATTATATATTATCCTGGATTGATTGATTGAATAGGGGGTTTAATGGGGACGTCAGCATCAAGGCTATATGTCCCCGTCACGATGTATTATCCTGGAGTTACGCTATATTAAGATGATAAACCAGATTATTTGTTAAGGTACTATCCTAATATTTTGTGTTGGGTTGGAGACAATATTCCAATTTATTCCATCATAATTAGACAGAAGATAACATTTGAAGCATTTATGAGGTGAGCACAGTGGCTCAGTGGTCGAGTGCTTACCTCTAGTGCGTGGAACCTCTGGTTCGATCCCCGACCAAATAAGTTTGTGGTGGACAACATCGTGTCCCTGGTTTTTTTATGTATTCCAGTTTCCTCCTACATTTCATTCCACCAACTGTTCCGTCATCATTCACTTGCATTAATCATCATCTCCCCCCTTAGCCTAGCAAGCATTGGAGACATTGTGTCCAACTTATTTGAGCAAGGCTCTTCCAAGCAAGTTTGCTCATTCATGCGATTAAATTTTCTTTTTTTAATTCGAAAGTTGAAGTTATTGGTTGCTGACTGATCTATAAAAGCAAAGGTCTCAAATTACATCGAAATTCATGCTTACATAAAAATTTCTGTTCAAGTAGCACCACGTCTTAAGAGTCTTCATCCCGGCGAAATTAAAATACCGCTAATTTTACAGTAATTATGTGATATCTTCAGATACATAAAAGATAATCAAAATGTGGAACAAGAGCGCCCTAGACAATATTATTTTACTTAAGAAACCGTTATCAATACTCACTCATCTGCTTTCGATTTCGAGCCATTTTGAAAATCGGCATTTATTTTCGCGTTTCTAAACAACTGAAAACGGAAAGCCGCTAGGTGACTTGTGATAACGGTACCTCACGCAAAATAATATTGTCTAGGGCGCTCTTGTTCCATATTTCAATTATCTTTTATCTATTTGAAGATATCACGTAATTACTGTAAAATTAGCGGTATTTTAATTTCGCCGGGATGAAGACTCTTAAGGTTTTCAAGGCATTTTCGTTTCTTCTCACCTATCTTGTCATAATTTTTCATCTTTCATTTCCTTCATTGAGTCCTCAAGGCACAATTACGTTCCCTAAACGAACATATTATTACATTTATATTTTTGAATTCATAGAAGGTTCTTTTGAAAAAGTGTCCTTTTATGATAACAATACGCTGCAATTTCAATTGAATACCCCGACAGGAGTGTTCCTCCTTCCTTGTTTGTTAAACAGTTCCTTGTCTTCAGGTATGTATTGGGAACTGGAGTGGAAGAGAATTTAGCAGCTGATAGACGAACAAGGAGTGAATTGGTTCCATCCAATTGAAAGAGTAACGTCCTGAGGCCTGCGTGGGCGACCGGACGCAGGAGGGAGTGTCACAGGTCACTCCACTCCACTCCACACATCTTCCATCGCATTCTTTCCACTCCCATCCCAGACAATGCCTTTACTCGAAGTGATGGGCTTCGATTTTTATTGTCGATGCCTCTTTGGTTGTCGGTGGGTGGCAAAGTGCAGCAAAGAGTATAATATTCCTTCTTTAGCTATTCGCTTGTCTGCTTGATACGGAAGATTTTTTTTTTTTGTTGTTGTTTGCGGTAGACTTATGATGAAGTTGCATCCAGGTTATTGGTCAATATTAGACTGTAGCCTTATTATGACAGGGTTGTAGCTAACCATTATTGGTGAGAAAGAGATTCTTCCAAGATATTTTACTCTGATAGAGCTATCAAAACTCAAAGTGAGACTTATTTGTTATGGTAGCGTGAAATAAGATAAAAGATACGAACATTGCCGCCAGGGAACTAAAATTGTACAAAGTTAATGAATATATTAGTTAACTTCAGTTCGAGGGACTACCTGTTAGGACTAGTTTTAACATGCATTCTTGTAGTTTAAAGTAGGATGGTATTGGTATATTATTGAGGCATTCGCTTAAATGATACTTTTTAACTAGTTTAAAAGCTATTATTATTATTTTTACTTGATAAACATCAACTAGACATTACACACACTATCAAATTCACATTACTGAAGTGTCCACTGTTCGCCGCGTAGTAGACATTATCTGACTTATTGGAGTTTGCTGCCCAAAGGTGGGGTCTAAGTCACTTACCCTAACGCAGGCACGCGAGAGAGAGTTTGCTGTCTGAAGGTGAGATGTAGTCACTTGCTCCAACGCAGGCACGTGGAGAGGAGTTTGCTGCCCGAAAGTGGAGCTCAGATCACTTACCCTAACGCAACCATGTGGGTGAGGGGTTTGCTGCACGAAGGTGGGGTCTACGTCACTTACTCTAACGCAGCCATGTGGGAGGGAAGTTTAATGCCCGAAGATGGGGTCACTTACCCTAACAGCCATGTGAGAGGGAGTTTGCTGCCCGAATTTGGTGTCTAGGTCACTTATGCTAACATAACTACATGTGGAGGGAGAGTTTGTTGCTCGAAGGTGGTTCTAGGGGACTTATCCCAACACAGCCTCATGGAAGGAGTTTGCTGCCCGAAGGTCGGGTCTAGGTTACTTACCCTAATGCAACCACGTGGGGAGAGATTTTGCTGCCCGAAAGTGGGGGTCTAGATCACTTACCCTAACGCAGCCACGTGGTGGAGAGTTTGCTGCCTGAAGGTGGGGTTTAGGTTACTTACCCTAACGTAGCCCTGTGGACAGAGCTTGCTGTCGGAATGTAGGGTCTAGATCATTTACCCTAGCTCAGCCACATGGCGGGGAGTTTGCTGCCCCAAGGCGAGTGTCTAGGTCACTTGAAAATTGGTATCAGAAACAATGAAGTAATCCAATACATGAAAATGCCCTGTATGTGTACTTTTTGCTTATATGTTGGGAGGAGGGAGGGGGCAAATTTAACCAACTTTTTAGTCTGTTTTTTTTTATGTAATTTAAATTACATTTATGTACAGGACGGTTCCATACATGTCCATATATTCGAACAAGATACCTTTTCACTGAATTGGTCTACACAGTTGTTATCTCATTGGAATCTGTGTTCCATAAGTTTTCCAACGATGTTTCAATCATGACTGTGTGATAACTAGGGGTCACCAGAGCCCCCAACGTGAGAGTATACGATTTCATTCAAATCTCTGGCGGTTGTAGAAAGGTTAATCAAGGATTTCTTGCACCAAAGATGACCACTCTACCACTGAGCCATGACTCTATCATGATTAACAAGTCTCGCCATTAATTAAAGCCAAGTCTCCCGAGAGCATGTAGGTCTGAAGGAGATCATCTTTGTTTTAAAACTCAAGCATTTTTCTTTGTGCTGTGTGATCTGATTTTTGGGTCTTTGAATATAGGCTTCACTTGTTCTTTGTGAAACTGATGATTTTGTTACGAAGAGAAGAAAGAGAGAGAGAGAGAGAGAAGATGGCTGCACGACGTAGAGTTTCTCTATTGACACGGAAACATGTCGTGGAATCAAAAGGCCAGGCCCTGCTTCCAAATAGGCGTTGTCCATCACGGTAACACTATCCAACTGCACCAGGATGCATGAGACGAGACAATAAAGAAAAAATCCTTCTCGTGTGGGCTTCACTTGAATGTAACAAAAAGGAAAAACAATTCCCTTTCAATTGTCTTCTCGTTACTAATGTTTTTTTCTCAGGTGTGTATGATAAATACGAGGTCATGAGGACACCCAAATCCAAGACTCTCAGCTTAGTTGAGTTCAGTTGAATACGATTTACGATCAGCGTTGTCTTAAAAAACAAAGTTGTTACCACTTATTTTCATTCCCTCCACCTTCGCTTTGTAAATCTGTCTCTCTCAGTCCCAATCCTATTTCCGGTCCGATCGAAGATTGATTGCAATCATTTCTTACATCAATGGTAAGCTTAGAAAGAGCAAAGGAGATATCAGTAATAGATAAACGATCAGATATAACCAATAATTTTCAATTCGTTCGAAATAAACCAGGAAGCCAAGATCTTCTGAATTGATCTTCCATTTCATCTAGATTTGATGAATCACGAAAATGCAAAAGAAAACTGATCTCTCTACTGCTCTCAATTGCTCGTGTATCTGTAACATCGTGACGTAGAGACATTTTGTATTGATATCTATAATTTTATATTTTTACATAATCTTAATTAAATCTTTTGTTGCGAAGGATTATAGTTCGGCAGCAAGAGAATCAATCACTCGGTTTTCTTCTCAGGTTATCGAATGTCGTTTCCTGAATATTATTTCATAATTAATTATTGACTGTATTTGCACAAACGATGGTGCTTTTTTTATATTAGAGTTGTTACTGTGTAAGAGTGGTCCATCCTGTTCCGGGTTTGATTCTCGGTGGGTTCATAGATTTTGCGTTTTCCTTTTAGCATTATGACGTATGTGAGGATACTAATTCAGTTAAGAGAAAGCGAAGTTTGATTTCAAAAGCCAGAGAAAATGGCATTGAAAATTGATATGCTGATAACTTAACACCCAGTTCAACGTGCGCTGTCTGGCTGACCTTTTTGTAGGCTGTGATGCAAGGTAGTTATTATTATTATTATTATTATTATTATTATTATTATTATTATTATTATTATTATTATTATTATTATTATTATTATTATTATTATTATTATTTGCTGTTGTTGTCTTTGCTACAGTTTAGCGTCCATTTTCAGCATCGGGGCTCTATAAGAGGACGACCTACATTGCAAGATGGAATCGAAACCACCGTAATGCTTTAATATTTTTAATGGTACTGCAAATTCAGCTTTTTATTGATGTCCAACACAATGTTACATATCCTTGTATCATAGGCAACCAATAATGACTTTCTAGTGTGCAGGTTGCATAGAAGATAGGGAATATCAAGGATTTTAAATAAGATATAGCCTCTTCAGTGTCACTAGTAGAACACAATAGTTTTGTCTTGTAAATTTTATATTTTCGTAATGCTTTCGTTCCATACATGGAAATAGTAGGAGAAATTACATTTTTCTTGCACAGAGTAGTGACAATCATGTGTGTCATATAGGATACATTGGAAGCCTACCAATAAAAAGTGAGAAACGGCGTTCTCCTAGTGGTCTGCCTCCCTTGTCTTCCCACTACGTATGCCTATGTGTATTGCACACTTAATACATCTATGCAATACAACAACAATATCCAATACCTAAAACACGGTTACATGTTCATAAAACCCAAGTGAAGAGAATGATAACATGAAATATCTCTAGATTATTCATCTTTCGTAATGTTTGGTTTCATAGTGTCGCATACGACATATGATAAAACAAAAGGTATCCATTCCCCCTCCCCCCACACAATAGAAGAGCAAAATAATCAACTGCATATTTATGTCCAAGGCTTTAACAAGATAAATGCATTATAAAAAAATAACGCGTTAAAGAAAGAGAAGTAGAATACTTACGTAATCGTGTAATTTTTCGGTTTCTGCGACATTTTCTTCCCTCCAAAAACAATACCTAGCACCAATGAAAAGCGTTCTTCAGTTGTTAAGTTTCTATCAATGCAGTGCCTACTCTGGCGACAAGGAAGAAAAGCAAAATAGGCGTTTCTATGTGCCATGTTGTCGCTCTATCAGGTGGAGGTCTGCACGGGCTTGGGCCTACAAAGCATATATAACTTCGGGCCCGGGCCAGGTCCGGGCTCGGGCCGTAAATTTTTAAATATACGACCATATTTCTCGGGTCTTTTCTGGCCTAACTTTGTAAAGATACTGTACAACGATATATATTGTACCGTTCTTTCTGGAGAACTTTTAAAGCACAACTGCAAAATTAAACCTCAAATTGCTGTCAATAAAAATACAATTTTGTGTTAATTATTAAATTTCTGTAATTCGGGCTCATTTGACTATCACGCGAGCTCGAGCCTAAATTCTAAAACATATTTCGGACTCAGGTCGGGCCTCATATTGTAAATTCACGGGCCGGGTCGGACTCGGGCAAAAAATTCTGGCCCGTTCAGAACTCTACTATCAGGACAAATAATGCTAATTTTGTGTGTTGTATACGACACTCGGCGTACGAAGAGGATAGGTAGGCAATATGAAAAATGAACAGACGTACTAACATTGCAATCTTATATGGCCCCACTTATTATGATATTAATAACCTGAAATTAATAGCAAAAGGTAGTAGCGGAATTGAAGCACGTACTTCAGGCTTCGAATGAAGAATATTAAATTTAATCTTGTTTATGTTTTATTTTTCTTTGCTGTTTCTTTATTTTGTTTTAACAGCCATTGTCAGTACTTAGGCTATATGAGACATGAATCTACAGTTTGGATTGCTTGATTGTTTTGAAGTTTAACCTCCCTTCCCATCACTGAGGCTGCATGTAGTGTGGACCTATAATTTAACATGAGATCCGAATCACGTGAGTTTCTACTAGGAATCGAACCCTGATCTACCATGTACGGGGAGCTCGGATCTAAAACTAACTAACTGTATGGCCTATGGAACTAGGAGGTTCAATGCCGCATTCACAAAAGCTCTCCACTGACTTCTATCCTTAGCCAACTGGATCCAGTTTGTACTTTGGATTCCTATTTCTGCGAGATTCATCTTAATATTGTCCTTTCATCTGCGCCTAGGTCTTCCTAATGGTCGTTTTCCGATTGGTCTTCCAGTGAAGACTTTGAAAGCGTTTTTACTTTCCTCCATCCTAGCTACATGACCTGCCCACCTAAGCCTCCTAGACTTGATGACCCTAACAATGTTTGGTAAACCGTATAAACTATGTAGTTCCTCGTTATGAAGTTTCTGCCATTCCCCATTCTCATTTCTCTTGGGTCCGAATATTCGTCTCAGGATCTTGTTCTCAAATATTTTCAGCCTATGTTCCTCCCTTAGGATGAGCGACCATGTTTCGCAACTATACAGAACAACAGGCATAATTATCGTTTTATATATTGTAAGTTTCAAATTCCTCGACAGAATTTGCGACGACCGACCCTAACTATTATAAGAGCTTCCAGCGAGAATGATATTGGATTACATGTATATGACATTGGTTCGCAACCAATGTGTCGCGTAATCTCACAAAGGATGTCGCCAACTATAAAAATTTAAAAATCACGAAGTTTAATATTATTTAAAGTCTATTTTGAGACAGAGTGTACCAGTCAACGCGTGAAGCGGCAGTAACAATGATCAGTACTACATAGACTCACTACTTTGTACAACCTTCTAGCCTTACACTGTTAGTATTTATATTATTATATCGTAAATATCAAAAAGTGTGTCGCGAGTGTGTGGCGCATAGTAAACTAAAGTGTGTCGTCCGCAGAGAGAGGTTAAGAATCACTGCTACAGTGTATTAAAGTTGTTTTCTGACTTGTCTTTGACACTGTTAAACCTGTTTGATCTTTTAATTTGCTATAAATACAGTAGGACATCGATAACTCGAAGCTGAAAAAAACAAATAAAAGTTTGAGTTATCGAGATTTTCGAGTAATCAAGGTTTGAGTTATCAATGTGGCCACAACAAAAATTCGAGATTACCGAAGCTCCGCGTTCCTCATTAAAAGTGACTAATATTACCCCTATAACTCGAAGTTTTATTCGTTCAACTTCTAAAACTTGAAATTATGTAAGTTCCTTAATTTAAATAGGATGACTAGTAGGAATAAAAATAAAATATTAGACATGAATAAAACATGATTACAATACACATTAGCAACAATGATAATTACATAAAAGCTTTGAGATATCAAGGTCACATCAAGAGAAATTCAACTTGTAGATTTTAACTTCGTCTCGTAGAGGTTCGCAGTAAGTTCGAGTTATCGAGGTTTTTAAATGTGATTATGAAACCCTTAAAATTCGACTTATCAACGTTATAATTTTTAAACATTCAAAATATTGAGGTTATTTTAACACTGAGTGTTATGGAACGTTCAAGGGAATGTGAAAAATTTCGAGTTATCATAGAATTCGAGCTGTCGAGATCCAACTGTAATTTGTTTCATTGTAGTCGACGGTGACATTTTCACTGCTACACCGGTTATCCACCATCTTTCAGTACCCCTTTTCATGTAGCTGAGCTTTCACACCTTTAGGTTGAGAACCACAATACCTTAACGAAAGTTATTCACATGTGTATTCATGCTTGTTCATGTCACTTTTTTTATATATAGTTTGAACTCTAGGTGGAGACGGGTTAAAAAAGGAAAACTCCTGGGATTGATGTACAATCCCTGTAACCAAACAAAGCTCTATTGTAAGCGTCACGTAACAGGTAACAAGTATTGTTGGGTGGGTAACTGATCACCTTTGATCAGCTCCGGCTTTTTTACATATTCTATTCAGACAACCCCCCACTGGCGTATCGAGTTCACCTTTACAGCATCAGACTGCCCATAAGATGGATGGTTTCATTGAGGTTAGGACCATTTCTCAACACACTTAGTTAAATAAAAGGAAGCATTCGTTTCGTGGAAGTATTGTTGTCATTTCAGCTGGTTTATTAAGATGTAGGTCATTCGTTGTTAGAATTTCCCTTCAACAACGCAGGTGAAGACTTCTCACCTGTCGCAGTCTACATTTTGGGTTGTTTTATTGGTTTTATACAACACAATGGGTAATGAATGCCCTTATGTGCATTGCGTAACATGGTCAAAGTGCACAAATGATGGATTATCTATTATTATTATTATTATTATTATTATTATTATTATTATTATTATTATTATTATTATTATTATTATTATTATTATTATTATTATCTCCTCATTTTCAGGCCCAACTAATAGGATTAATTCGTTAGACCGGTAGGAAACTTTTTTTTTTTTTTTTTTTTTTTTACAAAAGTTATCCTGAAATAATTCTTTTCAAACATTATTATTGTAATATACTAAAATTAAAACCCTGATATTATTGCAAATTTTGAATATTCAAATTTACAATTATTTCGAGGTTTTAATTTTGTTATAGACCTAGTACAATTATGATTCAGAACAGAAATCGAGGACTTAGCTTTACGTGCATGACAAGTACTACTTCGTAGTTAAAGGACTGACATGTGTGTAGTTCTTAGGTTCGATTCCCGATATTTGTTCAAACCCAAGTAAGAGTTTGGGTCCCATTTCAACCAGTAGGTTAAGTTTCACATATGCTGATATATATATAAAGTAGTTGCTAGATAAAAAAAATTCCTAGATAATTTGTATCTTCGTGTGTAATAAATAAAAATAAAGTGAGTACTGAACAAAATAGAAAATAGAAAAAAGGTAAGATAATTGAGTCATCATCATCATAGGTATTCTGCCATTTTTGGTAGGTAAGTTAATGCAACTGAGAAGCTTCCATGTGTTTAAATAGTACGGTAGTATAGATTTAGAGCTTTTTTACTTCGTAGTCAATTATTTGTGCCTGTCAGTACGAAATTTCTTTAAGGATGAGGTTATTTAATAGTGACGTTTCTCCCTTATTGGTTATTTGAATATTTTTTTTATTTAAATCTTATAATTTCATTACACATGCTCCACGGTCTTCCGCTAACCTCTTCGTCTTCATGTACGACATTTCTGTTTTGATATCATCCATTAATTGTAGTCTCCTTCGTCCCCTCCCTCTCTTTCCTACCACCATACCCTCTAGCATGTCTCTCGTGATACAGTTCTTTCTTATCCAATGTCCCAGCCAGTTTCTCTTCATCTTAATGATATCTAAGAATTCGTTTTCCGCTCGACCCAGCTAATTCTTTTCCTTTTTCTCCACACCCACATTTCAAAATCTCATCATTTGATAATAATAGAATGAAACACGTAAATTACGGATACTGATTTACGATTATCCTAATGTTCAGTCTCAGAGTTGTTCCTCATATTTTCTAGCAGAAACTAATTATAAAATAAAGCGCATTTTCCGTTCGAAGGATTTTTAAAGCAAATAGTCTCCATCTTAACTTTTAAGTATTGTAGTGCAGTTGCAGAAAATGTACGATACAAGAGGTAATGATAAAGACACAGACGAGGGGCTTCAGCTGCATATAACGGTCCTGCTCTTGAAAAGAGTTTTCTTTTCTGTGACTGTGTCCATCTGGAAAGAACGACAGCTTTCCGCGACGCCAATAAAATACAATTAAGAACTCATTAACAAGACCCCGCTCACTGTTCTGTTCATAAACTCTTTGTGTTCTTTTATTGTATAATTACACATTTCCTTAATTACACATTTGCATGTTTCAGAAGCCAGATTTATGTATTTTTCATCCAGAAATTGTCAAGACGATGTTTGAAGACACTTAATAGTCTTCTTCGGTGCACTCTGTAGTCTAGGGTTATGGTGTTACACTCACGTCCGCGTGCCCCTAGATCTCAAAAAAAAAAAAAAAAAAAAAAAAAAAAAAAAAAAAAAAAAAAAAAAAAAAAAGATACGCCTGTTAAGAGACAGGACGACGTAGCGTGCTGACTACTTGTTGCACACTAGGCTTGACGTACTTTAGACAATCGCTAACAGATGGCGTTAGAGCGGCTCAGACCAGCAAAGGGCTGTCACGTCAGTGTCTAGTTATATTCTTCTTCTTGCGATCTCATGGTTAAATGGTTACCATACAGCTTTGATGGAGATGACTAGCGATATTCGGTGAGATATACCCTAGATATATATATATATAGAAGAACATGTCCACAGAATGTCCGACTAGCCCAATACCTGTCCCGGGACACTGAGGCTTGGAGTGAAAGCTTGGATAATGAAAATGTATCCACGGGATTTCCTTTCGATTTCAATGGAATGTATTTCCTACGGGACAAAGTTTGAATGTCCAAATGTCATCCAGTGCAGACTTAACTGAGATAGAAGAAGAGACGAGGAATAAAGTTTACTCATTTCGTCTCAAAGAACACCTTTTAAAAGAACTCCTTTTAGCCTCGTCTCGATTCTAGAAAACCTTATTTCTCCTCTCGTTTTGTGAATCACTACATAAAATAAAACATCAATGCCCTGCTAAAACCGTCTAAGCTGAAAGAATGGACAGAGCGTAGAATTTGTGCTGTAAGGTTCCTCTAAGGGGGAAAAAGTTTGGAAATTCGACGCAGAAAGAGAAAAGAGGGGTGGCAGTTATTATATTAAAATGTCCATATCTCGGAATCTCTGAAGGTTGGAGACATGAAATTTGGTATTTGGGCTTCACATTTAAAATAATTAGACATTTTTTTTTCGTTTTAGAGTTTTATGAGATTTGCCCTAGAAGGGAAGGGAGAAAGGCAGGAAGAAAAAAAAAGGTGGGATTACAATTGTTATAATTGGATGGCCATTTCTGGAAATTCGTTTAAGTTAGAGACATGACATTTGGTATTTAGATTTTTCACTTAAAATAATTAAAGACGTCATTTGATATTTCGTTTCTGCGTTTTCGGAGTTAGGCCACTTAGCATCCAATCGCTGCAATTGAGAAAAAAAAAAACAAATTCCTGCGCGTGGTGTACACATGAATCTCTACTCGTTATTTTTTTTTAATTTTGTGTATTTTGTTCGCAATTAGTGTCAGATTAATATCGCAATAACGTCAAATAATCGTATACTGGATATGTCAAATGCTTTAAGTACAATTCCTTATTCATGGACTTTATAAGATAATATTTCATTGAACATGTGACCTGTTATTCTTTAATATTGAAGCTGAATTCTCATTATTAGTCGGCGTTTAGGCATTCTCTCTCTCCCATGCCACAGCTATACTTAAAAAAAATTGCACAATTATTTTAGAACTCTTGACAAATATACTTTAAAAGATGTACATCCTAATTGGAGGTAGTTTAGATTTATAGCGTTTCGGTTGTTGCTTTAAAATAAATTTTCCAGTTCTTATATGTTACTGGATATATATAACATATAGTTACAAAAGATTGTATCTTGAAACGGAAATAGAACTAATAAAGGAATAGCTACCGAACAGGAATTAATTATTATTATATTGGCAATTGGCCCATCAAAAGACGCGGAGGGAATTTGAAGAAATATGAGGCGTTTAGCGAAATGGAAGGTTATTGTCTTCTGAGAAGAATGTCGAACAAGAAATAGTTTCCCAGGAATATTTTCTTTTTCTACGTTTTCCTGCTCCATTAGTTCTCAATTTAATTTATTGGCAGAGGTTGAAGTATGCTTGTTGTCGATGCTTTGAAACTTGTAAGATACATCGTTCTTCCAGAGAGATAGAAACAAGATACTGATTTGAGATTTCAAAATGAAAGAAATTTTATTTTATTTTTTTTTTTTCATCACACGGATGATGAGGACTTTTCATGTATTTCTTTATTTACTCTTACATCTAGTTCTTACTTCATAACAGTTCATCACAAAGTTACCCCATCTTCAGTAACTGTCCTTTCAGTGCTATAAATTTTCATGATAGTTTTATTTTTTAAACCATTTTTAAAAAAATAAAATCGTATATATGAAAATTTGTTGTTTTTCATTGAATTTGAATTTTTCAGTTTGTCGTTTTCAAAAAAAATTTTTTTTGAAATCAAAAGTGTGTTTTTTTTTTTTTTTAAATAGAAATTGAATTTCCATTGGAAATACTACACTGAAGGAAAAAAATGTACGTGGCGTACGTAAAAACGGAGGTTACATGTGTAAATACTGTAGGTTTTGAAATGAAATGAAATGTTTGAGTTTTACGTCCCACGACTAGGCCGGTTAGGCTAGAGGAGACGGTGATGATGATGAAATGAATGAAATGGTGGAATGAAGAAAGTGGGAGGAAACGGGAAAACGCCTAGAAAGCCCACGCACACGGTGTTTGTCCACCGCAAAGTTCACTTGGCCGGAGCAGGGTGAACCGGGTGGAACTCGGGACCCCAATCACCAGAGGTGAACGCTCTACCACTGAGCTACCGCCGCCCCTCACTGTAGGTTTTGGACGTAACATACAACCCTACAACAAACATATAACTGTAAACGTATGTTTTACACGTACTTTCAGTATAAGTGTTTCGAATAAACATACTCTCCGTACGAATGAAAAGAACTGTATATAGGTGGCCAGGACGTATATCACATAGGCCTTGTATAGCTGATGTATGTAACATACATATACATATGTAATTTACGGAAGACCGTTAGATGTCACACATCCTGCAGTGGCAGAATGTAACATCTAAGCGTAAAAGCACAATACGTATGTAGCATATGGAAAACGAGTGTTCCGTACAGATTTCCGTAGTAAACATAAGGATTATGTATATTTGTACAATTGTCCGGATAACGGATTTTTCTGAGTGTAAAGTGTTTTTAAACCCCAAAGCATCTGGTGATTTTAATCGTCTTCATTACAAAAAAGTATAATTTCACGCAAATAACAATTCTTAAATTAGGATCAGAGGCGTAACTAGAGGGTAGACCGCCGTCGTAGAATACAGTTGGACCCGTTGTAAGGTTTTCAGTTCTCAGAAGTAAGGGATCATGTTCACCCTTGCAGAATATCTTAATTACACCAATGATTAGGAGGAATGGTATTACATTCCTTTTATTCATTACGATTATCATTTCCTTTATTTTCTAAATATTCCCTATATACAGGATGGCCCAAAAGTAAGTATACACCTCTGCA
Organism: Thermobia domestica; assembly: GCF_964235325.1. Lineage (NCBI taxonomy): Eukaryota > Metazoa > Arthropoda > Insecta > Zygentoma > Lepismatidae > Thermobia > Thermobia domestica. Next base: position 15,563,293 of record NC_137454.1, on the reverse strand, counting down.
TTGATCAAGTATAACATTCTAGCTTATAGGTTTATTTGTTTCGGCTGTTCCGAGCTTAAGATATAAGTAAAAAGACATTAAAAACAAATGATAAAGAAACTAAGTCTACCTAATGGATAACCATAAGAAATGATATCAAAAGCAATGAGTTGATCAATACGGAACTGTATACCTACTTTTGGGCCACCCTGTATAAGAAGTGGTCGAAACGAGTAATTTCTTGGAACATACGTAATTTCTAGGATGCTTTTAAATAGGTATTTCTTTTAGAATAGAATTTTTAAAATTTGTTCGTGATTATAATTTCCTCACTGAGTGTTTGCTACTGGTTTCATTCTTCTCTCTCTCTCTCTCTCTCTCTCTCTCTCTCTCTCTTCTTTCTTTCTTTCTTTTCTTTCTTTCTTATTTTTAAGTAAAAGTTATGATTTCCTGTTTTCAAAGTCTCGTTTTTCATTCGTACATCAGAGCACAAAGGTGTTGAAATTCCAAACAGATTCTACAATCGAACATCATTATTATTCTAACACGAATTTTGTTCTTGAAAAACGAGAAGCAAAGATCGAATTCCAGTTTCAAAACCGATTTTTTTTTTAAAATTAAGTTTTGCTTAAATCGGTTTTCAGTTTTCCGAAATATCGATTTGAATAACTCATCTACACTAGACAGATTTTAGTTGTGTCAAAAATACTTGTTTATGTACAGCTGGAGTTAAGAATTAGATCATTGTTACCATTTAGGTGTAAATTGCCCAAGGATTACCGCCACTGTTTAAAATCTTAATAAATGAGAAATAAAAACTTGCATTTTTAACTTTTTTAAAATTTTTTTAGTCGAACTAGCTGCATCTGCGCGCTCTACACAGCGCAACATTCACATATGAGCATGAATCTCCTTGTAATTCCTCACAACATTTGTACGTGTCCCTCTACAGACACAAGTGAAGGACGTCTTGATAAAAATCGGCAAGGGGTACTATAAAGGGGAGATTTTTTTTATCGATTATTTTTTCAATATCTCACACCGTTTGCAAGATTTGAGCCTGCTTCGGGTTGGAGTTTCGAATTCGTGTTTGATCAGTGTTTTCTTTCTTCTTGCATGCAGTATGTAATAAGCAAATACATTACACCAGTGATAGATGGTGTTCATTTCAAAGTATTCCAAACAATAAAGATTCACCTTAAACTAGAGAAAGGGTTATCTTTTGTCTTTCATTAACATTTGGCCATGAAAGAAACGCAAGAGAGATCTACTAACCCCGTATGCAAATGTGTGGCGTTGGGATGTATAACTCGTAGGATATGCTTTACTTGTTAAACTTCCAATATTTCCAGTGTCCTCCAAAAATGTAATAAAGAAATAACGTCCATCTTTTAAAAATATTCAATTAGAACTGAACAATCTACTCAAAATTTGCAATCGATCAGTGAAAACGTCATCTTTCTAGAGCCTTATTTTTCGAGATCTCATTGTCGAAAGGATTGGCCACAAACACAGAATCGCCCACAAACATTTAGTTTAAAATAACTCCAAAGATCGCAGCATAATTCATTTGCATTGATTTTGGAAAAGACTTATTAAAATACAAAGACTTTGAACAATAATTTAAAAACATAAACTTTATATGAAAAAAAGGTCTATTTAAATAATTTATTTAAAGTGCACATAGTTTAAAATATTTGTTCCTGTTAAACGTGAAATCACAAATAACCGTGAATCAAAGGTTTGAAATTCAAAGTTATAAGTTGGAGCTCAGGCGCTTTTGTTTCCCTAAGAGAGGGCGTAACCCTCTAAAAGGGTGCTCGTCATTATGACTAGCTATGAACGAACGAACGACGCTTTTGTTGGTATTGTAGCATTTTAATAGATAGATAATTAAACTGGTTGAAGTATAATACAGGATAAAGAGCTTAAAAACAACGCAACTATTACAATGTGATCATGAGTGGAACAACAAGTCATTTCAAATATATGTGCATAAAGAAATATATATAACTCGTTAGTCACACGTTGGAAACATAGTTAAAAAGAGTCCCTCAAACTAGCATATCACCAGAATTATTAATTATACCTGTCCATATCATTCAAAGGTACGACACACGTTATTTTTCTCCTGTTAAAAACAAGTTAACTCTGATAATGTTTATAAAGTAGAGACGATAACTCTGTTCAAAGTAATGGTGGTTTCGGCTGAGTGGTTGAATGATAAGGTATCTGAAATGTAAATGACCTCACAGTCAGTATCTGGACAGATGGTGATTGCTGGTTATGTACGGCTGGGGTTAAGAATTAGATAAAAACCGGAAGTACGCTGTAGATCAATGTTATCTTTATGAGGGTTGGTTGTCTTGGGGCTGCTACCATTGTTTTCAATCTTTGGGGGAAAAAACAAAACAATAACGAAAAGCGATAAGTCTATGGGTTCAATAGCCAAACCAGTTTGGAAAGATACCTGTTTTTTTTTTTTTTTTTTTTTTTTTTTTTTTTTTTTTTTTTTTTTTTTTACTTAAGAAGCAGTTATAATCAGAGTAAGTGGCTGCCCCCTTTTTTTTTACTATGAAAAACAAAATTAAAAGAAAAATAAAAACAGGAAGCCGAAAGTGATTGAAAAGAACTTAATGTTATCCAGTTTGTTATGAAAAAGAACTTGTGAATTTTGAAGACGTAATGTGGGAACTTTTCCGAAACGTCACAAGAAGTCAGAGCAACATTGCAATAATGATGATGTCTTCCAGTTATCAAAAATCCACACAACAAAAGAGCTTTTTTTTTTTTTTTTTTTTTTTTGCTTTCCTTTACTGGAAACAAGACAACAACGAAGTTTTTTTTTTTTTTTTTTTCTGACAGGTTTGCCAGTTTACGGAAGTATCAGACAACAAATAATGTTGTTAAGACGGTTTTGGCAACAATTTGCCTTACTGAATGACAAATACATTTTGTTCTAATTCTGTTTATATACGAGCACAAGTAACCTTTCTTTTTATGGGAAGAATATAAAATTTAATGAAGACAAAACCGGAAGTTTTATATTCATTTTAAAGATGTAACGAATATTGTATAAATTGCCTCCTTTTCCGTCTTAAAGACAAAATTTGCAGTATGCTGGAACCTGTGTTCGTTCATTTTAAATGAAGACATGTGGGGGGGGTAGTGGCTCAATGGTAGAGCGCTTACCTCTGGTGCGTGGGGGGGGCTTGGTTTGATCCCCGACCAATTAAGTTTGTGGTGGACAGCATCGTGTGCGTGAGTTTTCTCGGCGTATCCAGTTTCCTCCCACATTATAATCCCACCATTTCTTCCACCATCATTCATTTGCCTAAATCATCGCCTAATTTAGCCTGAAATGTATAATCGTGGGATGTTAAACTGAAAAATTTCATTTTTAAAAAACGAAGAGTTTATGTACCAAATTTGACACTTCCAACTTAAGCCAGTTCTCACATTGGACATTTTTCTGAATAAAAATTCGGAAATTTTAATAGAAGGATATTATAGAAGTGGCTTGTATATCAGAAGCCTTGTTTCCGAGTGAAGTACAAGCAGCAGTCAAAAGGTACAGAAAACAAGCCACTTGATTGTGATTAGACACTTTCATTTTGTCAGCAGTTATCCCTGATGATTTAGTTGCTAGCGCACACGTCTGTGGGTTCGATTCCCGGTGGATGTGTCTTAGAATTTGAAGGTATTACAGTAGTTCGAAGTCCTTTTTAAAGTAGGTCCATGTCTTATACAGCCTCGCTGCTGCAAACGAGCGCTAAACTCCAACTAACCCATCTTTTGTCAGAATGTGAACACTATCCCAACCTTAAGGGTCTTCACTACAGCGAAATTAAACTACCGCTATTTTTAGAGTTTCTCTGTAATATCTTCTAAATAAATAAAAATATTCGAAAAGCAGAAACGTAGTGAACTAGACAATACTATTTTGCATGCGATATCGTTATCACTACTCATCTGTCTGGTTTCGATTTGCAACTGTAGATAGATTTAGCATTTTTTGTGGGTTCTGTAAGTAGCAGATAAGTGAATTGTGGTAAAGTTATCACATACAAAATCGTATTGTCTAGTTTACTACGTTTCTGCTTTTTTCGCTTTAATGAAGACCCTTAATTGTAGAACAAAGAAGCACTAAATAAACATCAAATACAAGGTTAGAAGTTTTCTCTGTTAGTCCAGCATCGTGTAGTAATTGATGTGCTATTTGAATTAAGAGATAGTGAACTCCTCTTCAGAAAGCTAGAAATAAGATGCTGCATCGCCCAGTTGAGCATGCACTGTTTGCCGGAATAACTCTTTGTGATGCTAGCGATATAGAGTTTAGTAATGATAGAAGGGTCTAATAGTCTACAACACAAACTAATCAGTATTTCGTGTGAATATCTCTTTGTCTGCATCTCACACACACATAGAGTTCATTATTTCTTTTGTTGAATTGTCTCCTGGAAGACGCTGATTCATGCTCCACAAAGAGAAAACTTCGTTGTCTCCGTAGGAAGTGGAACACAGTTCGTAATTTTGTCACGTTTCTCTGTGTATCATCGAACACACATTGTGGTATGTATGTACGTAGAATGCATTCTTTTCTTTTTTTGTAACTTCTGTAAATTTCAGAGCCGCGAAACAGGGTGAGAATCATGATCAAACATATTGCACAAGACATAGAAATGATTTTGAACATTGGAATGAGACTCTTTTGAGAATGAAACAGTAATTGGTATGCGTGGAGTCATTTTTTCATAGAATCATTTCCAAAATTCCTCTCGATATGATGGTTGTTGTAGTAAGACATAATTTGTGTCCTGGGAATCAATGCGTACTATATATCAGTTCACTTGTTTAATATAAATATTGAATTTTACAAGATTATCCAATTTATTTAATTATTTCATTCTGTTTAGTTATAAAATATCTTCGTCAAAGACAATACTCTGAAATAGACTGTAAAAGCGTGACGTCATGTCCTGCTCGTTGCCATGCTAAAATCAAATGAAATGGAATCGTTTAGTTTAACGTCCCACGATTATGCCCTTTACGCTAAGGGAGACGATGATTAAAACAAATGAATAATGATGAAAGAAATGGTGGAACGAGAAAGTGGGAGGACACGGGAGTACCTCGAGAAAACCCAAAAGACACGGTGTTGTCCACCACAAACTTACTTGCCAGGGATCGAACCAGGGACCCCACGCACCAGGTAAGCGCGTTACCACTGAGCCACCGTCCCCCATTCGTTGCAATGGTAATAGCTATGTTTTCCGTATATAATGCATTTTAAAAAGAAATGTAAATTAAAATGCCGACATGTTATGTTCCAGATTAAAGCATTACAATGACAAAAATATTGATAAGATTGTTTAGATTCCCAACAGATAAAAGTAAAAGTAAGTTTAAAAAAAAAACAATCAATTTTGCTAATAAAAGTTATCCAGCGTGACCGCAGCGAAGTGCAATGAAGCAACAACGATCAGAGAGCCTGTACAGAAAAAACAAAGCGATCATTTTGATAGCAGGCAGAAAGTATTAGTCTACTACTGCAATCTATAGAGAAAACATCCTAATAACCATTGCAACGGGCAGAAAAATGCTGACACCAGTCTATGGGGAAACATCGTAGTCACCATGGTAACGGACGGGAAAGCACCATAATCACCATAGTAACGGGCAGGAATTGATTATATCACTATTCGGACCTACGGGAAAACATCGTAGTCATCATGGTAATGGGCCGGACATGAGATTCATTATTCGAATCTATGAGAAAACATCGTAATCACTATTTTAACGGGCAGGAAATAATGACATTACTATTCTAGTCTATGGGAAGACATCGTAATCACCATGGTAACGGGAAGAAATGATGACATCACTATTCTAGTGTATGGAAAAATATTGTAATCACCATTATATCAGACAGGAAATGATTACATCACTATTCAGGTCTATAGGAAAAAATCATAATCACCATTGTAGCGGGTAGGAAGTGATGACATTGCTATTCCAGTTTATGGGAGAACACCATAATCATCATAGTAAAGGGCAAGAAATGATAACATCATTAATTAGGTCTATGGGAAAACATAGTAATCATCATACTAAAGGGCAAGAAATTATGACATCAATATTCCAGTCTATGGGAAAAGATTGTAATCTCCATAGTAACGGGAAGAAATGATGACATCACTATTCCAGTCTATGGAAAAACATCGTAACCAACATGGTAACAGACAGGGGCGTACGCAGGGGTGGGTCCCCGACTTTTTTGTAAATGTAGTCTACTTTTAGGGGCAATTTTAGAAATTTTCATATAATTTAGCCTCAAATTGTATTTGGACCCCCGAAACACTTTAGACCCCTCCCGAAATAAATTCTTTCGTACGTCCCTGGTAACAGATAAGAAATTATGAAATCACCATTCTAGTTTATCGGAAAACATCGTATCACCATGGTAGTGAGCAGGAAATGATGACATCACTATTCCAGTCTACAGGAAAAGATTGTAACCACCATGGTAACGGGCAGGAAATGATGACATTTGTACACTTTCTTAATAAAACTACTTGTTTAACATGGAAATGAAGCATGAAAATTTGATCTTATACTTCATCTGTACTCTTTCTCTTATATATAAAAGAAATAACTTTGTCATTTTTCTCCCTGGAAATATAGTTGGAAGTATTTTACAATTATTTATAGTGTTTTCCGGTGCAGAAAATTCCCATTCAGTGCTACATAAACGTAATGTTTTGTAGTATTGGACCGTCTAAAGCTTCAACTCCTCCCAATAAAACTTTCTGGGTACGCCCCTGCGTTGAACCAATGTGTTTTATCGTCTAATATGTAAAATTGAAAGTGACTATGTTTGTGACTCTTAATCTCTTGAACCACCTAACTGATCTCGATCAAATTTTCAACATAGACTAGATTCGGGCCTGAGATGGTGTTTATCTTTTCAGTTTGACGATGCAACTTAGGGGAGGGGGAGGAGGGGAGATATTTAAAAATGATCTAAAATGACCGATATTAATGTCGAATCCATAGTTTTCGGGGTCGCTGAGACGCTAAGTAACACTTCCGATGCGGTTTAAATCCAAACTCAACCTCCATTGCCCTTTATGTTCAAAATGAAAAGTATTTCCCCGTGCGAAGAACGGGTATTCTGCTAGTAGCTCAGAAAGAGAGAGAGAGTTGTATGATTGATTCTTAGTACACAAAACATTTACTAGAATGCTCCAATTCTTTTCAAGGAGTAAATTTATCATTACAGAAATCAATTTCCCTTAGGCCATCAGTTTAGTGTTTATTGTCTGTTTCTGTATATATATTGATGCCGCTAGCAATATGATCTAACGGAATCAGCATCTTTCCTTTAAAAACAACAAAGGAAATACAACAGAGAAAAAAAAAGAAGAAGTAACCTCATAAAATTACTATCAAAGAGTACAAAAGTTGAGAAACAGGCTAACTATTTTTGTCGTCATAACAGAAGACAATAAGAAGAAATATGTTCTGCATCAGTTCACTTCATCCAACAACAGTTGACGGAAGTTCATTTTTGAATACAACTTCCAAAAACTTGAACTCACGACTTTTATCTCGTCGTTCAACTCAAACTGTTTTGTATCAAAGAGTAATTTTCAATTTTTCCTTCTCGTTCGTTCGAGAGAACCTGTTGTTTTTCAATCGTTTCTTTTAAAAAGTTTCAATTTCGTCAGTGCCGTTAACGCTTCAACGCGTCTGGTCTTCTTTCATTAAAAAAAAAAAAAAAAAGCACCGAAAGTGGAAATCAGCAGCGCGATTGAATGTGTGGGGGGGAACATCACGACGATACATTTGTAAGTAGTTAGTTAGCTTAGTACGTATACATTGAAGAAAAGGCAAGACAAGTGAGAGCTATGAAAAGAAAATGGATTGTCCAAGCGGGAACCCATTTCCTATTTGGGTGAATTTTTATTGAAAACGTGACAAACGATTTTTTTTTTTTTTTTTTTGAACGGAAAAATTCACTCTCGCATGATGTATTGAAATGTAGCAGTTTAGAAAAAAAAAAAATAAAACTCCATCCACATTCAACACGCATGACTAACAAAAAAAAAAAAAAAAAAGGCGGGAAGCAATGGTAATATGGCTTGTTGCGCGGTTTAATTAAAATTCTCATTTACAAAACATAAAAACATCTTTCGTCTCCGTCAAGTAAAACTTGGAAGCTTAAGAAATCCGAAAGTTCATCGTCACAGAAACAACAATTTGAGTAATGAATCCCAGTAGCGTAGCCAGGACTTTTGTTCGGGAAGCCTTAGTGTGAGTTTTTTAATGTATATATACAGTATATGTGTTTATATGTGTTTGTCAAGGGAGACATTTAGGATAAACTAGTACTCATTTTACCTCAGGTTTCCCCAGTTACACATTTTACTCCGGCTTTTCCCCAGATACACATTTTACAGATAGTTAGGTCAACCCCTAAAACGCTTTTGAACGACGGTAGAATTGTAAATGCCCTCCAATTAATAGGCAGATGCTAATGTTTATGTACCATGAAATTGCTATTCATTGTATGTCAGCTATAAATTAAATAGGTTTGAAAAATTTAACTATTTTCTAAATTGTTTGTTGGTTAAAATACTCTGTTTTTACCTTCTTTATTGAAATACTATGGCCTTATATGTAATTAGTTTTCTTGTCATAATCGTTCCAGAATCTGGAACAAGGAGCGCGTGAAACGTTTCAGATTCAAAACTGAAGTTTAATTATTGGAGGCTGGAGTAATCGGTACCGTCGAGGTTTCGTTGGTTCAGAAAATTTTGTAAAATGTTCAGTAAAATTATCTAAAATACAAGAAGTCCTGCAATAAGGGCTTCTCCCTGTTTCTAATGCTGAAAATTTTATTTTCCGTTGTTCACATTGAGAATTGGTGCGCCAAATGCTTTTCCAATGTTAAGTCTATGAGCATTGTTCGGTGATTACTCCTCAACGGTATATCCCAATCGGGACGCGCCACCCCTGAAGACACTCAACGCACCCTCTTGAATCACCATATCAAATTTGATTGGTTCACCTCGGAGGAGTATCCGGACAAATAAACGACTAAGTCGAGTGTAGAGGAGTTCAGGCATCTCGGAGGAGTATTCGGACAAATAAACGACTAAGTCGAGTGTAGAGGAGTTCAGGCATCTTGGAGGAGTATTCGGACAAATAAACGCCTAAGTCGAGTGTAGAGGAGTTCAGGCATCTCGGAGGAGTATTCGGACAAATAAACGACTAAGTCGAGTGTAGAGGAGTTTAGGCATCTCGGAGGAGTATCCAGACAAATAAACGCCTAAGTTGAGTGTAGAGGAGTTCAGGCATCTTGGAGGAGTATTCGGACAAATAAACGCCTAAGTCGAGTGTAGAGGAGTTCAGGCATCTTGGAGGAGTATTCGGACAAATAAACGCCTAAGTCGAGTGTAGAGGAGTTCAGGCATCTCGGAGGAGTATTCGGACAAATAAACGCCAAAGTCGAGTGTAGAGGAGTTTAGGCATCTCGGAGGAGTATCCGGACAAATAAACGCCTAAGTCGAGTGTAGAGGAGTTCAGGCATCTTGGAGGAGTATTCGGACAAATAAACGCCTAAGTCGAGTGTAGAGGAGTTCAGGCATCTCGGAGGAGTATTCGGACAAATAAACGCCTAAGTCGAGTGTAGAGGAGTTTAGGCATCTCGGAGGAGTATCCGGACAAATAAACGCCTAAGTCGAGTGTAGAGGAGTTCAGGCATCTTGGAGGAGTATTCGGACAAATAAACGCCTAAGTCGAGTGTAGAGGAGTTCAGGCATCTTGGAGGAGTATTCGGACAAATAAACGCCTAAGTCGAGTGTAGAGGAGTTCAGGCATCTCGGAGGAGTATTCGGACAAATAAACGCCTAAGTCGAGTGTAGAGGAGTTCAGGCATCTTGGAGGAGTATTCGGACAAATAAACGACTAAGTCGAGTGTAGAGGAGTTCAGGCATCTCGGAGGAGTATTTGGACAAATAAACGACTAAGTCGAGTGTAGAGGAGTTTAGGCATCTCGGAGGAGTATCCGGACAAATAAACGCCTAAGTCGAGTGTAGAGGAGTTCAGGCATCTTGGAGGAGTATTCGGACAAATAAACGACTAAGTCGAGTGTAGAGGAGTTTAGGCATCTCGGAGGAGTATCCGGACAAATAAACGCCTAAGTCGAGTGTAGAGGAGTTCAGGCATCTTGGAGGAGTATTCGGACAAATAAACGCCTAAGTCGAGTGTAGAGGAGTTCAGGCATCTTGGAGGAGTATTCGGACAAATAAACGACTAAGTCGAGTGTAGAGGAGTTCAGGCATCTTGGAGGAGTATTCGGACAAATAAACGACTAAGTCGAGTGTAGAGGAGTTCAGGCATCTTGGAGGAGTATTCGGACAAATAAACGCCTAAGTCGAGTGTAGAGGAGTTCAGGCATCTTGGAGGAGTATTCGGACAAATAAACGCCTAAGTCGAGTGTAGAGGAGTTCAGGCATCTCGGAGGAGTATTCGGACAAATAAACGACTAAGTCGAGTGTAGAGGAGTTTAGGCATCTCGGAGGAGTATTCGGACAAATAAACGCCTAAGTCGAGTGTAGAGGAGTTTAGGCATCTCGGAGGAGTATCCGGACAAATAAACGCCTAAGTCGAGTGTAGAGGAGTTCAGGCATCTTGGAGAAGTATTCGGACAAATAAACGCCTAAGTCGAGTGTAGAGGAGTTCAGGCATCTTGGAGGAGTATTCGGACAAATAAACGCCTAAGTCGAGTGTAGAGGAGTTCAGGCATCTCAGAGGAGTATCCGGACAAATAAACGCCTAAGTCGAGTGAAGAGGAGTTTAGGCATCTCGGAGGAGCATCCGGACAAATGAACGCCTAAGTTGAGTGAAGAGGAGTTTCACTTTAATAACGTATTCTTGTTTCCTTCTGGGAAGGAGAGAACAGCGAATGCAGATGTTTATATTTTTGAAAAAGGAGGGAAAATAAGAAATTCATATTCCATATAATTCAAGGTAATGTAACGAATGGATTTTTTGTCTGATTGCTGAGGACGTGCCAGTTCACACCTCTCTGCAAGTTTAAGGTCAACCGTTAAAACACCCAAATTATTGGGTATTGTGTCAGTAAACCACAGAATTATATGAATTCCTTAACTTTCGTTTGTCCTTGGTTTTCAAGGGTTCTTGATGTAACAATAAGAAATACTTAAAAATTACGTGGCACCTGCAGAATTGCTAGATCAACAGCTCCAATTATATTATTATTATTATTAAATTTCAAATTTGAAATAGTAAGAAGAGTTACATAATCATATAATTTAAAATATCATGTGTTAAAAAAAAAAAACAAGATCCTCTGACAGAGCATTCGCCACATACATTGTCACTGTTTTAACTGTTTTAACTGAATTCACTGCTTTAACTTTATACCAAGAAATTATCTACGCTGAGAAAAATCCGTTATCGGACAGCGGTATATTGTACAAATATACGGAATGCTTACGTTTACTACATAAATCAGTACGGATTATACGTTATCCATATGCTACATACGTACTGCCCCTTTCTTCCCGATTAGGTATTACATCATTCCGTTGCAGGATGTATGACATCTAACAGTCTTCCATATATTATATACATATCCGTATGTTATATACGTCAGCTATATGTTATATACGTCAATTTGTATGTGAGATCCTGACCTCCTATGTACAGTTCTTTCGTTCGTACGGAAGGTATATTTATTCGGAACACTTATACGGAAAGTGCGTGTAAAATATACTTTTTCAGTTAACGTTTGCTGTACGTTAAGTCCAAAACCTATAGGATTTACACAAGTAATCTACGTTTTCACGTACGCCACATACGTTGTGTGTGTGTGTGTGTGTTGTGTGTGTGTGTGTGTGTGTGTGTGTGTGTGTGTGTGTGTGTGTGTGTGTGTGTGTGTGTGTGTGTGTGTGTGTGTGTGTGTGTGTGTGTGTGTGTGTGTGTGTACTAATCTTTGAAATCAGTGTTACCATACAAACATAGCCACCAAGTGATAGATTTTTGACTGGCATGTAGTGAAAAATAAAATCTCTAAGTTTAACGACCCGCGGTTATGACTTTTAGTCTAAAGCAAAATAATGATGATGGAAGGATTGGTGGAATGAGACGGTGGGAGGAAACGAAAGTACCCGGAGGAAACCCACAGACACGATGTTGTCCACCATAAATTTACTAGAGCGGGGTCGAACCAGGATCCCCATTGCCCCCTCAATAAGATTGTAATCACGTTGTTCTGAAAATAATATTTTAAGAAATTGAAGGTTTTGATTTTAATCTTATTTTTTAAAAATCAATTATATTGTAGGAAATTTGAATGTTTTAAACCTTCCGACAAAGACATTAAACTGCTTGGTTCATATTTTTATTTAGTCTAACGTCGTATGCTTATCGACGACCGACACTAAGAGAATCGGTGATAATGAGGTATTTGATAATAAAGCAATGAAGAAAGTGGGAGGAAAAGGAAAACCTGACAAAATCCACGCGCTAGGTGTTTGTGCACCAGAAAACTGGGGTTGAACCAGCAATCCCACGCGCCAGGGCGCTGTACCACTGAGCCATCGCGTCCCCTAGTTGACAATTATATTAGACGTTAATGTATGCTATATTATTATTATTATTATTATTATTATTATTATTATTATTATTATTATTATTATTATTATTATTATTATAGCAGTAGTAGTAGTAGTAGCAGCAGGCCTGTATCCAGGGGGTCTAGAGGGCGGGGCCCCCAAAATTTTTGCTGGCCCCCTAAAATTTTCACGGTAGGCTTGCAAATGAACTATAATATGGTTGGATCGTCCCCCCCCCCTGCATTTTTGGGAATCCAGTGCTTTACAACTATCATAGAATATACGAATGTCTATCTACTTTACTTCGTAAAACGTGGAATCTACAGTACTCTATGTACACTGTTAACACCCTACTACGATGATTTACAGAATATGTTTAAAAGTTTTTATAGACCCCTTGACTTACGTAAGCTTAATTTCTTTCATAGACATGCAGCACATTTGACAAAAATTCCCACATCAATCAGTCTTATCTTTTGGGTCAGGCTTTAAGTTACGTAATTAACAATCCATTAACATGAAAAGCGAAGAGACCTTGGATTTCGGAATTTCAACATGTGTGATTGCATTATCTTCCATACTTAGATGTTTTTTTTTAGTAATTGTTTTGTCTAATATAATTATCGTCTAGTGACGAAGTGCTGTTCTTACCTCTGAACCACAAGTGCACGAGTTCTTACCTTGGCAACATCATATGTGTAGTTTGTTCAAAAATTCTGTCCACATATGTCTTCGGAAAGTCTTGTGCTACAGGAAATGCGTAAATCAATGAAATGTTTTTTTTTTTTTTTTTTTTTTAGCGTTTAAGATATTTGTTTATTTCAAGCTTAGATACAAATTGTTCCATAATGGTAGTGATAATACTGTCCTTTTACAGAAAAATCAGTGCAGCGATGCAATCAGGAGGGAGACGCGTGTGAGCGAAGCCCCCTTCCTTGTTTCCTTGGCGAGTTTAGCACTCCTGGGGGCAGACTGCTAAATATTTTTCAAAAGCTAACAATTTTTCTTTTGCCAGTTTTTCGTAAGCGAAAAGAGATAATGAAATGTAACTCACCTTAGTAATAGATAATGTTATTCTACACTAGAAAATATGAATTGGAAGAATTTTCAATGTTGCCATCCATAGAAATTGCATTGTGACCAGAATTTGAATTACCCAATTATGGTAGCGACTAGAAAAATGAACTCAACGGTATTTGATGACTTATCATGCTGTCTGTGTTCCTTGTTAATTACTTTTTAAATAATATTTGTATTTTAATTCTACTGATAATTAAAAATTATTTATTTTGTACTCTTTATTACAAAATAAATACACATATTATTTAAAAAATAGTTAACAAGGAACACAGACAGCATGATAAATCATCAATTGCCGTTCAGTTCATTTTTCTAGTCGCTACCATAACCTAGATTTTTGGATAATTCAAATTCTGGTCACAATGCAATTTCTATGGATGGCAACATTGAAAATTCTTCCGATTCATATTTTCTATTGTAGAATAACATTATCTATTACTAAGGTGAGTTACATTTCATTATCTCTTTTCGCTTACGAAAAACTGGCAAAAGAAAAATTGTTAGCTTTTGAAAAATATTTAGTAGTCTGCCCCCTTTTCTTTTATATGCTGTTCAGTGAAGTCTCATTATTAAGATTTCTCCCCGTTTCAACATGTTTATGAAAATAGATTAAATTTATAACGTTTCCGATAATAAGTTGATTATATTTGCATCGAGTATATGAGTAATATACAAATATGTTGGAAATCTAAATCCGAAGAATGCTCCTTTAGATAAACTTGCTAAATTAAATTTAAGCTACAAGTAATGAATATTTCCGAAAATTTCCGTGGTGTAAAACATACAAACATATATTTTTTAAAAGTATGAACATATAAAACTGCTGATATAATTGTTATCTAGCATAAAAATTTTGGTCACATCTTTTCACCAAGAAAACCTTTCCTATTCTTTATTGTATAACTGTATCCTTGCATGTAACTAAAGCCTGTGACAAACATCTTGGCATTTCAGCTACAAGCTCTGACGCGATGTTGCCGAATGCTAAGGGGTGTGGTTATGGATAAGCAGAAGAATTACAGCGCGATCAGGTGGCAAAGGATAGACATGGACGTGTACAAAATAAACGTGGCAATACCGCTGGCCTCTCATTTGCTAACAGCGTTTAAAGGTAACTTGGAGCGCCGCCTTCAAATGCCGAGATGTTTGTCACGCCGTTTAGTTTTATTGGTCACAGTGAAAGACGGTTCGATCCCAGGTTTCCGGCCAAATAAGTTTCTGTTGGACAACATAGTGTCCGTGTTTTTTTTTCCGTGATACTCCCATTCCCTTCCACATTCCCATTTCACCAATTCTTGCATCATCATTCAATTACTTTCATCGTCTCCCTTAGCCTAACGGGTCGTGGGACGTTAAATTGAAAGATTTGAATTTCAAGCCTTTATGTGGCTCCCATTGTACTGATAGACTCTAGTGTATTAAAAATTTGTTTGTAAATAGTATCCTAAAGCATGGTCAACATATTATACAGCTGAGTTAGCTGGAGTACATAACTTGTAGGATACATGATCTATAAGATGAGTGTAGAAGGATGTAAATTGTCACTAGAATAGAAACACCTTTCTGTAATCTCTTCAATGTATTTTATGCTTAGTAACACTGCTCATAACTCGTCATAGTAAATATTTGGACGTTCAATTTTATTTGATGTGTTCAATAATAATAATAATAATAATAATAATAATAATAATAATAATAATAATAAATACATTTCTGAAGACCGTTGGACAAGGGCTTCATACCCATAGCTCCTTCCAAAAAGACTTGACTACGCCATTCGTAGAAAGCCACTACGAAAATGTCTAAATTCAAAAATTAAATTGATTAGAAGACCTTGAGTTAGGTTTAAGAACTCTGGGAGAGTCATTCCACTCTAGTTCTGCAATCAGCTTTTATTCACTGTTTCTCATGGATCTTTTCAGATATTTTTTTTTAATTGTCACACCTGCTTGGCAGCCATCTGGCGGAAACGCGTGTAACAGGTGGTGTGGTGCCGCTAATAATAAAATTAACTTTTCTTCATTGATTTAAAACCTGGAACACGTAACCCGCATTTTCATTAAGCTATATTTTGTATATTTTTTTTATGACATCACCTCTGTTAATGCAAATCGTTTTTGATTTAGCCGTGCTTTCTATAAGAATAAAAGCGATATAATACATTTAAAATTGAAAAAAAAAAAATGGAAACTAGTACTTTTACACTCTTGTTATGTGCAGATAATTGATTACATGCTAAATTAAAGTTTGCTATTTCTACAGAAGAGGAATGTTTTTTCTCTCATTTTGTGAAATATGAAAGGGTGTGGAACATTAGATTATTTCGAAATTGCAGCATATTTGTTTTTCGACAGTTCTTAAGAGGCCTCATCCCGGCGAAATTAAAATACCACTAATTTTACAGTAATTATGTGATACCTTCAAATAGATAAAAGATAATCGAAATGTGGAACAAGAGCACCCTAGACAATATCATTTTACGTGAGATACCGTTATCACGTCTCATTTATCTGCTTTCGATTTCCAGCCGTTTTGAAAATTGGCATTTAATTTCGCGTTTCAAAAAGGCTGAAAACGGAAAGACACTAGGTGACTTGTGATAACGGTACCTCACGCAAAATAATATTGTGTAGGGCGCTCTTGTTCCACATTTCAATTATCTTTTATCTATTTGAAGATATTACATAATTACTGTAAAATTTGCGCTATTTTAATTTCGCCGGGATGAGGACTCTTAAGGAATTTGGTTTACCAAAAATTCCTTTACATACTAGACTCATTCAATTAATAATCGGAAAAGTTGTATAAAAAATACAAAACTTGTGCTCCTTTGTTATTTTTTGATGGTGTCGTAGAATTATTATAAGATGGGCCTAGCACACCTACCTCGCGAACGGGATGCTGGGAATAAATTGAAACAAGATGGCGGGATTCTTACAAGTTTGCACCAACGTGGAACAGCAGAGGGTAATTAGATTTCTGTTAGCTGAAGGGTTGAAACTAATTGAAATTCGCCGTCGGATGGCAGTGCTATATGGTGAAAGTTGTTTGAGTCGAACACAAGTGTACGAATGGATAGATAAATTCAAAGGGGGTGTAACAAATGTAGAAGGTTCGCCACATCCAAGTACGCTGTGTCTCTGCAGTCACGGAGAACAGACATTGCCTGTGTCTGTCCGGAAGACATAAGATCTCAAAGAGCTAGCTACTCCAGGGATTACCATCAATTTTGGCCGGGATGTACAGTGTCCAAATTTAGGATTCAAGTTCGTTCAAGGGCATGATCCATGCAATTGATCACAAGATATGGACAATCATTAAGCTGTTCTCCATTTATTTCTATGGAAGTAATTGTGGATAGCTTCCGTGTTTGATATGCAACCCACAATGTCGTTGAAATTAGCGGGTTAGCATAACGCTTAAGGTGCAAAAATACCAATTTGTTCGTGGAATACAACACTAAAATGAAACTTAACGACTTTCTACTCACAAATTAAACATATTCATTCATTTACTAAAGTGTCTGAGTATGGAAAATGGAAAGTTAAGGAAAATGCAAAAGTTCAAACTTTAATTTGCACTTTGTATACGCTGTGAAAAACCAAACTCGTTCACGTGGCCTACACTGTTATGTTGCTACGTGTTTAATTATTAATTAAATTCCAGTCGGACGTCGAGGCTTTATTTTACAACGGAATTACTGTATTTACCAATGAAACAAGGGAAGGACTTTAAAAAAGAAGATCGGGCAAAGCCTATATGTTAAGGTACAAGACCAACATTCGCTTGATGAAATTTAGGAAGAAATCATCGGGAAACAGCAGTTATGGATGATCGAAAGTAGGCTTCTAATGCGGAATTACAAGCTCAAAAATTAATCAGCAGAAATAACTTAGTGTCACTGAATGAATAAAAAATTCATTGTTGGTCATTAGCCTTCAGCCAATCGAGAACGGCTTTTTAGAACTGGCGTGTTCAAAATTTTAACCTTTGGGGCACGGTGACTCAGCAGTAGAGCTCTTACCTTTGGTGTGTGGGGTCCATGGTTCTATCTCCGGCCAAGTTAGTTTATGGTGGACAACAACGTCTCCGTGGGTTTTCTCGAGGTACTCCCGTTTCCTCCAACTATCTCATTCCACAAATTCTTCCATCATCATGATTTACGTGCTTTAATCATCCGTCTCGCTTCGCCTAAAGAGCGTAAGCGTGGGACGTTAAACTGAAAGATTTCATTTGATTTTTTTTTTTTCAAACTTTGAATCAAGCCAGAACTTATTCCCTTCATGTCTTTGAGACATTTATTACAATCGTTATTGGTTCGATTTAGGGATGGCCTTTTCGAAAAATTTGTTTTTCGATTTTCGGAAATTTCATTTTTCGTTTCTTTCGTTTTTCGCTTTTTCGAAAAAAATTTCGTTTTTCGTTTTCTCGACAAAAATTTCGTTTTTCGTTTTTCGAAAAAAATCGTTTTTCGGAAAATTTTTCGTTTTCCGAAAAAAATTCATTTTCGTTTTTCGGAAAATTTTTCGTTTTTCGTTTTCCGAAAAAATTCTTTTTTCGTTTTCGAAAAATTCGTTTTTCGAAAAAGTATTTTTCGAATAAATGTGGCCACCCCTAGTTCGAATCCAGTGACCAACCGTCCTAACTGTTTTCCTCAAAGTTTTTCCTAAATTCCACAGCCGACCCGAATGTCCTGGATGGTACTTTAATATGGGCCCTAGTCGCTTTTCTTTGGCATTGTTGTTCTTGTATATTTTTAATGATTACAGGATAAAACAGGCTGTATTTCCAGAATTGATACAGTTTTAAAGCAGTGGTGGTTATTATTTTTTGAACAAGACCGTACTTTAGTAGAACTAGTAGCTAGAAGTGTTCATTATGTCAACCATACTCCCAAGTTCATTCTCTCCCCTTCGACTCCCCAACCTCTCGCAGCCTCCAGGTCTCCATTAGATGGAAAATCCTGGGTCACTTCCACACCAGTTCGCTAATGCAACTCTAATGTTTTGCCAGGCGCTAACATAACACTTGAAAGCAGCTCGTTTATTACAAACCAAATAATTTCACTTCGAAAGGAAGAAGGGAAAATAACACAGGAAAGAAGAAACTTTGATGTCTTTTGGTGATGTCTTGAGCAATCGAAGTTCATAAGACTCCACCCGTTTTGGTCAACCTCCCCCACTTTCCCCTCATCCTAAAAGAAAGACTATATATAACTGAAAGAGACTATATATATAATATAGTGTGTGTGTTCCCTCCCTCCCTTTCGCAACAACAATGAGACAATAGCTGGACCGACGCAGAAAAAGAAAGAAAAAAAAAACATCTAATGCATGTTATGATAGGCATTGACGAGTGGGAGCGAGAGACTTTCGGGTGTGAAGATAATATCGTCCTAGATATTATGTATATAATGACTCTATAAGAAAATGGTAATAAAAAAAAAAGCTTGACTTCGAAAGAAGTGACATAACCCACGCGTTAGGTTTGCTTATGTTGCGTTGTAGTAGCATTGTGTTTAACGTCGTGAGATGCAAGAAGGAGGTCACTCATGCAGCGCAAGGGATCACCTCCCTCGGAATACTGTCTTTGTTGTATTTTTTTCTTTTTCTTCTGTAAATTGGTGTGGGAACTATGAGAAAAAAAGCACCCAGGTGTATTATATGTATATTAAAATATACACTTTATTTTTTATTAAATAAAATACTACGTAAACAAGATTTTAAAATTAAATGAAATCTAGTTTTAATTCCCGCTAGCAGAGACGGCGTTAGGTGCGCTGGGGCCCTATTGGCAATAATGACCCCTGTGCGATGTGCTTTTGTGTCTACTTCTTGGATACAAACGCATAATTAGAACACGGGGCCTGGGGCGGACACTCCCAAAATCCGCTTCTGCCTGCTAGTCATTGACGTAACTTGAGGGGAGGACGGAGTTTGTGCCCCGGACACCGGATTGAGGAGGCGCAAAAATGGGCAATTATTTATTTTCATTATCAGGCAAGGAAAGGAGTTCTAGCATAATAAAGATCATAAAAAAATTACCTCAGAAACTTGGACAACAGGACAACAACGACTCACCAACCTTAGGATCAAATCCATAGAACATATGTTAGCTTCAAGTTAAATTTTAGTTCCGGATTTTTGAGTTTTCATTTAACTAACATCAATTGAAGAGATTTGCAAAATGTTCGAGTATATTTAAAATACTTAAGACAACAGCTTTGCTATTTGTCATAATTAAATATTCCATTCTAAAGCAACAGACTGTTGATTCATTCTACACATATGCACTTCCCGATATAATTTCAATAACATTGTGATTTACAGTTATTATAATAAGACTATAAGAATATGTAAAGCATGCTATTCTCAGATTATTTGGAAAATATTAATTAGTTTGGTGTCTTAATCTTGTATTAAAATTTAAATTATGTACTGCAATTTTGAAATCAAGTGTTACCACTTAAAGAAAAAAATGGAATAGGAGAATTACTGAGTGATGGTAATATTAAGTGTAGTTTGGAAGAGTTTTGATTTGATTGGTCCGGGGGGGGGATAAGCGAGTTTTTTTTTTTTTTTTTTTTTTTTTGCTACTGGCGACAACTAGCCTAGCTGCGTCGCTGCCGCTAGGATAAGACCATCTGTGATTGTCCCAGTTTACAACATGACTTAGAAAATATTGCTAAATGGTGTTCTCTTAATAAACTTAGTGTAAGCATAAATTAATGTAGCATTTTATCGTTTACTAAAAACAAAAATCAAATAGAATAATTATTCAATGAACCAAATCATATTAAATAATTTAAATTAAGTCAAAAATGTTGGATACGTTTGATACGAAACTAACCTTTAATGACAATGTCCTGAACATAGGTAAGAGGGTAGGGTTCATAATTAGAACTGGAAAAGAATTTAACATTATTACCACACTAACAAAAATGTATTACTCCTATGTCCTATCAAAACTGGAATATGCTGCGGTGATCTGGAATCCGTCGCAACAGCAATGCCAACACCAACTGGGATATGTTCAATCTAAGTTTACCAAATACTTAGCATGAAAAAGAGGATCTCCCATACGTATCTTCATCCTATTAAATCTAAAAAAAATAAAAATAAAAAAGGCATGTCTGATTGGTTACTTTCGTTTCCGCTATGAATGTTGGCTCAAAACATTGCGATCTTATTGGGCGGAGTAGGGGTGGCGAAACTGTGACGTATGGCTTCACGATTTTATTTTATAGGCAAAACTTCTATTTTGTTACATCCTTGTAGCATATGAGAGAACTGGAACCTACCTATCTTACGAAAATTATCTTATATCAATAGACAACACTTGAACAAAGGCGAAACATGATTGATTTAATTTTTCTCCATAAAATAATACAAAACGTGTTCAACTGTATGGATCTGATATTGACACTAATTTTCGTATCCTGATACTTAAAACATGTGTTTACAATTCTGGCTTATTCTATTCTTTAATAATAATAATAATAATAATAATAACCAACGTATTATTGAAGTTACTAATCTGGAGAATTTGCTCTTCTTATAACAGAATATATAGCGATCATAAAGAAATTGACATCTGTAATATGAACTGAAATATGTTTAAGAAAACTATTGTAAATGTATTTTGTAATATACCAATACTGTAATTGGAGTTGTGCCTGTTGTGTTGTTGTCCATAAATAAATAAATGATTAGGCTATACCATGTAGCGGTGCAGGGTAAGGAAGACGATAATGATGAGACTAATTGGAATAGTGGGAGGAAACGGTAAAATTCCAAAAAAAAAAAAAACACGTACACAGTGTTTATTCACAACAAAAGCTCACGTGGCGCGAATTGAGATCGAACAAGAGATTCCACGTACGGAAGATGAAAACAGTACCACTGAGCCACCGCAGCTCCTCTTTTAAATAGTTTACTCACTCCTAATCTTGGTCAACTAAGTTCTGAATAATTTATCAATCTAGAAGTCTACTGTTTGTACCGTGAATTCATATATATAAGTCTAACTATAATAATATACTAATATACCCAAAAGAATACGTGTGTCTGTAATGAGATTTTTACATTGAAAGGACTAATCTAGTGCTACCATTTTTTTTACATAGATAGAGTTCCACCATATCTAATACTATAGTAATATATATATATATATATATATATATATATATATATATATATATATATATATATATAAATTTTTAATTTTCGACTTGAGAGGTATTGGGTGGAGCCTATGCAAAATGTCCATCTAGGACGTGACGTCACATTGTCCTGTCCATAATATTGTATCTGTCCATAACATTGTATCTGTTCAAAACATTTCTATAAAATGTTAACTCTAGAAAACGTACTTTGTATCATTTGAAAAATTTCAAAATATTTTCGTGGTACTGAATTAATAATGTCAAAATCACTAGTACGTGTAATTATTAATTTTATAATATCTCATGTCTTTATAACTAAAATAATGACAATCAATTAAAATAATTTCTTTTTTATTTTTGTACTTGCAGGCAGACACCAAGGAGAACAGAATGGTCTGGCAACGTTGTCGATCGGAAGAGGCACCACCAATCAAGACAGGAATTTAAAAAGGTGCAAGCCAATCCCAGAGAGGGAAGCTTGAATCAGTCATACATTACAATTGAATTATATATATAAATTTCTCCTCCCCCTCTCTCTCTTCCCATATTTAGCGGTCATTATAATAAACACAAGAGAAATAAAGCATGTCACATATGAAGTTAAGATGTTCATATGTTATATATGTAGAAGAAGAGTGTTCGAGCGCATGTGATATTATTTTCTTTTACTATTATTATTATTATTTTCTAAGAAAGATTTGTTTATGGATGAATGTTCATAATATATGTATATACAGGATGTTTCAAAACAACACCGACAACGTTTGGGAGGTGATTCCTGAGAGCAAGATAAGACAAAAATTATAGACCAACCTGGCCGTCGAAAGCTGTCATTTAGGAATTATAGGCAGCTGAAAACATGAAAAATGAACTTTAAAGATTAATAGCTCCAATACTATTGGGCCTACCGTAGTCGTGTCAAGACTTCACTTAGGAACTAATATGTGCGCTATAGGGCACATACTAATTCCTAAATTAAGTCTTGACCCGAGTACGGTAGTTTCCATACTTTTGGAGCTATGAACTTTTAAAGTTAATTCTTTCGTGTTTTCAGCAGCCTATAACTCGAAAGGAAGCATTTATGCACCCAGGTTGGTCTATATTTTTTGTTTTATCTTGGTGTCAGGAATCATCTCTTAAACGTTATCGGTGTTGTTTTGAAACACCCTGTATATATATATGTGTATGTGTTCGTTTTGTGTGAAATCTCATATAAACTTTTATATGAGCAGAGAATACAAGTATTTAGTGGTGTGAGTGATACAAAAATGTATAATAATAATGAAAGAACCACACCAAATGAGGAAGTAATATGCTACATATATATATATACACATGTATTTGTGAAGATAAAAGAATAAAAAAATAGTAAAAATAAACAAAAAAACAAAGACCAAACAATAGAAATACTTGAAATGAAAAGTGTATATGTACATATATATATAAATATTTTACCACCATCACTTACGTTGGTTTAATAAAAAATGAATATACCGTACTCCTCATGGGAAAGTTGTAGGGAAAAACATACTTATTTCACTTCTGCTTACAGTCATGTGATTTTAAAACAACAACAAGAAAAAAATCAACGAAATGTATGCATGTCTTCCTCCATGTGTGGACTTTTTTTTAAATAAGTAAAAAATAAAAATATGTATTTTTATGGAGCCTGTTGAGAACTTTTTGCCAGTATGTTTTCAAATTTGTTGAGAGCTATTATTATATTATTATTATTATTATCAAATTTAGTAGTAAATACAGTAGTATAGGAAGTAAGACAGAAGAACTAAAAAAAACTTGATTTAAATAAGTTTCTTATTGTGTGATTTTTTTAAAAAGAAAAAAATCTTTGAAAGTAAAATACAATCGCATTATTATTCATTGAAACAGAAAATATACTGATTTTTTTTTGCCTCAAAAAACGAGAAAAATAACAAGTGTTTAGTGTTTTTATTGTGTAAAAGCGCGCGCGAAAAAAACAAAGAAAGGACGCCATATTGAAATGGATGCAACATGAAACTGATTATAGATATATATGTTATATAAATGAATTGTGATGAACTGAGCTAATGACGTATTTTTCCTCTTATTACATTATCAAACATGGTGCAACTGTGATTTATTACTGTTTTTTATTTAGAATTAAGCTTAATTTTTTTAAAAAAAGAAAAAGAAGAAAATATATTATATGCTCAAAACATTATATATACATAAATAAAGTCATTATTTCTTTTTTTATTGTGTTACTTCCAAGTATAAAAAAATAAAAATAATTACTATTATGTGTCATAGTTACTCTTACAATCTCACGTGCAAAGTACAGTAAATATGAACTTCTATTATTATTATTTTAAAAACAATTGCAAAAAAAAAAAATAATATTTTTACATGTTTAAACATGATTTTTCTTCCTTTTTCACCGATATATTAAATGAATCAATAAAATGAATCAGATGTTCAGTTGCTCCACGCATGGAAACATCTATACTAGGGAATAAACGTACAGTCTTGTCTTTAAAAAATGGCCACTCACTTCTTTTCGAGAAGCTGTTTTTTTTTCTTAATTCGCAAAAACAATTACAGTAGAGCCCCGAAAACTCGGCCTAATGTGAATCGAAGGGTAGCCGAGTTTTTGAAAATGACGGGTTATTGGGAATTGGGAGTGTTTCCTCTGGTTGCTTCAGAATACTACAACAGAGAATTAACTGCCCAATTACCCTTAAACAAAGGCAAGTACATACTTTATGAAGGCATAGTCTTTACTATACGTGGAAATGAAAATTAATGAATACACACTGTATAGTGATTTACCTAATAAGACAGACCTCAGAAAAATACTTTATGAAGGCATAAAACTGTCTATAATGAAAATTAACTAACCAACTTTGCAAAAACTGGGTAATGACCTTGAACGGGTCTACGCGCTGGTGTTTTTTTGTCCTACCAGGGTGTGGTCAAGTTACCCGGACTTCTGGGTTATCGAGCACCGAGTTTTAGGGACTTTACTGTAAAATTCAAAGAAATGTGAGTTTTATTTGCCTTTCGAAGTTCTAATATTAAGAATTTCCTATTTATGATTCCTAGAATTACGGCGTTTTAAAATGAGCTGAGTGAACAACATTTTCTTTCCTGTCAAGGTTGTACAATGAAAACAATCTAAGTCGTCAACATTTTGATGCTCAGAAAATGCTTAATTTTATATAAAGTACAGAGTGATAACATTACACTAGGGATACATTCGAGTCGAGTCGAGACAGAATTTTCCTGACAAAATTCGAGTCGAGACACAGCTCTTCCAATACAAATACATATATTTTTCGAGTCGAGACATCAATTTTACGACACATTTTCGAGTCGAGACAGTCTCAAATCTTGTTTCGTGCGCATCCCTACATTACACACTTATATTTTCCATGATTTCACAAACATGTAAGAAAATTAAGAATTTCAGCCCAGTGGAGGAATCAAGGTTATGAAATGTTCCGCGGCGAACTATTAGTAGCTCGCGATCAACGGTTTGGCGATGACTGCCCTATACGAATACATATACTTAAAAGGCCTCATCCCGGCGAAATTAAAATACCGCTAATTTTATAGTAATTGTGTGATATCTTTAAATAGATAAAAGATAATTGAAACGTGGAACAAGAGCGCCCTAGACAATATTATTTTACTTGAGGTACCGTTATCACAAGTCACCTAGTGGCTTTCCGTTTTAGCTGTTTATAAACGCGAAAATTAATGCCGATTTTCAAAATGGCTCGAAATCGAAAGCAGATAAGTGAGTCGTGATAACGGTATCTCATGTAAAATGATATTGTCTAGGGCGCTCTTGTTCCACATTTCGATTATATTTTATCTATTTGAAGATATCACATAATTACTGTAAAATTAGCGGTATATTAATTTCGCCGGGATGAGGCCTCTTAAATGAATTTGTTTTGTTCGTAAGTCTGGTAAATTATGTACTTTTCGTATCAAAGGAACCGTGACGTATGCTTTTTTATGTGTTTCAGTGATGGAAGTAAACAAATTGTAAACAAACAAAGTTAGTTGCTTAGTAATTTGACCTTATATGCTTCTCCTTGCCCCCATTCGACAGAATAACAAGTATGACTAAGACAAAGTGTAGTGAAAAAATTAGTTTCTCAAACTGCACTAGTTCACAGGCAATAAAACCGTAAGAAATGGAGGCAGAGCTGTAAAGATAATATCTCTCTTGTAGAATACGCGATGCAACTTTCGCGTTTGATGAGCTGTTCCTATGTCTTACAGTGGAAGATACTTTTTACTCATGCAGCCAGTTGTGAGCATTATGTATGTATATATATATACATATATGACAGAAATCACTTTCCCACTTGAAACTATATTACCATGACTTCGTCAAACATGATTATACATCAAGCATGAAACCAGCCACCGTTCAGTTACATTAGGCATCGGGTTCACAATGATGTCTTGTGAAAAGTAACACCATCTCAGCCAATGAAGTTGTTCAAAAATGGAATTCGCGAAGTAATTTTGTTTTTATGTACTGTACGTAATGCTCTTCGGCAGAGTTTTAATTCTGTATCCGCGTGTGCTTGTAACGAGAGCTGCAGCCGAGTTTAAAAAAAAAACTGTAAAAAATCTTAATAAAGTGAATTTTTGAACACGATTTTATCAATAACATTAATAGCATTTTATTTTAGAACTTACATATGATTCTTTGCTCATAGCGAAGTATCAATGAGGTTTATGGAGAAACGATTCTACCATCCTTACCTTAGATCAGGATTTCTCAGCCTGGGGGTTACGAGAAGGTATCATGAATCTCGCGAAAATAAACGAAGAGATCAATATAATTAGAATATAATACCGCTAAATATTTTTAAATATTATTGTGAATTTTGTTCTGATAGGCATATTTTTATTTTTATACATACTGTTGAGTACAACAAAAAATATGTCTACTAAACATTTTGAACAGGTGCAGAGTTGTTTAAAAATCAATTTAAATGAAAGAGATACGATATGAAACTAATGAGAATTGCATATTGGAATACCAGAAAAATACAAATACATCAAAACCTGCATATTGAAATATAATTAAAATTGAAACCTAATGAGATACCTGAGCATGGTGCGATTTCACTAGTAAGGCAATGTCCGGTTCAATTTTCATGACGTACATTATCAAATCATTTAAAATACTCAAGAACTTTTCTTAACAACTGTCCAAGTTTTTTTTAAAATCAGAATTAGTAGTTACTTCATCATATGACCCAAAACGAAGTAAGTTATGAAGTTTTAAAATTTTCAAACGACCTCCATTTTGAAGCCGTATGACGGATCGGATTCAATATTTGTAATATGAAGGAATAGAACAAATTTGGTTTTAATTCATTCGCTTTTTTGGGTAGTTACTGTATCCACTAAATACAAGAAGTATATTGTACTATTATAGAAATAGATTGATATCGTGAGATCTCCGCAGTAGGTATATTAAAAATCCCACACAAGCTTATTCCACAAACCAAAAATTATAAGGGAGATCCTGGCAATAGGATATGATAAAATGGGGATCGTGGTAGAAATTAGGTTGCAAACCACTGCCTTAGATCATTGTTTTTTTCTATTGTGTAACTTTCAAAAGAAGAAAATTGTAACCGTATTTCCCTGCTATGGCATTATATTATAATATTCTCGGTAACAAATACTGGTACAGACACATGTTTCTGGTAAGAAGAATATCCATGTGTGGAGCAATGTGTAACAGTCTCTTGCATACAATAAACTTGCAGTTGGACTTCTAAAAAAAAAATATTCTAACAAGGGACAAGGTTGTAATACGAGTAGACATGATGTTAGAGATGGCAGAGAAAGTACCTTTAGGAAGCACTGAACATAAAACAGTGAAACCAATTTCTTCCTTTTCCATGACGTGTGAAATCATATTCCCTACTGCATATTCTTGTGATGATATATCAAAATGTATTTTTATATGTAATAATATAGATTATAGAGCAATTTTGGATTCTAGAGATACGCTAATGTATACAAAATCATTGTAAAATTAGTTTTTTTTCTTGTACACCGTATATTAATGTATTATTATATCACTGTCAGTTTACCTATGCTTTAAAAGGCTATCTTTGCTACCTATTTATTGTAACCACCAAAATGATTCATTTCATTATTTAATGAAGTGTATTACACGGCAGCTAAATTGATATTTGGTTTGAAGCTCTCGTCCGATAGTTGCGAAACTTTCGGAAAGAAATTTGTTTCCAATAGAGCGAATAGGAGTTGACAGACTTCCACAACACAGAGCTAGCAACATCGCTTAAAGCAGGCTGGTAAACGTAAAAGTAACAGTTCAAGTTCAAACGTCCCAATTCGGCAACCGTACACAATAGATCTGTGATTTCCAACCTTGTGACTCTTTTAGGGTGACTATCAAACTCCAGAAATTGGAGTGCTATAATACCAAATAACACCAAAGGTATGTTTGATAGACCCTACTAGGCCAGCGAGGTTGGGAACTATGATCTAGAAAAAAATATATTCTCTGAAATAAAAGAATCCACTTAAGATAGCTAAGTAAATCATATTGATAATGAAAATGTTTGTTTCAGTACGATTGTTATATTCCGCCTATGCATTTGTTGAAGATGTATATAATATTAAGAGCCTTTTTATTACAAACAGGGCCGCGGTGGCTCAGTGGTAGAGCGTTCACCTCTAGTGCTTGGGGTCCCGGGTTCAATCCCAGCCCCCGCCAAGTGAACTTTGTGGTGGACAAACACCGTGTGCGTGGGTTTTCTCGGGGTTCTCCCGTTTCCTCCCACTTTCTTCATTCCACCATTTCATTCATTACTCATTATCACCGTCTCCTTTAGCCTAACCGGCATAACCGCGGGACGTAAAACTCACAGATTTCATTTCATTTCATTTATTACAAACATTTTGTTTAGCACTGTATGTAAGTGAATTAGAAGTCGAAATTACTTTCTGAATGGTATTCCATAAAGTTAACGTATCAAGTGAAGGTACAAACATTTAAAATGTCCAACTGCAAACTTTAGTTTATAACTACCAGGTCCATTTCTTTATGCAATAATTTGTTTTAATTAATGTTCATATGGTAATAAAGGAAGAAGAACATTATATTTTGTTCTCAAATTCTAATTCATTAAGCAAAGTTCTCTTTTATATACTTATATACTGTATGTAATTATGTAACTTTAGATAATTAATCTATTCTTTTTTAATTCATTGGCTTATCATTCAAAAAAGTGATAATTACTGACGGGAGTAATAGAAAAAAATGATCAACAGAAGATGCTTTCTATTTTTTTTTTTTTTTGATTGTTGAAAAAACAACAATGTTGTTGTCAATGAAAAAAAATGAATGTTTACCGGTTGTCTTGTAAAAGAATGAAGCTGATCTGAACTGAGCTGAAAGAAAAATATATAGCTTTAACTGTACTTCTTGAGTAGGCTTTTTGTGCCATCATAGTATTGTAACCATCTACTTTATTGTTTAATACGATAGTAGTTTCAATTGTAATGCTTGTGCTTCTATACATACATTATATATTTAAAGAAAACAAAAAAAGTACCTGTGTCAAAAAAGAACGAATTAAAAACAAGATACAGATGAAAAGTGATATGTGTATCTAATTTATTAAGAAATACTATCGCTGTGCATTTCGCTATAGAGTATGTTTTGTCCCTGTTTTAGCGAAAAATATATAGCGTCTATTATTGTTTGAAGCACATTTTGTACGTACTAGCATGTTTACTTTAGCTGGCCATACAGTATATTATGTTTAGATGATAATAATATCTTTTTTTTTTTTTAATGAAAAGTCTATCAGGCGACTAAAAGCAACGCACAAACTTTATCCCTTGTACTCAGTTTACTGTCAATATTATGCATTTTATTTCACACAATAAAATGTTCTCAGTGAATTAAATTCAGTTATTTTTCATTTCCTAGTGTAGATAGTGAAAAAGAGCCTACACAATGACGACATCATTTCGGTGTAAAGAAGGATTATAAAATATATACTTTTGCAGATGATATGGCGATGTTGCAGAATCTGAAGAGAAAATCAGTAAGATGTTAGAAAACTTGACGAAGGACTGTGAAGACTACGGAATGAAAATAAATGTTAGAAAGACAAAAGCCATTGTAATTGGAGCGAAGGGGTCAGTATCAAACTACTCGCGTTACTTTTTCAGCGCGACTTCTCGAGGGTTAATAGCGTTTTATTGTACTCAGTAGCAGAACCGAACTTGCCCATTGCCTTGAATTGAGCCCCCGCGCTAGAGTATAATCTACTCTTGCTAGTGTGACATCTGGAGACATTTTTTTTTAAGTTGAAAGCGATCTAAACTTACGCGTAGTTGAATTTATCAATTCAAACAAGAACATTTGAATAGTTTGGCAATTTTGTCCGTTGAATCTGAAATTAGCAAGAGTTTGAATTTACACAAAATTCTAAAATACTTTGCAAGAAAAAAAAACAAGAAAAATAATTTTAACACAAAGGAATAACAATTACTTTTTTTATAATTTATGAATAATAAATGATTACTGGTAGCTCAAAAATTATAATTTGTTTGCAACAGCGCACTTAAATTATATTTATTTCTTTGATATATATATATATATATCACCTCTGACTGTAGGTGATATTAGTATATCACCTCTGACTATAAAATAATTTATTGAAATATATATATACTTTTCAATAAATTATTTTACAGTCAGAGGTGATATACTAATATCATTAGTTACTTGTAGGCTTACATGTATGCAATTTTGGATTCAGTGTACCTCACACAAGTTTCATCCCCTATTAACTGGCATACATTTTTTTGAGTACATTTTGATTATTTTTCAATATACCACAGAAAAAATACATTCTATAATAGACTTAACACACACACATACATACATACATACATATTATATAGTGCAAGTCAGTTGGGAATGTGTTCACCCAAAATAAATTACTCTCAATTGGGCCCAGCACCTCCTAATCCTAGAAATGGCTTTCTAAGATCTTCCTTTTTTATTTTTTTAACTTATGTAAGAACTCCGATTTCTTGACTAGATCTATCGTTACATACTTCCGTTTGATTGCCGTGACTGAACTCACCAAGTCCAAACAATCACTTTTGTACGTTTCAGGATCTGAAATACGACTTCCAAATTTCACAGTAATAGTGCGGAGTTATTTTATTGCCTTTAAGTGACAATTCTAGGAGGAAAAAAAATCATTCGGATGGCTGTGCGTTTTTTTTAAATGTTGAGAAATCACAGCACTTATGTGACCCACAAAGCTCCAGTGTAGATTGGGTTGCGTGGTTTCAGGCGTCCATGAATTAGATTAGTTGTTTCCCCAAACCTTCGACTTGCTGACGCTTTAGATTAAAACTGTTCTTAATTAAAAGTTCTAATATTTTATATTTAACTGTTTTTTTTTTAATATTTCGCTCACCAACTAACTTACAGTTACATAAATATTAATGCCTAAATGTAAATATAGTTACGGCTCTTCTCCTATATTGAAACAATCAAACTGTAACAACGTAGTTCATAATAGTCTCAATAGTTTTGAATCTCTAAATTACCTATAGGCTAGGTTCTATTGGTTATAAACATACCCATTAATTTGATTATTAAATATTAGGAATTAGACCTAGATGTTTCACTTTATAATAAGAATGCACGAATACATTTCATTATTAAAAGAAAACTGGTGTTTGCTTCCTCGTGGGAGTTTGGGTTAGGCTACCACGTTTAATCGATAAGTTCACATTTTATATAGCCTAACTGAAAAAGAGTAAAATTCCAACTAGCTAACTAACTAACGCGAAGGAAACCAGTAGAAATTATTACGTCTGTAAGACAATAATGTATTACAATTTCGTTCACGAAACACATTCACAGAAAATATACGTTCAGAACTAAATGTAAGTGACTATTATGGCCTTTAAAGTGCAGCCTTTCTGGATCTACGAATGTAGAGTATACACAGGTTAATCCATATCATTGCACTAAGTGAACTACATCTTAAATATGGACCGCTTGGATTCCAAGTGCTTTAACTCCAAAACTTAAATTTTCCACGAGAGATCTTTGAACTTCAAAATCTCATGTAAGTAGCAGGAAGATAATTGTATTTACTATCAACAGCAGAAAAGAAACCTCATAATATTATGTTTTAGGTTGCAACCATAAAAGAAATATGAATTTTTCCTTGAGATACTAATCTTCAAACTTTTGTCCTAAAAACATCCCATTTTGGACTTACATCAGTTACGGAACCAAACGGTAAATATGAAGGAAAAGCAAATTGTGAAACTTTAACTAACTACAATTTTGTAAACAAATTAATGAATTATATTTGCAATAACATTTGAAAAAGGGACGAGTACATTAGGATGTAATTAAATTACTTTTTATGCTAATACCTAAGCAAAATGAATCATGTTTCTCCTGTCAAATGCAATGAGTTGAAATAAGCAATTCCATTGTAATATGAGTTATTCGCAGGTGACGAGGAATTCAGAAAATGTCTATGTTTAATACTATGTTTAATACAGGACGATACTATTATTATAGCTAGAACGAAGAAAGACTACAGGACATGATCCGTAAAATAGTTGACACCAGTCGTTGTTTCAGAAGAAATGTTCCGGGGGCACACTTACGATTCCGCGGGGGGGGGGGAGCACTGCTGGTATTATTCAATTTATTATTATATTAAAGACGTATTATTTTGCTCTTCTCCGGGGAGCACTCTCAGAGCTCTGAGAGGGCAGTGTCCTCCCCAGAAATATGTCTGGAAGAAATATTGGTTGACACTGGGAAACCATATAGAATAGAAATCAACATCGAAAAATCGAAAGTCATGAGAATATCCCGTGGAAATGCTCCCTTATGGATCAGAGTACAACAAAGAGAACTTGAAGAGGTAAGTCATTACAAAAAATCTGGGAAGTATTTTGACGAGAGACACTTACTGCAACAAAGACAAAATGTCAAGAATTTCCGTAACCAAAGAAGTATTCAACAAGAAGATATCACCCTTAACTAGCAGACTTCATATTGAGTAAGGAAGAAGTTCGTCAAATATCTTATATGGAATACAGGGTGGCCCAAAAGTAGGTATACACTCCTGCATAGATCAAGTATAACATTTTAGCTTATAGGTTTATTTGCTTCGGCTATTCCGAGTTTAAGATATAAGTAAAAAGGCATTAAGAACAAATAATAAAGAAACTAAGTCTACCTGATGGATAACAATAGGAAATGATATGAAAAGCAATGAGTTGATGAGTATGGGACAGTATACTTACTTTTGGGCCACCCTGTATTGGACTGTATGGTTTGGAGACTTGGAAACTACGGAAGTTAGAGAAGAAATATTTGGAGAACTTCGAAATGTGGTGTTGGAGGAAGGTGGAGAAGATAAAATGGACAGAAAGAGTAACAAACGAAGACGTTTTAAAACGGAGAGGAGAGAAGAGGATGCTTTTAACCAGCATTCTTTGTAGGAAGGTCAATTGGATTGGACACATCGTGCGAAGAAATTGTCTTCTTCATACCGTCATAGAAGGAAAGATGGAAGGAAAGCGAGGAATAGGAAGAAGAAGAATACAAGTGATCAATGATTTGAAAATTAGAAGAAAATATTGGGAGTTAAAAGAGGAAGCTGAAGATCGAAAAACCAGAGAAACATTTCCATGTCCGAACTTTAGTCCCAGGACCTCTCGACAGGCAGAATACTTAATTATAATAATAAAAATACTACTACTACTACTACTACTACTACATGTTATTATTATTATTAGTACTACTACTACTACTACTACTACTACTAGTAGTAGTAGTAGTAGTAATAATAATAATAATAACATTATTATTATTAATAATAATAATATAAATTGCCTAATGTTCAGAATGCTCAAGAAAGATACAATTATACTTTCACCAAACTTATTCAAGTAAAATACTAAATTATTATACTTGCAAAGACAAATAAAGAACTTGAAAAATAAGAGATCGTTTATATATTATGACATAGTTACCAATGTATTAAAGCCTGGAATGCTCTACCACTGCTAGAGAGTTGCATATTTTCAGCAAACTAAAAAATAAATAAATAAATAAAAGCTGAAAAAGTATTTGAAAACTCATACACTACCATGTGAGTATGATGTATATGCGTATGTACAAAATAGTAATTTGAAACTTGAATTAAAATATAATAATTTTTAATGATGAACCCTGCTTCAGAAAGAAAAATGATAATAAAAATGAAAAAAAGTAAAAATTAAACGTAACGTCATTGCCATTAAAATTTGGACGAAAGGTACTCATTAAAGGTTTTTAATTAGAAAAAAGAAACTATAAAACCACTCCGTGTTTATGGTTATAAAATTTCAGCTAAATTTTCAATTCAAAGACTGATGAGCATTAATTATAAAGCATGACGGAGATAAATGTTTAATAACCATTTAATTTAACTTTTTAAAAACTTTTGCGTTTAATGTTGTGACTATATAGAATATAACGTTGTTGCCGCATACTAATTTCCGATTTAATTACTTTCTATAGATTGAATGGAGAACGCATTAGTTAGACCTTGGCTCTAGGAAAAATAAGAAAAAGAAATAAAACGCAATGACCTTGAACTTCTACTCCAATGTTTTAGTCATGACGGAGAAGAAAAATATTCGATCAATTGTAGAATTTCAAACCTTAATAATGGATGTTTGTAAGCTGATCATTTATATTTCTTCATTAGTTAAACTGCGGAATTGGTAGGCGAAATTTTCATGTTGCGATTCTGTAACTTGTTGTGGTTTCGAAACCCTTCCCTTGGGTTAACCCTTCTGAAATCATTGTATTCAATTAACGCTTTTAAATTATGGCTTTTTAAAAAGGCAAATCATCGACTTTCAGTTAAGCAGCTTCAGCATCATCCTTATTTACCCTAGTATCATGGTTCACACCTCATTCTCTTCAGAATAGAACAGTCTTTTACGCGGTACCATTCATATTTCCCTATCAAGTCCCTGTAGTGGGAAATTTTGAGGGAAATTGGGATTTTTTCTGATTTTTTTTTTAAATTGAGCACCTCTGGATCACCATGTTAACGCACAGGTCTCAAAATCAACTGAAATATACTAAGGTTTCACAGTTAGCTTTACCGGGGTTTGAGTCCGACTGGAGCCGAACCTCGGTTCAGCTGAAAACTCTACAGATGATAGGATTCGTCCGCTGGGCCGCCTGAATATGACTTCCCCTCCTACTTCACTCCTAGACCAACCCCTCTCTGAACGGATTCCAGGGCTTTGGAGAAAGGCAAGTCCTAAAAGTGGAATTTAAAGAAAATGTTATAAACGCTAAATAAAATGTTTTGCTCCGTCTTCTTTCACATGCTGCATGGTTAAAATATACTCACGCTAATGCAATTCGATTGGGATAGCCTAGCTGAGCATCTCTCAAGAAGCAAGTGAATTCTTAGAGATTTAAGAATTCAGTTGCTGCTTGATCCAATTTTAAATTTTGCTAAAAGTATTTTAAAAATGAAAATAAAATCTAGTATTTAAATGAGTGATTTGGGTGAATGGCGTTAGTGATAGTCAGCTCAACTGTCACCAAAAACACTAATAGTATAGAGTAAAATAATAATAATAATAATAATAATAATAATAATAATAATAATAATAATAATAATAATAATAATAATAATAATAATAATAATAATAATAATTACTAGTTTGCAAAACTAAAGAAGTTAAAGTTATTTTACATAAATGACAACAATTAGGAATTTGTTAATGGAAATAAACTTTTAATGACTAAAGAAAAATTCGAATCTGAATATTAAATGAAAGAATTAGTTGGGTCGAGCGGAAAACGAATGAGAGAGTGTTAGAAATGGTGAGTGAGAAAACAACACTTTTAGATATTATTAGGAAGAGGAAGAGAAACTGGTTGGGACATTGCCTAAGAAGAGATTGTATCATGAGGGACGTCCTAGAGGGTATGGTGGCGGGAAAGAGAGGGAGGGGGCGAAGGAGACTACAATTAATGGATGATATTAAAACAGAAAGATCATACGCGAAGACGAAGAAGTTAAAGGAGGACCGTGGAGCATGGAAGCTTCTCACCTGCGGCAAGTGACCTGTCAATACCTATGATGATGATATCAATAATTTTGATTTTCTTTTCCTTGAGACAACAACAAAACAAATACAAAAAATGGTTGCGTAACAGGAATTTTGTTACAGAAATAATTATCGTGACTTTGAAAATGGTTAATAACAATTACATTTTTGCAATCTTATTGCTTAATTTGCAAAGTAAAAATGAATGTTATCTTGTTTCAATACATGAGTATCATTCAAACTATATTCACAACATCAGGCACTAAAAATCCTTTTTACTGACACCTTATTGAATTGAATTTATTTTAATGTACCTTTTACGAGATACACAGGTATCGAGTTACACGTAAAATGATTTATTTGAAACGAATATCGTTTATTTAAAAAAAAAAGAAAAAAAGAAATATATTAAAAAGAGAAAAATGACGAAAGGAGAAAAGTTCTTGAGTATTTTAGAGGTTGTAGATACTTTTGAATTTCTATGCAGTCATGACTTGCTAAATGAGCGAAAGCTCGAAAATATATGAGGGATGGATAGAATAGAAGTGCACTTACGAAGTTTAAAGTAGATAACGTTAAGTTTGTATATGATTATATGAGTAAATACATCTACACAAATTAAACATACGAAATAATCATAATACACACACACACACACACACACACACACACACATATATATATATATATATATATATATATATATATATATATATATATATATATATATATATATATATATACATACTTAATACCAAAAATTCTCATCTTCAGAATAAAATATATATGCAAAGCACTTGATACACAAAACTGCGTCTAATAACACACGTAGAAATATTTATGCTATTAAATAAAAAAAAATATTGAAGTTTGTTTGTTACTTGGTGATATTTATAGTATTAACATTTATTTAATGAAAATTGAGTTCTGCACAACCTTTAGTGAACTTAGTCCTGGTAATAGGCTTAACGTTGTATTTCCCTAACAGTAGAAAATTAATTGTCAAGAATACATGTGACTTGATGTCTGATAATCAGATAAATCATACGATGTCAAATGCTACTCTGATTATAACAATCTTATATCAACTGACCATAGTATTAATTTTATATTATCAATGTCATCAATGACATGGGTGATAAATAAGGAAGAGGTTTTATAATATATGTGAATATTAATTTTCAAATAGTCTCAATTTACGGAATACATATCTAGTGTTTAAATTATAGCCACAAGCAACCCTAAATCATTAGAAGACCTATGTAAGTAACAGCTTAATTCAATCCAACAACAACAACAACAAAAAGCTGGTTGTTACCTCAACTGAACACCAATTATGATGATTATATCTTGCAACTGGACGATGCTCCACTCCATTTTCATAGTAATCTGCAAGAATTTCTTAATTGTGTTCTTCACCACCGCTAGATTGGACGTGCTGTAACAGAAGACAGCAACCTTCTCCCTTGGCCACCCCGTTCGCCGGATTTAACACCATGTGATTTCTTTCTTTGGGGGTTTGTTAAAGACAGAGTTTATGTAACGCCAATGCCTATGTCTCTTGAGAAAGTTTGTGATTGGATAACACGTGCACTGCAGACCATGACGGCGGACGATCTACAGCGAGTATGCGAAGAATTTGATTACCTTGTAGATGTGGGGCGTGTGAACAAAGGTGCAGATGGATTGTGATTAATGCTTCAGAAAGTTGGATAGTTTCGCTGCTTATATTGTAAGTTTTGCCCATATAAGGTAATAAATAGTTTTATTATTAATTTCTAAAACCGCGTCATTCATTTATACACACTCTGTATATGAATGTTATGGATACGTTCACACGTAACTCAGATATAGGTGCACCGATATGTTTTTAATATTTTTTATGACTGTATCTTCTCGGTAGTGTCATATAAATGTCTTTCGGATCTGTTGGTAATCAGACCATCAAACGTCTCAACAAATGCTCTGTTGAAGTCGGTTAAGAGTTTTGTTGAAAAATGTTTTAATTATGTTCTGATGTCTGTCGGCAGACGGAAAGCCATCGTACAACATTTAATATACGCCTAACAAAGTTTGGGATTAGAAACACCATGTTTTTCTATTAATATACGAGGTGTGTTCAAAAATATTGAACCTTATTTTTCCCGCGTAAACCAATGAAGCGCTGGAGACTTTCTTCAGTGGAGATGTAGAGGGGACACGCATGCACAGTCGATATTTTTCCCGACAGCAGAATGCGTCACTCGCTGGCAGTACACCAACGAGTGAAGACGTGTAGTGAGCGGTCGTTGAATTTCAGTTTTTTGTAAAATGACAGAAAAGTTTGAGTAGCAATATTGCATCAAATTTTGCTAAAAGCTTGGTGATACCCAAACGGAAACCATTCAATCGGAACGGTACATTCAATTTTGAACGAGAATTTGGGAATAAGAAGAGTGTCCGCAAAATTTGATCTAGGCTTTGATAGCCAAATACAACATTCCTGTGTGTCGTCAGGTGCCCTACTGCCCCGTCATGGCTCCGTGTGACTTCTGGTTATTTCCCAAGCTGAAAATGCTACTGAAAGGGACCCGATTTGAGTAAAGAGAAGACACCATAACAAAAACTGCGTTCCAGAAGTATCTCCAACGAGTGTATGCATTACCTAGGAGACTGCTCTGAAGGGGTTAAGTGTCTCGGATATCCAAATCAATAAACGTATTTTTGCCAACCAAAGGTTAGATACTTTTTGAACGCATCTCGTATGCTACAATAAATGTTTTCCACATCATGCACATCTTCTTATTTGAATATGGAAATCTACAACGAAAGTTAATTATCTGCTCTTATGCAACTCTCAGATACGCCTTTTGTTTCCGAGCAATTACCATTTTGAGGCAATGATCATCAATCTTCCTTCTTTTTATTTATTTATTTTTTTTATGAATGTAAACTGTTTTCAGAAATTAATAACATAAAAGTTTCTGATTAATTTGAGTTTGTTTTGCACGTAATTTTACCGCGCCTTTTTTCAACAAACAATAGTACAAAAGAATCGTTTGTTTAAAGATGGTTGACATCTCCCTGAATTCACTACCTCCTTTCGTATTGTTGAGTCTTTTCTGTTTACTGTTGAAGTCAGTTTGCAAACATTTCCTAAACGTGTGTTGTCGTTTCTAGCATCTAGAAAAAAAGCATTATGTCTGCTGTAGACACATCTACTTGAATATGCATAATCTCTGCGAGCGTCGTTAATATTCAAGCAATAAAGAAAACTAGTTGTTAAGATAGTACAGGTGCAAAATGTAAAGGAACTTAATTCACAGAGTTTGAGAATTTAGTTTTTTGTGTGACAAATGGAAATCTTTTAGATTCTCTTTTGGTTAAAGCTATTTACAATGCGAAATACATGACATTCAAAGCTGTTTCGTGTACCGATTACTTAAATCAGAGCTACATAACATCAATGTCATTAAACTTAATGTATTTTGTTATTTAACTGCATGGTCATATTTCCTTTTCGCTGAAGGAATACTCAAGTTAATATTTACTTATTTCTACCTTCAAATAAATTCAGTGGCATATTTAAGAAGGGTGCTCCCATCCCCCGAAATAAATTTGTTAGTTTTTTTGCATTGCACATAAAACAATAATTCTTTTTAACATTTCTAAGAACTTCATTAACTTCCCATTTTCTTATGCTCTTTGTTCAGAAATAATACTGTATTTATTTCATTCCATGTTAGAACTGTGTTCTTTTCAACGAACTCTTTTTTTTTTTTCAATTTTGAGCCCTTCATTCGATAGAGTATCATAAACTATCCGAGAAAGTGATGGAATTTTTCATGTCACTATTATCGTTCCCGACATATTGGTTAAAAAAAAATATTTCAGGAGATTTAAGGAGCCATATCTCGGGAACCGTACGTTATAGAGAGATCATATTGGTGTTGATCAATACCTAATAGGTTGGTGAACATTTTGGTACCAAATAGTAGTTGGTGGCCATTGGCCAACTGGCTACCGTTCCTCAGATATTGGCCAAAAAGTTCGAATTTTGAAAGATTTAAGGAGCCATATCTCGGGACGTAAGTCATAGAGAGATGGTATTTTGCGAATTTTTGCGAGAAACAGAAGGTGCGGATAAAAAGATTTATTTTTACATGTACGAACAATCATAGTTATCCTTCCCGCTCCATCTCCTTCCCTTATGCTTACCACTGCCAAATCTCGTTTGGATGAGGACTGATTCCATTCAAATTAGAGTTGAATATACATTTAAACTTCGGCAGTTGTAGCTTTACTAGTGCGTTAATAACAAAATCGCCTCAAACTTTTTTAATTGGAGGCGTTGGATGGCAAAGTGGCGTAAGTCACTTAAAAAAATGAGATTAAGTAATTTCCGTGAACTTGAAACCATAATCTGTTGGATGGCAATGTTGCGTATCTCAGATAAAAAAAAAAAAAAAAAAAAAAAAAACTAGGCCATAGGCCAAAAGATGGCAGCACAAAGAACCGATTTTGTCCGCTTTTTCTATATCGATTCAAATAAAAGTCTCAACGTCTCACAATGTCTCAAAACTGACTTACGCCACTTTGCCATCCAATGCCTCATTTGTGAGTTCAACTTACAAAAATAGTTGGCGAGTGTTGTGGTGGTTTAATTGTGAAATTCTTGCTTCTGATGTTAGGGGCCTTGTTTCGTATCCGTTGATTCTCGCCTTTATTGCAACTCTCATCATTCCGTCATGCTTGCGGAGACGCGGTAGGCCAGTGGTAGTGTTCACCTCTGATGCATGGAGTCCTAGGTTCGAACCAGCGCCGGATTTAGGTCTGATGGGTCCCTAAGCTATTGAAAGAAGCCCTTTATTCGTCAAGCTTTCTTTTTCAGAGACAATTGTCCCCGTTTTTCAGGTTTAAATATATACTATATGCTAATTTATGGACCTAATGGGATCTAAATGGAAACACGGGCCAATTATAAGCAAGGCTGGGAAACGGGGTCTCCCTTATAAGCGGGGCTAGATAACAAGGGCCTCATTACAAGATGGGCTGAGAAATAGAACCCTATTACTTGCTTCATAAAAGTCTAGTACAAAACAGTACAAAACACCATTGTTGTATGTGCGTTTATTTTATTTATTTCTTCTTGTTATTTGGAAATTACATACCATAAGTTTTTTTCTTTAAATTTTTTGGTCCCCCAAGCGAGTAGGCCCTAAGCTATAGCTTGTTTAGCTTATACGTAAATCCGGCACTAGTTCAAACCCAACTCGCGGCAACTGAACTTTTGTGTTGGACAAACACTGTGTGCGTGGATTTTCTCGGGGTTTTCCCGTTCCCTTCCAGTTTACTCATTCAACCATTTCTTTCGTTTCTCATCATCATCGTTTCCTTTAGCGTAGCCGACATAATCGTGGGACGTAAAACTTAACTGCCACTTCTCTCGTCTCTAGCATTCACAATTCAACATCTTCAGCGTATAAAGCATATTCCTGTATTTTTTTTTTTTTTATTTCCTCCACTATTCCTGTCTCAACCTCTTCTTGTGGTCTTACTGACAGACGCATCTGCCCCTAACTCTATTTAATCTCTCTTGTTACCATAATTTATCTCTGCTCTCTTTTCGTTTTCTATTTTCCTAATAAGGTGGGGGTGGGGCTTATTTTTCTTTTAGCCTGATTCCTAATAATTATATCAGGCTGTAAATTCCTTTTTAAATTATAATCTGAATATATTACAAATACACATATATACAACATTACAAATATATAAATGATACATGATTTTAACAAAACAAATTCACTAAATAACTACTACACCACAAACACAATACACTCTGAGTTACTCTTCTTGTAAAATATCTTTGAAACTTTAGAAGTGAGTTGAGTTTAACGTCCCGTTCAGCAGCGAGGCTATATGAGACGTGGACCTACTGATTAACGTGAAATCCGAACTACATGTGCTCCCGCCGGGAATCGAATTTAAAACTTTAGAGTTTCCACCTGTATAAAATTATACTATAGCACTGGAGTAATGTTTAAAATCTCATCAGTTTCCCACCTGTTTATTGTCTTTAAAATTTTTTAAAAAAAATCTGTTTTCCACCTGTATGGTTACTATTCCTTAGTTTTGGTTAACTCTCCTCGTGAGAATCTTTAAGTAATTAATTAATTTGTTATGGTTTTTCATCTGTTATTAAAATTTTTAAAATTCGGCTCTAGCTATAAAAAGTAATTAAAATGGTCTTCCAATTAAACTTATACTTTCTCTTATCTTTTTAAAAAAAACTGTATACTTTTCCTTTAAATTAAGTCTTAAATCCTAAGTCTACGGTCCTCCACAAGACTTTTGGAATGTTCGCAGTTTATAGTAAATCTAACACAAGAATCGGCTTGTGCCACAGATCGTTGTAAAGAAAAGAAGAAAAAGCAAAACTAAATGCTTATTACGTTACGTAATTCTCTGCTTATATTTTCTCTCTGTGAATGCATGTGTAAGGATATACATGTGAAACACATTATACAGATTCGGTGCGTGAAAAAGAGTGGAAAAGATAATATTCTTTTCAGCAAGTCATGTTCCATCATTAATTTTATTTTCTTTTAATGCAAAGACCTTGAGCTGTGAGAATTTTCAGGAGACCCTGCGTCGAACGTAGCTCTGATAAAGAAAATAAAGGCTTGAACCATATAAAAGTGTAGAACATTTTCGTTCAGCGGAATATTTCTAAAGCCTCTTTTTTGTAAACGTGAGAGATTAATTTCTTGATGGTTCACGCCATCGGGGTATTAGACACAGTAATGTCTTCAGTAGGTATTAAAGGCAGGCCGGCAAATTAATATCTCAATCGATGACCTTGCTTCTGCCATGGCACTGTGCGTAATCAATCAACACTGCTAGAGCCATCTATTGAATGACCTCGAATTCAGGACGGATAATAGTATTGAAGAAGAGTGGAGGGAGAAAAACTGTTTGAAGATGAAAGAAAAAAAT
This sequence comes from Thermobia domestica, assembly GCF_964235325.1. NCBI lineage: Eukaryota > Metazoa > Arthropoda > Insecta > Zygentoma > Lepismatidae > Thermobia > Thermobia domestica. The sequence continues at coordinate 15,520,267 of NC_137454.1, read as the reverse complement.
AGTTCTTCGTTTGTACGGATGGCACAAGGAGGATTCTGGCACGAATGGCCAATCAATAACGCTTCTACGATATAAGTTACTAATACCGCGGATTTCTATTCGTGAATTTCGTTTGTACAAAAAAAAAAGTATAGAATAGAGGAAAAAAAAACCTCTCAAATTGACTTTGTGAGTTCTCGTTGCTGAAGGATGAATGAATGGGCAGCTACAAGGGGAAAGCTGTCAAATATTGACAGTAAGTGCCAGAAAATGCATCGCAAATCAATTACTCTTTGGGGAAAAAAAAAAAAGGAAATCTTTGAAGTGTTTATAGGTAAAAGCCTGTGCCAGGTACAAGAACGACTTGATACCATATATATAGTATCAAAAGAAAGAAAACTTAAGTAGTCTGAAAGTTAAGTATTTTAAAAATTAATTAAAATTTTTATTTCATTTGTAGTGTTGCCCACAAAACGAAAACTGTCTCGTCTCGGAAATGAGACGAGAGTCGAGATAAGAAGTACGGTACATTTTCAAATTTGAGACAAGACGAGGAGACTAGAAAACCACCGGGTCCGTACCCTCCTCCCCCCCAAAAAAAACTTCCTTACTCAATACATATTCGCCTTTGGTGTGGGAGGCCTGGGTTCGATTCCCGGCGGGAGCTCATGTGGTTCGGATTCCACGTTAATCAGTAGGTCCACGTCTCATATAGCCTCGCTGCTGAACGGGACGTTAAACTCACAATCAAGTCAACTCAATACATATTCGTACACATTTTCAATAAAACTATATTTGTTTTTAACAGAGAGATGGTTCATGTAGCATGAAAATTTGATCTTACGAGTAGGTCTACTTCATCTGTACTTTTTCTCTTATAATAACAATCTAGATTTATCATTTTTTCCTGAAAATGTAGGCCTAGGTGGACGTATTCTAAAATTACTTGTCTTTTCGGATGCAGAATAACACCCGTTTAACACAACATAGCACTGGCGCAAATACCGGGGAGATGAGGAGGATTGTCTCCCCCCAATAATTCGATTTAAAATGTGTTTTCTGGGAAGAAATTGTGATGATTGGCATCCGATTGCCACAAAGGAAAGTGAGATTAAATTGATGTCTCCCAGAATAAACCTCAAATCTGCCCGCCTTTCAGTGTTGAAGACAACTCTGCTTCCGTAATCCTCCAAAGCATTGTTTTTCAACTTTATAAATATTTTCAAAATCACTTAAAAATATTATGGGAACGGTTTTAACCATCCTCCCTAAATTGAAGACAGATTTGCGCCCCTGCTACATAGACGCAGTGGTTCGTAGTATTGGATCCCCCAAAATTTGGACCTCTCCGAACAAAAATTTCTGGAAGCACGCCTGACCACGTGCACCAAAGCCTCTCGTGTTAGTCATTAGACCAGCAGGAAGACTTAACACGAAGACGACATACACGCTAGAGATGGACAAGAGAGCAGTCATCCTCCGGCTTTCCCCAGTTATGTTACATTGTAATGTGGGAAAAGTAATATAGAACAATTCTCTTCTGTATACAGTGGCGGATCCAGGGGGAGCGATTGGGGCGATGGCCCCCTAGAAGAGGAAACTTTTTATTTTATATATATATATATAAAACTCTAGTTCTAAGTAGTAGTATGACAACCCACCGCCCCCCCCCAGAAGTCGGGGGATGCACCCCTGTCTGCTTTACAAAGGAAAATGCTCCTCCCAAATCTCTCTGCCCCTCTGTTAACCCCACGAAGAAATCAAAGCTAACGTCTTCACTTCATAGGTACTCAATACTCTCTTCGAGGCGCCCCCGCCAAGTGAACTTTGTGGTGGACAAACACCGTGTGCGTGGGTTTTCTCGGGTTTCTCCCGTTTCCTCCCACTTTCTTCATTCCACCATTTCATTCATTACTCATCATCACCGTCTCCTTTAGCCTCACCGGCATAAGCGTGGGACGTAAAACTCAAAGATTTCATTCTCTTCGAGGCGCCATGCAGGAGAATCTGGTTGTAGCGCCACTTCTTACAATGTAGTCAACCTGTGCTGTTATTTCGTTGTTAGTTATGCTAGAAGAACAAAGGAACGTAAGCGAATTTGTTTTATTATTGTTATATTGCTGTAGCAGGGTGAGGTCTGACTTATAAGCTGCCCAGATGATTACTTTCTCGTGTGTTCTATAAGCATTGTTGGATCATAAACCCGTTTCATCTTCACGAAATAGTTTTTTTCTTAAGTGTTTTAAGCACACCACACACACACACATACAAACTCACCTAATTTTTACGAAATTACGTAATTGAAACACACAGTAATTCTATTGTAGTTTCAAGACACAAGAACTTTTGTTATTTTTTTTTTCTTCTTCCTACCTTCAGAGCTTCTAATATTGCCCACGTGATCTATCGCGTCATAGAGTCTAGAGAGAGGTGGTGTTGTTAGTATCTGAGGTACAAAGGCTTGTGAAAGTAATCGGAAAAAGTGAATATCTTTATTGATGGTTGTAAAAATGTTACCGTGTTAATCTGCTGACCCTGTTTTATAAGCCCTGAAAAACCGTTCTTACGGAGACGTGTTAACTTCACTAATCATAATTAGCCTGGAAGTGCCTTCTGCATCACTGATTCTTCTTGCAAGGTGGAATCTAACATTTTTATTGGAGGTTCTTAAAAACCAATACGTACGTCCAATACACAAAAGAACAGAAAATATATTGGGTCCTTCAATATCAGGTAATAAACAACAACATGTTTTGGTTTAATAATAAAAGGATACAAAAGTTTGATTACTAATTCTCTTAAGGACAGTTGAGAAGTTTAAAGGACGTTAGTTCCGGACATACGAAAATAATTAAAAACATTTTTATTTGGTTAAGTGTAACATGTACTACTCTTACTAGAACCCAGTTATAGGAATGTTGGGTACTTGTATAAAAATAAAAGGAATTTAATGTTCCTAACTAGTGTTGCCAAAGAAAGGGGCGTTATTGGGGGGGGCGCAGGGGGTCAATCGCTCCACTGAGTTTGAAAAGCATATGTTTTTTTTAATGTATAGTAAAATAATAGTAAATAAAAAAACATGGAAGTCTTATGACAGTGGAGATCCTTGCCCCCTCCCTTGCAAATGCTGAAATGACACCACTACCAACGAGACGAGACAATAGAAACTGATACCTTTTTAGAGAGAAACAATAGAAAATGATATCTTTTTCGAGAGGAGACAATAGAAGCTGATATCTTTTTCGAGAGACAATAGAAACTATCATCATTTTCGAAACGAGACAATAGAAGCTGATATCTCTTTCGAGACGATACATTAGAAACTGATATATTTTTCGAGACGAGACAATATAAACTGATACCTTTTTCAAGACGAGCCAATAAAAGCTATCTTTTTCGAGAGAGACAATAAAAGCTGATATCTTTTTCTAGACGAGACGCCACTTTCATGATAACTTTTTGAGACGTGACAATATTTAATATTGTTCCGTGAGTATTCTTTAAAAAATCATCATCATTGGGACACGATGACTCAGTGGTAGAGTGCTTACCTGTGGTGCATGGGGCCCTCTAAGTCGATCCCTGGCCAAGTAAGTTTGTGGTGGACAACATCAGGTCCGTTGAGTTTTTTCGGGGTACTCCGATTTCCTCCCATATTCTCTTTCCATCCTTTTTCCATTATCATTCACTTACTTCCCTTAGCCTCCCTTAGCCTAAAGGGCATAAACGTGGGACGTTAAATTGATAGATTTCATTTTTAATTTTTTGGGAGAAGACACTTCTTCGACATGAAATAATAAAATACTTTCGATTCATAGCAGCTCAATGTCAAATCAAGTTAAGTCGTGCTTCTGCTTAGTTATTACCATGTCTGCTAGCAGCTTTATTTTTGCAACACAAACACAATTGCCAAATTGTCGGACATTTTTATGACGAAAGCAATCAGTTTTTTTGGCAGTTACAAGGTGCAAAAACACACACACAATTTACTGGACAATTCTGCATCCTAAGGGAATTTTGTCGGAGTCGGAACAAAACCTAATATTGAGGGACAAAGTGAGGTCTAACTAGAATTCAAAAACAAATATCAAAGATTTTTTTAAAAAAGATAATGTTACAATAATCGTACTTTTATGTATTTAAGTGTACAACAGAGTAGACCCTCAGCTAGGGGATAGTTGGACGCTCAGACCACCCTCCCGCGGCCACTTTCATCTCTCGTGAAGCTTTCAGTTGTTTGTTGGTATGTGTATGATTGTACCTCCACCAAAATTATCTTAATCCCGCCCTGAGTTAAGTATTTTGGGTACGGCCTTGATCAGAGTACGTAATAAACGGTCAGCATATAAATTATGATTGAATCGAAGCTGAAATAAGGAATAAAACATTTTATTTTTTTAAATTACCTACCAGGGCCTTTAAAAGAATCCTTTAAGCCGCCAGTGGAGAACCAAATGAAGTAGCGAAACTCAAATTAGTCAGATTTATTAACTGAAAGTTGTACATCCATCCTACCAAAAGACATTTTCTGGTGAACAGTCATTATCGAGTAGTGAGTGCAACCGAAGCGCTCGCCAAGTGTGAACCACATGATATAATTAGATTTCTCCAGGCGGAAAGGCACAATACTGCTCCCATTAATCGTCAAATGAGTAAGAATTATGACTCAAATTTTGTAAGTGATTCCTGTGTGCACAAGTGCTACAGAGAGTTTTAAAAAAAATTTACCGACTTACAAGGCGAGAGAAGTCATGGGTGGATATCTGTGATGGAAGATGACTTTGATGAACGCACGAATCATATGGTACGTGAAAAGGTGAAATACAGTTTCTGAGTTCTCTGATCTTGTAGTTTCAGGAAAATTGGCAGCCGCCTGGAAAAATCGAATTATATTATGTAGTTCACACTTGGCGGGTGCTTCGATTGCAATCACTACTCGACAATGATTAAACAGCAGAGTCTACCTTTTGCGATCTCCAGTGAATTAATTTGACTAATTTGTGTTTCGCCATCTCACATGATCTTCCTCTGGTGGTTTAACTGATAAGGGACGGACATAAACGTGTCATCCAGACATTTGAATCAAACCTAGTCCACATAACCTAGTTCGGTAAACATAGCAAAGATATGTTCATGCACAAAAAGATTAGGTACCATGAACAAAGGAGTAAGTCCCTCGGGCTCAGTAACCTTGTTAGTATGAAGAAAACCGTAGACTCACAGTGAAATAGTTATTGCATCAACACTTCATTGGAAATTTATGGTTTATAGTTCATTCTCTTCAGCAAGAAACAAGCTTGTCAGAGGTTATGTGTTGATGCTAATAATGTACTTGAACAGGGAAAATTGTAAGAATGTCGGGGAAATTCCCTCCAGAAATCCCTCCCATCAACTTTGGCCCCCTCTGGAGTGACTCTGGGTAAAAGCACACGTTCCATATATATATCTCGAAAAATACTATATGGGATATGAAATGAGTGTACAAAGTTTTGTTTTGACAGACGGAATAGGTACGGCGGAAAAAGTTATATACCGATACGTTCTGTACTTACAAAACCGAACCTATGACCTGATCTACAAAAGAATGACCTGAACATAATATTAAAAAATATAAACACGGTACTATTTATCCTGATATCTAGAATTGTACCACATTCTGTGTAAAACGAAGCAAGCGTTTCAATAGCTATCACGCATATTGTTCCGTGACATGTGGAGAGGAAAATTGGGGATAAGTCACAAAAATGTCTTCCAAAATAGCTCTATTGTGAAGTTGTGCGTCCTCTGAAGCGACACCAGGGCCGGTAGGAGTCAGTGTACATTCTAAGGGGAGATAAAGTGCACATCCGAGAAATTTAATATGGGAAAGTTCAAAATTTACGATATACATCCAATTCTTCAGAGGGGGATTTCCCCTTCATCCTCCCAGGTAAGTCGAACATTAGTAGGAGTATAAAATTAAAATATACCTTGAAAAATACTATTTATCCTGATATCCTGAGGTATTTGGATAGGAGGTATATTCTTAAGACAAGGGAGAAGATATAGTAGGTACAGTAAGAACGGAATACAGAACAAAAGAGCATGGGTAGGGGTGTTGGTGTATAACGTAGGTTTATCCCAGTATAATTGTAGCACAGTTGCTGTTTAAAATTCTTGCTTCATCCTACAGAGAATGTGGCACAAATCTTGATATAAGGATAAATAGTGTTTTTTATATTATGCTCTCTTTATGGGTCAAGTCATAGGTTCGGTTTTGTATGTGCAGAGCGTATTGGTATACAACCTTTCGCCTCATACCTATTGAGTCTATCACACACACAAAAAAAAAAGGTACACCTATTTCCTAACCCCTATAGTATTTTTCGAGATACATTTAGATTCTATGTTTTTATGTGGACCACTGCATAGAGAAGCCAAAGGTGATGAAAGGGATTTTTGGAGGAATTTTCCTAACATTATCCCGATTTTCCCTGTTCAGGTATGTTAAATGGGCACCAATATATATCACCTCTAGAAAGCCTGTTTCTTGCTGAAGAGAATGAACTATAAACCATGACTTTCCAATGAACAGTGTTGATGCAATAACTATTTTTCATTGCGAGTCTACGATTTTCTTTATACTAACAGGATCAATGGGCCCCAGGGACTTACTTCGTTGTCCATGGCACCTAATTTTTTGTGCATGAACATATCTTTTTAATGTTTATCGAATGGACTAGGTTTGATTCTGATTTCCGGATGACACGTTCATGTCCGTTCCTTATGAGGTTAGAAAGAAATGCTCTTATACATTTCAACGTACTAATTTCTCATTTTGATAAAGTATTGTGTTTGACTGATCACTATAAATAAAGATTATTATTATTATTATTATTATTATTATTATTATTATTATTATTATTATTATTATTATTATTATTATTATTATTATTATTATTATTATTATTATTATTAGTGTCATATTTACGATTTTGTTTCGGGGGGCTTTGCCTGAAAATGCGAAAATTCTGCAAGATATTTCATGTACTTTACTATAGTAAGTAAGATTTCGGGGTGCGCTTAAACCCGGAAGCCCCCCTAAATACGCCACTGATTATTATTATTATTATTATTATTATTATTTCCTTCCGTTGTATTACTTAGTACTCTATTCCCACTTTGAATGATTTGCCTATATTCACTTATTTACCAATTTCTTAACTCTTCGTCGGGAAAATAGTTATAGTGTCATAATACAAGGGAAGTAATTTAGTAACACTATCTAAGGCACTAATAATTAACGAAGCAGATTCTAAGATCTGAATTGAATATTCATTTGTTAATAGATATGTGAAAACTTACATTCGGGATATCTAGGGGGGGCGCGGTGGCTCAGTGGTAGAGCGTTCACCTCTGGTGCTTGGGGTCCCGGGTTCGATCCCAGCCCCCGCCACGTGAACTTTGTGGTGGACAAACACCGTGCTCGTGGGTTTTCTCGGGGTTCTCCCGTTTCCTCCCACTTTCTTCATTCCACCATTTCACTCATCTCTCATTATCACCGTCTCCTTTAGTCTAACAGGCATAACCGGGGGACGTAAAACTCAAAGATTTCATTTTTTTCGGGATATCCAACAAGAAGTCAGTGACACGAATTGGAAACAAAAGAAGAAAAAAAGAAAAACACTTTCTTCCATGGGACTTTAGCTTACGTTTAGTCACGAACTTAGAGCACACGCCTCGTACATGTATTTCGATGCCTAAATAAGGGATGCAGGAACAAGACCAGTTTATATAGTTACGATTAGTTTTTGTCCCTTTCTCAAGTTGTACAAGTATTTAATGCCGATGTATTGTGTGTATGAGAATACTAAATAAATGGCAGAGCTTGGCGTGGTCACAGGGATTTTGAGGATCTGCTCTGTGGATGAGAGAAGCCAACTGAATCACAGAGCGCAAATGGTTCTTTGTACAGCTTTTAATGCGCCATTTCAATTCGTTATTAGTGATTTAATAATAATAATAAAGTTTGTTTATAGAATAACTTACATCGGTTAGTTTTTTTCTGTTTTTTAATTTTTAAAACATAATGGAGATCTTGACTTTAAAAAATAACTTCCGGTTCGCTAACCTCTTATGTGGCGCCAGCTGGTGACAAAGTCTGTAAATTATGTGTACCAACTTTAAGGATTGGTCATTCAAGACACATTTTTTCTTTCTTTCTTTTTGAAATGCTTGTAACGACAAAATGTTTCCACAAGACTTCATAAAAATACTGCAAAAACTAAATTAAAGCTACGAAGTTTTATTTAAATCAGTTTTAATTTAGAATTCATTTTTTTAGTTAAATGAATGAGAACATACTGACTCGGCATGGCTAAGACACTAAGCTATCAGTCATTGGTTCTCAAACTAATTCATATCACGGCCCCCATTTTATCTCATGCTCTTGCCAGCAACCCCTTATAATTTCTTGTTTGTAACAAGTTTCTGTGGAATTTTAATATACCTACTGCGAAGATCTCACGATATCGATCTATTTTTATAATAGTAGAATCCATTTCTTGTATATAGTGAACAAAGTAAATTCCCTAAAAGCGAATGGATTAAAAGCAAATTTGGTCAGTTCATTCGTATTACAAATATTTAATCCGACCCATCATACTGTTTCAAAATGAATACCATTAGCCAAAAAGGTATTTCTTTCACGATAAGTATTAAAACAAAGACAAGAAATCGTTTAACAGTTGAAAATGACTTGATAATGTGAGTTATGAAAATTGAACCGGACGTTGCCACACTAGTGAAATCACGCCATGCTCAGGTATCTCATTAGCTTTCAATTTTAATTCTATTTCAGGATTTAGAACTTAGGATTTAGATTTCTGGGCGTTCGGAATCTAAGGCCATGTTAGCCCGTCACATTTGAGGGATGACGTTCCACTGCGAGCACACTATTTGGGGAAAGGGAAGCAAGGAAGCGGCCTGGGACCTTTAAGTTAGGTACCACCTCTGCATTTGCCTGGTGTGAATGAGGAAAAACTCAGCCACGGTGGCTGGTCTGAAAAAGCGTTTGCACTTTTACGATTAAGTGCCCCCACCGGGAATCAAACCTGGGACCGCTCGCACCGAAGGCGAGAGCGTTAGCCACTACGCTATGCGGGGCCACTTAATTGTATTTCAATATACAAGTTTTGTTATTGTATTTGTAATTTTCTGGTATTTCAATATGCAGTTCTCACTAGTTTCATATCGTTTCTCTTTCATTTAAATTGATTTTTAGAAAACTCTGCACCCGTTGAAAATGTTTAGTAGACCTTTTTTTTTTTTGTTGTTGTTGTTGCTCTGACCCACTGACCCACTCTGACCTATCGACTCTCTACGATTCAGAAACCCATTCTAGAGTACATTGTAGACAGCATCTTCTGAACACTGGTGAATTTGTCTATGTTTTACTTTCAAGGCCTCCATTTTTCTTACTTTTCGATTTGTTTCTATTTACTTACCTGAGATTAGTATATCCAAGTTAAAAAAAAAAAAAAAAACTTCTGACACTTTTGGATATTGATATTTATAATTGTAATATACTAATAGCCATAGGACTTACTACTTGGTTTTCAAGACACAGTTGAATTTTATCCTGTTTAATATATATACGTTGATCTACTTTACCTTGAATTGAGACTTTCAAATTTCATTCTATTTTCCACTGAAAAGTATCTGTAATTCAACAAGAAAATAATTATTTATGATAATTAAATTGAAATTCATCGTAATATGAAATATGACAAACATTTTACAATTTTATATCGTGATATAGTGTAAATTCTTTAGTCAGTTGAGAGGAAGACAAGAAACATACGTCAGAGTTGATAACGATGTGTTTTGGTGAGTAGTGAGGTCGGAGTGGGTCACGGTGGGTCATGGGTCATGTAGGGTCGTGGGTCAGTGGGTCATGGGTCACGTTTTCATTGACAAACGGCATCTCTGCCGCTAACCATGTTACTGTTCTCTGTTTCACATATTCTTCAAATGTCGAGTCGATCGGAAGACTCCTTCCTGTTTCTTCAATGTTAATGGACAGCAGTATGTAGTGGGTGACGTAGATATCAAATAGAGGTTAAGATCTATTTCAAGCTGGTGAATTCAAGTCTTTTTTTTTTTTTAAAAAAAAAGAAAACTTCCACTTGGTGTTTTTCATGGGATTTTTTTGCCTTGAATTCTTCTTCTTCTTCTTTTTTTTTGTTATTTTGATTTTTTGAAAGCCTTCAATATTATTTAATCTGTTTGAATCACTGTTTAGAATGTTCGTTCTAATCGTGTAATTAGAATTCAGGATCTGCCTGCATCAAATTTTCTTTCACAGTGTTTGGCTTCAAGCAACTATACATTATGCAGATTGTTCTCCCAAAATGCATTGCAAGACAAAAAGTAATAAATAAATTGCCACCTTTCTAATAGAAGCAATTTAGCATTTCCATAAAAGAAAATCTGATCTTTCATTCAAATTTGAAGGCTGTTTAATAAAAAAAACAAAAGTGAACAGCAAAAAATCTTTGGGAAAAAGTATTGCAATTTATTAAAAAAAAAAAAAAGTGTACAACTGCAAATTATATATTTCCTGGTGTTGTTGGGAAATGTTACTACGTTGAACAAGGTCACCATTTTCATTCAGAATTTCTGTTCATTAGCATTTCAAAAACTTCCATTTGAATAGAAAAAGCAAGAATATATTGCTACGGGATCACGAACTTGTTCCAATTGTTTTGGGGTCACGGTGCTTTGGTGATCAAATGGTTATTTCTTGTTCATGATGTCGCGTGTTCGATCCCCACTTTTGTGTGATTTGTAGTAGACAAGTACTGTCAGTTTGTCAGTGGGGCACCTGGGCTCAATGATAGAGCGCTTTCCTCTTTTGCGTGAGGTCCCTAATTCGATCCCGGGACAAATAAGTTTATGGTGGACAAAATCGTGTCCGCGGGTTTTCCCTTTTCCTCCCAGTTTCTTATTCCATAAATTCTTCCATGATCATTCAATTAGTTCAATCACTGTCTTCCTTAGCCTCAAAGACCCAAGCGTGGGACGTTAAACTTAAAGTTTTCAATTCATTTTTATGTCATTTTCTCCTCTTTCTATTGGAATGTTCGGGTAGCGGTGGCTCACTGGTAGAGCGTTCACGTCTGGTGCGTGGGGTCCCTTGTTCGATCCCAGCTCGCGGTAAGTGAACTTTATAGTGGACAAACACTGAGTGAGTGGATTTTCTCGGAGTTCTCCTGTTTCCTCCAGCTTTACGCTTTCCAATTCAATCCATTTCTCATCATCACCGCCTCCTTTAGCTTAGCCGGCAAAATCATGGGACGTAAACTCAAAGATTTCATTTTGCTATTGGAATGTTGGTGTATTGGACTTTGACGTCCCTCTTCAGGACAGAGGCTATATGAGACGTGGACTGATAGTTTAAGGTGGAATCGCAAGGGCTCTCGCACCGCGAATCGAACCTGGAAGCGGGAACCTTGAGAACCTGAAACATGCACACGCTTGCCATTAGTCCAATGAAGAAGGCTATGGAATTTATTTATAGTGTTGTATCAAAAATGCTATTCGCGGTTCATGTCAAGGAACTATCAATAAACGTCTTGAAAAAAGCAGGGAAGAGGCGTAAAAGTTAGTTCCCATATGTATATATGTATGTATGTACATGTGATTGTTCTGCTTCTAAACAGGTATGGCGTTTATTGCAATCAAGAAAGAAGTATGTGATATTTTGCTTTAAAATTTATAAGAAATTCTATACAGGATTATATATATTCCGAAAGTTTCCGGAAAACTTAATCATCATTATAGGCATTCTGCCATTATTGACAAGTCACTTGCCGTGATTGAGATGTTTCTATGCTGCACGGTCTTCCGCTAACCTATTTGCCTTCACGTATGATTTTCCTGTTTTGATATTGTCCATCAATTATAGTCGTCTTTGTCCCCTCTTCCCCTTTCCTGCCACTATATACCGACCCTCTACACGTCCCTTCTTAACCAATGTCCCAACCAGTTTCTCTACCTCTGCTTAATAATATCTCAAATTGTTCTTTTCTCACCCACCATTTCTAACACTCTCTCATTCGTTTTCCGCTCGACCCAGTTAATTCTTTCCATTCTTCTCTACACCCACATTTCGAAGGCTTCCAGTCGTTTTTCGTCACTTTTGCGTAATGTCCATGTTTCTATCCCATGAAGTACAATACTGTACACGAACCATTTTATGAATCTTTTTCTCAACTCTTTATTCAAAGTCGCAGGAGATAGACTTTTGTTCTCGTTAAAGGCTAGAATTATTTTGACCTCTGCGACTTCCATAGGTTAACGCTAGAAGAGATAGGAGAAGCCACTAGGTTAGTAATGGAAAGATAGAGCAACCAGTCTATTTCTGAGCAATTTTATGATTACTTTATACCACTGGCGTCTCTGGCATATAAAATTTGGGGGGAGGGGACATCAAAGAAAGTGATTTAAATGGTACTACCTAGCCGAACCTGTTCATTACCTTCGATTCCATTTGTTACCTTTCTGCTTATCTTCACGGATTCCTTGAGGTATATCAAGAGCTCTGTATAATCTTTTCACAGTCTGAATATTAAATTTTAAATAAATATTATTTATTCTGGCGTTAATAAATAAATTAAATTAGAATAAAGTATTGATTATTTTGTACTTCAAAATATTGGGGGAACGCGTCCCCCTCGTCCTCCCGTCAGAGACGCCCGTGCTTTATACAGTGGAAATAAGTTGTTATTGTATTTTAACGTCTGTTTTCTGAACTGAGACTGTATGGGACATGAACCTACAGCTTATCATAAAATTCGAACCGCATAAGCTATCATTGAAAATCGAACACAGACCTTTTCCATCGAAAGTTGTATCTCTAGCAATTTAGCCAAAATGATTTCCTTTAATGGATTGGAGTAACGGGATGTCATGTACAGAAAAATATAATAATTAGGGATTCATTAAACAAACAGTTCATTTACTTTATACATTGGTGTTCACCAAATCAATGTTTTTCTGGAATCTTAGTCAAGAAGCCAGCTCGTTTAATGAAGGTTATTCGTTATTAGTGGTTAGAAAATTCATTAATAACTCTCAATCAGACCAGCGTATAATAGGCACGCTTAAAGGCCGCCCTGTCTACCCTGCAACTCTGTGATCACTCATGACAGAAAAAAAGAAAACATGAAAGTGCATCCACATAGCCAGTGATCATGCATCCTACAAAACTCATGTCTGTCCCGGGATATTTTTAAGTTAGCAGTAGAAACTTTTAGAATAATAGAAATATCCAATAGATTTTCCTTGGGCTTCACGGAATGTGCAAGTCACGGGGCAATATTTGAATGTCTGAAAGCCGTCCTGTGATTTTTTTTTTTTTTTAAATCCCAAAAACGTTCCACAGAAAATTTCGTTTCCAGGACATAAGAGAACATATGTACTTCCAACCGAAAATTGGGGCATCCCCTGTTTATCCCTATCTCAAGACGACGCCACGCAAGAAAATGGATGGAAGTAATGATAAAGTAGTTCCAGTTGAGAAGATTTACGTCTCAGTAGATTGATGATGACACAGTATATGTATTAGGTGATAACGACCCTGTGTACTCCCTGTATTCCTGTGAAAGACAGTCGTGAGCCATGTTTATAATGCGGACCCATGTGGACATCTATCAAGTTCCAATATTGTACAAAATATTAATCGTGTGAAAGAAGTAATTCAGAGAGATAGGCGGTACTCTGAACCCACCATTATAGTGCAAACAGAGGTTGTTGGCATGCCATATCTGGTAGCATTGATTACATTTTAACTGAACATTTGAGTCTAAGAATTGTGAACTGAGCCGCACATGTTATTGGAATGGAAAGGAAGAAGCAATCTTCCATAAGGTTGCAGCTTCCCAGCTGTTATCCAGCAAAGAGGGTTCCAAATACTGAACCACCCATTGTACTCATCTAACTTTGTCCAAAGCAACTAAAAATTTGTTCCAAAATTCAAGGAGCACTTTCGTCGCCATTAACTTTCCAGCAATGAAGACATCATGGATGCTGTTCACCAATGATTCGAACAGAACAAAACATTCTTCTCTTCAGACATTCCGCTATTACAATAGAGATGGCAAACCTGCATCAACGCAAGGAAGACTATGTGGTAAATAACAGTGAAAACAGTGTCTGGCTCAAACCCCTTGACGTTTGGCGAGAGCCAATGGCGCGTAAGAGCTACGTTGTCGGATTTCATTTCCTTTTGTGTTTACGTACCACATGAAACCTTTCGTTCGTGAAACACAGATGGAAGAATGGTGTATACGCTTCAAACCGAGAAGGTGAAAGAATGAACACTGGTTTAGATTGACTTGTATATAACGAAGCAATCTTATAAAATAATGAACTACTGTATGTAGAATCATGCTTATCTCCCCTAATTATTTAGAAAAATTTTTCTTTTTTCCTAAACATACACCAACATTCTATTAACAAAGACATTTCTGAGTGCAAATAATATTTCTCCCAAGAATCAGTACATATAGAGTATTATCTATATATAGCATAATATAGTATTAGAGAACCTCGCCTACCTTTCATTGGGTATTGCAAAAAAAAAAAAAAAAAAAAAAGAGGGGATGCCCTAAACGCCAGACAGTACGTTCTTCACAAATAGACAGACACGAACATTTTGAACTATCCTCCTATATGATTCTCAACTCATACTGGCAATTCAAGCATTTGTTGTAATGAGTGATGATAGTAGTTATAAAATAGGAGGCATCCCACTAGGAATTCTTGAAAATCTTTTTAAGGAGGTCTATTCTACTGAAAGATTTTACCTATAAGCTAAATTAAATTACGAAAAAGTAATTAGAGAGCGTTATACATAAATCACTTACATAATTTATTCTGAAAGATAAACAACGAAGTGCAAACCGTATTTTTAATTTAACGCTTGCCTTCCTTCATTTTCCAGAAAATATCGAAATAACACTCTAACCTCTCTAATTTTCTTGTGGGTCACTTTCCTACTGAACAAAAGCGTCTGATAACTGAATTTCAGTATGAAATCAATGAAAATATGGAAATTGCAAACTTTACAAAGAGTAAGAAAAAGGTTGAAAACATATGAGGTGAAATGAACAACTTCAGTAACCAAACAAATAAATTACAAAGGAGAGTGTTAGGTAGAAAAGTTTGGAAACCTATAAAGCCTTATCTCAGAAGTGAAATGAACAAGGAAGGTTTGAAAACCTATAAAGCCTTATCTCAGAAGTGAAGTGAATAAGGAAAGTTTGAAAACCTATAAAGCCTTATCTCAGAAGTGAAGTGAATAAGGAAAGTTTGAAAACCTATAAAGCCTTATCTCAGAAGTGAAGTGAACAAGGAAAGTTTGGAAACCTGTGAAGCATTATCTCAGAAATGAAGTGAATAAGGAAAGTTTGAAAACCTATAAAGCCTTATCTCAGAAATGAAGTGAATAAGGGAAGTTTGAAAACCTATAAAGCCTTATCTCAGAAGTGAAGTGAATAAGGAAAGTTTGAAAACCTATAAAGCCTTATCTCAGAAGTGAAGTGAATAAGGAAAGTTTGAAAACCTATAAAGCCTTATCTCAGAAGTGAAGTGAATAAGGAAAGTTTGAAAACCTATAAAGCCTTATCTCAGAAGTGAAGTGAACAAGAAAAGTTTGGAAACCTGTGAAGCATTATCCCAGAAATGAAGTGAACAACCTGAACAATCAAATAAAGAAGTTTACAAAGGAGAATGTTAGAAAAGAGTATATCCAGGGGCGGCGCTAGCAGTTTTGCCGCCCTGGGCAGTACTTTCACATGCCGCCCCTTTAATCCGCAAAACTTATTTTGACAGAAGATGTTAAAGTGTCATGAAAAAGTAAGATACCCCATTGAAAAACATGTATGACATGGAAAAGTAAACAAAAAACTTGAACTACTTCTCTCGAATGCTTATGCAATATTTAAACGACCCCATACATGACACAATATTCAGTAGGCTCGATTTCGTTGTGTATCTGTGATATACAGCAGCATACACAGAAAATAAAATTTAAAAAATATGCTTGTCACGAATAAGAATTTTAATTTTAAGCTTATTTTATATCAAAAGGCGTTTCCAATAGAGTATGAAGCATGAAGATAATATAGTGTAGCAGATATTACGGCAAAACTAAGTGATTAGCCTAAGCCTTATAATGTACTAAAACACAATATACATAGCTAAATTTAACATATCTTAATTGAAAGAAACTTTTCTTGCTTTGATATGAGCAAATTCCTCTGTCACATTCGCGTAGCCCAATTTTTCAGCCAATTCGTGTCCTATCGATATCATCGCTAGACCACCCAAACATGCTTCAGACACGGAAGAACGTAGGTAGTTTTTAATAAACTTAAGTTTCGAAAAACTTCTTTCTCCACTTGCCACTGTTACCGGTAAGATTAACAAAATTCTAAGTGCAGCACTGACATTGGGAGTAAAGTCATGTTAAACCTTTAAGCTTAATTATAATGGATAACACTTTCAGTTCGTCTTTCAAATCACTGCGGTTAATATCTTTCGATTCTTCGTGTGTTAAAATGCTGGCAAGTTCAGACAAAAGTTCAGGTAACATAGAGTAAAAAGTCGTACCAGACAACGAATGAAGAAAGGAAAGTCAAGTCATGCAGCTGGTATGCTATGCTATGCTGGTATGCATCGTGGGTGACCATTCTATCTGTTCTATTGTCTTTACTTATTTGAAGTAAGGCATCATAAACTTCCCCTATACGATGTCTAAGTGAAGTCAGAGCATCAATTCGGCTCTCCCACTTTGTGATGCTTAATGGCTTTAAAGTGAGACTGCTAATATATTACTTTAGTGTGGTCCAATGTAGAATTGACGCAGAAAAAAGTCATGAACTTTTTTAACTATACAAAAAAAAAGAAGAAAAGAAATGGCGTACTTAGATGCTGTGGCTGCATCGTTAACGATAGGGTTTAATGAGTGAGTACTTCAAGGAACATAACAGCCTCGGGAATTTATTTGTAAAATTCTCTTTTGAATACCTGAATGTTTGCCTTGGAATTATTGACATATCTGAATATCAAAATCTTCGCCTTCATATTGAAACTATTGGCATATCCTTGACCCTTGATGTCTTCGATAGGAATAGTCATTTCCTTTAGCTGTTTAATTATTACTTCTTTTAGTCCTAGGACTCCTAGACCAGTGGTGCATGTTACCGGTACGAAACCAAGAAATTGTTCGCAAAGTTTTACAAAACATTCTCCATTAATGTATGTGATTTGTAGAGAACGAACAATTATTGTCATTTGCTCTGTACCAGAAATATCTGGCGTACAGTCTAATATTATACTATAATATTTTGCAGCTCTCAACAAAGACAGTATTTTACTTTTTATTTGTTCACGAAGAATTTGAATAATTTTGTTTTGTACATCTTTTCCTAAGTGATGGTGGTATTTATTTTGTCCTCCCATGGTTCTTTTAATGTATTCGGCGATGACGCTGTCAAATTTTACAAAGAGTTCTGCCAGTTTCAGACAATTACCGTTATTATTTGTGTAAAGTCCATCTGATCTTCTGCGTAACGGTAGACATTGTTCACCTAAAAATTGTATTTTTGCAACTAGTTGTTCTATTACGTTCTTCCAATGTTGTACTTCTGCATTTAACTTGTCTCTAGAAGCTGTAGGCTAGAACGGTCTCTCTCAAGTGGGAGTATACCTTTTGCCAGGTCCGTATCCATGGGGGGTTAGGGGGGCCGCCCCCCCTAAAATTTGGCTGGCCCCCTAAAAGTTTCACGGTAGGCTTGCAAATGAACTATAATATGGTGATGAAGTATAATATGATTGGGTCGGGCTCCCCAAACTTCTACCGCCCCCCCCCCCTAAATTTTTGGGCTGCTACGGGCCTGACTTTTGCATACTTGGAGTGGAGTGTTAGAACATTGCTGAATACAAAAAATATTAAAAGACACCTTGATAATCTTATCCACCCTAGCTGAAAATCTTTTCTACGCCTCTGCAAGGGAAATATTGAATGAGATACCTGTGGCTAGTAGTTGATAATTGAAAATAAGGGAATGCTCTGAATTTCCTGAGGGAGTATTTTCCTTAATGTGAATGAAATAAGTTCAGTTACATTCTCAGGTGAACTAACTAACTCTATGGCCTATGGAACCCGGAGGTTCAATGCCGCGTTCACAAAAGCTCTCCACTGACTTCTATCCTTAGCTAATTGCATCCAGTTTCTACTTTGTATTCCTATCTCTGTGAGATCTATCTTAATATTGTCCTTCCATCTGCGCCTAGGTCTTCCTAATGGTCGTTTTCCGATTGGTCAAGACTTTGAAAGCGTTTCTACTTTCTTCCATTCTAGCTACATGACCTGCCTACCTAACCCTCCTAGACTTGACGACCCTAACAATGTTGGGTAAACCGTATAAACTATGTAGTTCCTCGTTATGAAGTTTCCGCCATTCCCCATTCTCGTTCCTCTTGGGTCCGAATATTCTTCTCAGGATCCTGTTCTCAAATACTTTCAGTCTATGTTCTTCCCTCAGAGTAAGCGACCATGTTTCGCAACCATACAGAACAACAGGCATGATTATCGTTTTATATATTTTAAGCTTCAAATTCCTCGACAGAATTCGCGACGACAAGCGATTTTGAATCGAATAGTAACACGAATTCCCTGCTTTTAGTCGCATTCCCCATTCTCAGGTGAACACAATTTTATTTTTCCATGTAGGCCTATTACGAAGCATTATATTTTGATAGTATTATTCTCTTTTTCTAATTTTGCCGCCCGTTAGACTTGCCGCCCTGGGCGGCGGCACGGCTCGACTCCCCCTCCCCCTCGTGCCGGCTCTGACAGTATATCCCTATGAAAGAAGTGAATTCTGAGTAAAATGGACAACTTGAGCAACCAAACGAAGAGTCCTTTTGTTGGTTTGGTGTCTTCAGGACGGGACATGGACCTAAAATTTAATTCGAAGCACTCGAATCTGGAATCAAACCAAGTCTGAAGACGTAAATAATTTCGCCAAGCCAGATAGGAACAGATGAAGCGTGATCTCAGAGGTTAAATAAATAACCATGAGCAGTCAAACAATGAAGGGAAGAGAGGATAATATAATAAAGCACAGGTGGGTATTGGTATTTCGAAATACCAGGGTGAACACGTAGCGCGGAAATTGGCAACAGACACATTTGTTTACATGAAGTCTAATGGGGTCTGTGTTTTGCTCATACATTGCGTAAGCAATTGATTAGAAGCGGCTAACGACCCACGTGTCTAGGAACAACAAAGATTGGTGGTTAAATTGATTCGCTCATAAGTATTAGGAATAGGAAGTACAAAAGAAAAGGAGCCACAACAATGAAAATTTGTTGGAAGGCGTTGATAAGCGTCCTTGTTGAAAACAATACTAATTGAGGAGGGAAGACGCCTGAATATTGCTGGCTGCTGCTTAAGTATTCCAACTGTTTTGAATAGAGAACCACAAAGTGTCCTCCACAAGGAAGAAGCGAGGTGCATTTGATTAAAAGCCAAACAAACCATTTTGAAGGTCGATCGTCAATTGTTTTCAGTTTGGAGCCTCAAGGGCAGTTCTCTGAAGTTTAGGTGCAAGGCTACATACTTTGGTACTAAAATAGATCATAGTTTTATCTGTCTTTCCTTTTCATTTTTCTTTGACAATTGAAATAAATCATTATACTGACTTTGATTAATTTGTCTTCCTAGATTATCACATCAAATACAACTAATTGTACATCTTCTTAAAGTAAACACGAAGTAAGTAATTAACGGGTTTTTATTATCAATTTGATTACAGTTCTGTAGCTTCTATTAAATAAAGAGAATTCAACCCGAAAAAGTTTGGTTCACTTAAGAAAATATTATTGATACTGAAGTGTTAAGAATACAAGTTATTTCCATGTGAAATTACGTCTTGTGGACTCATACATAAGAAGCACTGAGCTCTATTTTCGACGCCGGTGTCGTCTTGATTATACTCGATGAACTTTATTGTGTCTTTGTTTCACTGAGTTTCTTATTGGATGCAGAGCCATAGCTATAAGGGGGTGGGGTGGTTGCCCCGGGGCGCTGATAGCAAGGGGGCGCCGAACGAGCAACAAGAAACAGAAAGTGTTGGAAAAGAGCAAACGACGCGGCGCCCTGTTAAATCAATATTATTGTCGATTTGCAAAGAAATAATTTTCTTGCTTACTTCGCTTGCAATTTACACGTTTCAATAAGAGTCACAAGTTTTTACTTATTACTTTGAGTTGTTAATGACAATGTGATATACAAAGTGCCGAGTAATGACTTGTAGTGTATGCAGGAGCGGTTTCAAAATCGGAAACGGTCAAAGTCTGAAATACGTGTTCGGCGTTGTGATGGTGATAAGTTTGCTTAGTCAATCATGCTTTTCTACGCAATCGGATCAATCACAATGGTGAGAATGAAGGTATGAAAATGAGAGGAGTGAAGAGACACAGGAAAGCTGCTGTTAGCGCGGGAATATTAAAGATAAACGCAAACAAGTATAATAATAATATTTTCAAGCTTCTGGAATAGGGGCTTAAGAGGTCAGAACTCAACCGAACGAATTTTGTCTCAGTCAAAGACTGATCACAATCAGTCATTTTTCTTTATTCCGTTGACATATGAAATGCTTCCAATTTGGTGGAATTTATTGGTGTGTGTGTGTGTGTGTGTGTGTGTCTTCGTGTTTGTATGAATGTTAATTAATAATAAGTAGGTTATAATCTTAAATTCAGAATTTTCATTTATTAAGAAATTAAGTAATTGCTATAATTTCAAACATATGTAGTAGCCAAACTATATTTTGGATTTTAAATACAAATATTAAATATATTCTTCCCTTCATCGTTCAATATTTAGAAATTCACAAAGAAGGTTCCTTTTGAATTTCTGTTATACTTCACCAAAAAAAAAAAAAAAGTAAAAGAACTAACTCTATGACCTATGAAACTCGGAAGTTCAATGCCGCGTTCATAAAGACTTTACAATGACTTCTATCCTTACCCAAGTGCATTCAGTTTCTACGTTGTATTCCTATTTCTGCGAGATCCATCTTAATATTGTCCTCGCATTTGGGCTTAGGTCTTCCTAATGGTCATTTTCCGATTGGATTTCCAGTTAAAACTTTGAAAGCGTTCCTACTTTCTTCCATTCTAGCTACATGACCCGCCCACGTAAGCTTCATAGACTTGACGACCCTAACAATGTTGGGTAGACCATATAAATTATCTAGTTCCTCGTTATGAAGTTTCCGCCGTCCCCCATTTCCGTTCCTGTTGCGTTCGAATATTCGTCTCAGGATCTTGTTCTCAAATACTTCCAGTCTGCATTCTTCCCTTAAAGTAAGCGACCATGTTTCGCAACCACACAGAACAACAGGCATGATTATCGTTTTATATATTTTAAGCTTCAAATTCAATTAACAGAATTCGCGACGACAACAGATTTTGAACTGAATAATAACACGAATTCCTTGCTTTCAGTCGACATTTAATTTCTTCGTATATATGCTCTTGGTCTGTTAATGTTGATTCTAGATACTTCAAAGTATTCAGTTTATCGAAAGTATTATTTGTTACTTTGACGCATCCATAATTTGCAGTGTTACGAACCCAGCGAACTTCCATATATTTATTTTTTTCTGCATTTACCCCTAAACCAGCAAGCGTTCAATAAGGCCTCTGCATTTCTTTCTATTGTTCTCATATCATCTGCTATTAAATTTACATTATCAGCATCTGAGGTGAATAACATTCAGCTCAGGCACTGGTTGCTATCTTAGCTCAGTTCCATTATAAGAATCATCCTGTATTGCAGGACAAAGTTGAATAATAATGGCGGCAACGCATCTCCTTGTTTCAGGCCATTCTCGATGTGGAAGCTCGTAGACAAGAGTTTTCCTACTCAGACTTTACTTTGGGGTTCATTTAAACATATATTAATTATTCTAACTATCTTTTTCGATATTTCAAGTTCTGCAAAAATGTTGTGTAATGTTTCTCTCCTAAGAGAATCGACCTTACCAGAATTTAGTCTATTTTCCCTTTTCCGCTATTTTGGTGCATTCCTAGTCGAACTATGGTTTGTTACTACGTATTTCCGCGTGCCCATTTTTTTCTCTTGCAGAAATTTTACTGCTATCCCTAATTTGAATCCATGTATCCTCAACACTAATGCTCTTAAAACCTTCTGAAACTGAGAATCTATTCAACACTTCAACCCTGGCTTCCCCTCTAGCCTGGTTCTCCTCTAATTTCTTTAAACTAAACCTCTCCGTTTTCAGATGCTGAATATTCTCTTTATCAACAATAATCACTCTCTCTTGTTATCGCTGCTGCCATATAATCAGTGTCACAGTCGGGTCCTCGGAATGAGTGAACATGCTATAATGTCTCTTCTATCTGCTAAAACGTGATCAATTTGATTGTGTGTTCTTCAAACTGGCAAGGTGCATGTGTATTTTGTATGAACGTTTCAATGTGGGAATTTTGTACTCTTCACGGTTAATTTTTTGGATGTTGCAAAGTTCACGAAACTAACACCATTGTCATTACTTTTCTTATGCAAACTTTCTTTCCGTATAATCAGTTTGAAAATATCCTCTCGTTACCTTCGCATTGAAATCCCCTAATAGAATTTTCATATGGTATCGCGGGAGTTGGTCAAATACACGTTCTACTATTTCTTCGTAAAAACTGCCTTTTATATCGTCATCCTTATCTTCAGTTGGGGCATGCACATTTAAAACAATAATATCACACCACCGTCCCTTAACAGTAATAAAAGAAAGTCTATCATTAACAAATTAATTGCTGATATTAAAAGAATCGAAATTCTTGTGGTCATATACTGTTTTTGTGGTCATATAAAGAGTAAAATTACGAAAGTTTACAATTATTACTAGAAATTAATGCTGTCACCGATTTCGAACATTTTAAAGGTACACAGCTTCCGATGTATTGGAATTTCATTTCTTATCGATAGTATAAAACGTTGTAAATAACTAAATTTTTATAACTTTTCTTCAAGTGGATTTGTGTATAACCAAAGGTAGTTTTGTGAAGTTTAGCAAAAAATCCCAAAAAAAAAGTCTCTCGAAAACAGCTTTTATTGGTAAAAAGAATACATAATAATCGTGTTTGGCTGTTGCAATGGTCTGTTCAAGCAGCTTCATAAAATTCAGCATAGCATAACAACAAAAGCTGCTTCTCTTATATGCAACAAAAAAATAAAGAAAAAAGAAAAGAAAAGGAAGGAGGCCAAAGTTTGGTATGATGAGTGTAGGGCTGAGTGCCAAATTCTATTTCTACGAGGAAATCTCTAGCTACGGCTTTAATTGGAAGTCAGTGGCGGATCTCGGAGATAAAAACTATGTGAGACAGTCAGAACCCAGACTATGATAGGTATATCACGAGCTTACTGTAAACTTTCAATAATATACAAATATAATACATTTATAAATATATAATATTCACGCAACAATTTTTATTGATTGAGTTTGACTACTGCCATATAATTTGAAGTACTCAACAACTATCTCTATAAAAATTGATGCGGAAGTACCACAGGATTCTGAAACTCAGATATTTGGATATTGCACATCTTAGTTCCTAAGTGAAATCTTGACCCGACTGCGGTAGGTCCCATAGTTTTGGTGCTATGAACCTGTGAAGTTCATTTTTTCATGTTTTGGGCAGCCTATAACTCCGAAACGAAGCATTTGTGCACCCAGGTTGGTCTATACTTTTTGTCTTATCTTGGTGTCAGGAATCCCCTCCCAAGCGTTGTCGGTGTTGTTTTGAAACACCCTGTATATTGGTATCAACAAAAATCTGAAAGTTTCTGTCGGTTGACTCCCCCCCCCCCAATGTAGTTGCGGTCCTGCATGGGAGTCCAGCAGTGCACGTTGTACCTTTGTCGTAATATGAGATAGACACATTTGGTCCCTTTTGGTTTCATGGTATTGGACCCGGTTGCGTTATGACAAAATCATGTAGTATGGTAGCTAGCGGTGTTGGGGTGTCTCCTTTCTGAGAAAGAAAAACTAGTTCCGGTACCGACAATGAATATTTATAACGGTAGAGTCTTATTCCTTAAAATACTCGTATTTCCATTTACCAGTAGGTAGACTGGAGTGAGTTTCGCTCGATTGCAAGATGGACATATCCTATTAATACTCTTTGATAGGGCGCTAGCAACCACTCTTGAAATGACGAAAAAAACTAATGAACAGTAGTGGTAAGCCCAATAAATTGTTTCAATCAAGCCTTAGCTAGAGATGCCTCAACCATGACTAAGAGATCTGCTCGGATACAAAATATCTTATCTGTACCGCATTTGCACCCATATCTGCAAGCTAAAGAGATAACCGATATAAGTAGCTTATTTGTTCAACAACTAGGATTTCAAAAGTAATTTCTAACATAATAATTGTAAACACATAGTTCGCAGTTTTCTTCATCCTATGATATAATATTGATCAAGTTCAAGTGAACGTTAAATACAAATCCTTCTGATTGTAAGTAACTGCATGTTCTACTGAACTGCTCCACATATTGACCACAAAATCTCTTGTCTTTTCACTGACCATCCGCAATTTTATAAGCCATCCGCCAAGAAAATAAAAATGTATCTGCAAAGGTTATATTTATGCTGATACCCATGGATATATCCGCGCAGATCTCTAACCATGACGGAGATGCTTAGAAGGTAAATATCAAATTGCTGTAACCCAAGCTTTCGTGATGGCTCGGGGCATAGCGGTAATTTATTTTGCAGGAGGCCCCTGGATCGATTTCAGGTCATGTGAGTTTCTGGTGAATAAGGTCGTGTAAATGGATTTTCTAGAGGTCCCTCATTGCCTGCAACATTTCCATCCCACCAATTCTTCCATAACTATTCAGTTTCATTAAACATAAATGAGCATAGCGCTCATTTATTTTGCAAGAGGTCCCTGGTTCGATTTCAGGGCATGTGAGTTTCTGGTGGACAAGATCGTGCAGGTGGATTTTCTAGGGGGCCTCTCATTGTCTCCAACATTTCCATCCCACCAATTCTTCCATAACTATTAAGTTTCATTAAACATCCATAAGAGGGCTCTCGACGCTGAAATTAAATTGCTCGCAAATTTTAAACTTTTTCGCAAATATCTCAGAAACGTATAAAGCAGAGAAAAATTTCAAGTTGTTGTTCTTTTAACAATATGATTTTACAAATGATAGCGTAGTTACAACTTCTCTGAATGTTTTCCGTTGTTTGAAAGTTAGGAAATCAACTTTTTAACGCGAAAAAACAATTCGTTCCTAGCTTTTTACATAACCAAAACATTCAGAGGAGTTGTAACTACGCTATCATTTGGAAAATCACATTGTTAAAAGAACAACTACTTGAAATTTTTCTCCTCTTTATAAGTTTATGAAA
This sequence comes from Thermobia domestica, assembly GCF_964235325.1. Taxonomy (NCBI): domain Eukaryota; kingdom Metazoa; phylum Arthropoda; class Insecta; order Zygentoma; family Lepismatidae; genus Thermobia; species Thermobia domestica. The sequence continues at coordinate 15,494,787 of NC_137454.1, read as the reverse complement.
TATTTAGGGAAACGTTTAAAATTTGCGGCAATTTAATTTCAGCGTCGAGAACCAAGCGTTCATAGCATAATAAGAAATTCTGTGTTGACCACGAGACGAGACAATAAGAGAAATAAGGTTTTCTTGTAGAATTCTTTTCTGTCTTGGCTCGATTCTCAGAAACTTTTTCCCGGCTGATTTTGTAAATTTATGTACAAAATATTTAAGCCCTGATTTTTTTCCTTAATTTCCTGTAGAAGTTATCAGCTGCTTCATGGGAGGTCCACGAAATGTGTGATATAATAACATTTAAACTATATTTATTACTTTGAGAATATTGTGTAATTACTTATGTGTCTTTAAACGTTGATAAATAATTTTCCTTGTGTTCGAACAATCACTTTATCAATTTATATTTTTTATAGTTTGAATCATGTAATATTAAACCAATCGAAGACTAAGAGATCCAACACTTGAGTGGTCCATGACATTCGTGAAATTCCTCCTCTCGTCTCGAGATAGAGCTTCTTCTCCTAATTTAAGTATTGCCACCAGGGCCTAAATATCCTCCGAAATCCCGACTGTCTCGTAAATTTAGTCTAATTTTAGGTATAATTTCACAAATTTTAGTATAATTTATCCTCAGAATGAATTTGGACCCCTCCTGAAAAGCTTCACCCCCTTCCGGAAATAAATTCCTGCGTATATTCCTGATTACGAGTGTGTTCGATTGTCAGGAACCATTACGATGGATGAATGAGATTGGGTTATGTTGTACGTAGTTCCATAGTAAGCACGACTTTGGGTTTCTGTTTTAGCTGCATGATTTTAGTTATACGGGTCTTTTAATATAAGTTTCCTTAAGCTATAAAAACATTTAAAGATATATTAGGCCAGTCAATGAAAGGTCGAATAAGGGAAAAAAATGGTGGAAAGCTGGAACAAATTTTATTTTCTTTATATAAGTGTCTGTAACAACATACTAATTTTGCACCATTCTACCACCCCGGATTTGGCCGCCATTTTGGAAAAATGGCGCCAAAAATTAGTTTTTTTGTAAATATCTCGCATGGAAAGCATTTTGGAGCAAAACATGTTATTACAAAAAATAATCTACATTAAGTTCTCTACAAGAAATGTTCTCTTCATTTTTTTCTCTAGGATGCACTGTTTAGATGTTATAGGCGTGGCAAATTGCCCATTTTTCTTTCAGCATTGCTTTATGGCAGAACCTTAACGAAAATTTTCTGATACTATTCTGTTTTAATGAATTTTCATATATAAAATATAAATTAATATATTTTTCATTCATTTCAGGTGTGACTAAGGATAAGTAATAAGGTCTATTAGATCATCTATGTTCAAGATGTCAGTAGAAAATATTTTATCTGTGAGAAACTTCTCGGTGATGGTGTTACATGTATAGTAAAAGAACATTAGTAGACTGCAGTATTAAAGTGAAAGATGGAAACGACTGTCAACTTCAGGGACTGAGAAGTGTTACACTTCATGAAAAGAGTACAAAAACTTCACACAAAAAAAGAAGTAGCAAAGCGTTGCTATTACAACGTACTTCATCACCTATGTCGATAACCCTTAGGTCAGAAGTACTAAGATTTAATTTTCAAGAAGCCTATCTGTTTTGTAGACAATGTTAATCAGATGAATTTTTAAAGGAACAGGATTTTTAAAAAAAATGTGAGTGTGACGATCCCTGAGTACGCGCCTTTGGCGCGGAGGACTCGGGTTCAATTCCCGGCGGGAGCTTATGTGGTTCGGATTCCACGTTAATCAGTAGGTCCACGTCTCATATAGCCTCGCTGCTGAACGGGAAGTTAAACTCAAAATCAACTCAACAACAAATGCCTGAATATCAAAGGGAATTATATGGACAGATGAGGAAGACCCACCTGCACATGTATTCATACTTTACAAATATTATCTTTAAAATAAATAATTTACAGCTTAGGGAAACTTATATCTTGAACGACCCACATATATTATTAACTGTACAGTTCACACTTCTCTAGTACATCTAGTAATGCATTTTCGTATAAACTCCAGGTTATAACCAATCTGATTAATTTCAGCATTGCATCAAGAAAGTAGCAGGTACATCTAGCAATGACATCAACCGAGACACCGCGCTTCCTCCTTGAGCCCTGCGCATCAATCATAATTGTGTATGCATTAAGTAATGATTATTGTGCGGCAAAGAAGGAACGAGAAATTCTTGTGATTGAAAGGCGTCCTTGGAATATGTATACATTTATATTTCAACAGACATGATGGACTGGTAGTCAATAGGCAACAATGACGTCATCTGTCCCACAAGTGCCTTCCGCTTCTTTGTCATGAGTTTGTGATCCTAAAAATAGCTTTTTTTATTTTAATTTCCTAGTTTTTGCTTATTATAAAGGCCATTTAAAACATTTCTCTGTATTATTTACTTAAAGTATACATTTTCTAGCAAGGCTGCAGCCAAGAGCGAATGATAGGGAAGCAATCTTAAAAAAATAAAATAAAATAATTCAGTTTTAATTTCACGCGATTATGCCCTTTAAGCTAAGGGATACAGATGATTAAGGGAAGTGAATAATGATCGTGGAATATTTGGTGGAATGGGAATGTGGGAAGAAACAGGAATATCCGAGAACACGATGTTATCCACCATAAAATTACTTGACAGGGGATCGAAGCATATACCTCACGCATGAGATGTAACCGCTTTACTACTGAGCATCCGTGCCTTCTCGGAACCTGAAGTTAACGGAATACACAGTTTCTTTTGGAACATAGCTTGGTTCAGTTCAGAAGGGGGACCGGACTTCAGCCTGAAATCAGATCAAATACTCTTAATAAACTCTGTTATAGACAGAAAAGAGGCTCATGCCTAGTAGTTTCAATTTCATCCGGTAGATGTCAACCGTTGGAGTATATTTGCTGCCACCTATCGGTATAACGTGTATCTTCCAGCATTGTTGAACTACATATCTTTGTTTCCATAGTAGAAAATGTGATATGGTTAATCATAATTAAAATTTACCGTTAAGATGTTACCGTATTGACTCCATGACCGAACTCGACCGAGATAATTGAAATAACAAGAGTTACTTATCGTTGTATTATAGACAACCACCATTCCTTTGCTACTGTTCAGATTGCATAAAAGCTAGTGAAGGCTACGAATTTTAAACAAGATATGGATAGCCACCACTATCCTTACACACAGAGCCCGAAACGACTCAAAACGACACGAAAATGCATGTCTTCAAATTTGGACATACTTTAATGTGTACAAATAAATTGCCTTCTAATAGTAGAGATAAGGAAATATGTCGATTTTTTGACATTACGGGTATGTCCGCCATGAACATAAAAAATGTGAGCAACTATAGCATATCAAAATGATCTACTGCCTTGTTTTCATTAGTTTTGACGGATTAGTATGTTATGTTTTGATCATTGGGGCAATTATATCATTGTTTGAGATGATATGATTGTACGTCAAAAATGTATACACATGAGCGGAAACGTGAGGCGGTTGTCGTTTGTCTCTTATTATCAGTGTTACCAATGTAGCACTTTGTCGCTTGATCTAGAAATTTCTAAGGATATTTTTATCAAAAACAATTGGTTCATTTATCATTGTTAGAATAGAAATTTAGCACCTTTTTAAATGTTGTCTAGTGACTAAACTAGCATTATTTCCACTAAAATTAATATTTCTAGCATCTTCTTGCAGTGTGTTTAGCGACAGTATTATTCACGTTGTTAGAAGTGTGTTTAGCATCATGACGACATGTGTTAGTGTCCTATTACGGACAGGTTTGACATATATTTTGTATGCCATACCTTGTCCTTCGGGATCTGTATGTCAAGATATTAATGGTTGACTCCATTAACAAACTCGGCCTAGATAATCGCTCCAGCTGTCTGTTGCAAAGTAATAATAACAGTAAAATAATTAAATAAAACAAAAATTCACTTTCGTTAAAGAGTTATGTGGAGTAACGGACGCACGTACTAAAATTAGATTCTTATAAGGCTGACCAGCGTGGTGCTAATAATAAACAAACATTTTATGTTCTTCAATGTATATCATTGAAGAATTGTTTGAAATCAAGAACTGACAATGTATATAATTCAGATATTAAATAGCAAAATTAAAGTAAGCGTGAATGACATAGGGTTTCCAATATTGATTGATAAGTTAGCAAGATGAGGAATGCTGGAAAGGCAATCTAAAATAGAAATGTGCCGTTTGAGTTTACTAAGAATATATGAAAATAAGGGGGTGGGGAAACTGTTCGATTCCAGGTGAAAGATCATACACAGAGCGTTCAGTAAGTTTCGGGACAAACTCGAAACAAAATACTATCTTCCATCGGAAGTCCGGGATCTTGTGAACCAAAGACATGCAGTAAACTTTTTTTTTTTTTAATTTGCTCGAAATGAAACTTTTTCTACTTAATTGTATCTTAATTCCTCTGGACTCTAAATTCTACGTAGTCCAGTCTGATAGAGATACGAACACCGATACTTCAAAGACAGTGAACGCCCAGCGGGACTCGAAGAAGCTATGGATTGCGCCTTGCTATTCAGAACCTAACATCCGGACCAGGGCCGACTCTACCATATGTGCAACACATACATTTGCAGAGGGAGACAAAATCTGTAATAACTATTTATTTGAAACTAGCAGCGTTCACCCCGCTTCGCTGCGGTCACCCCGGAACGCAATAAACTTTGTTACTTAGATAATTTTTACTTTTTCGCTTTCAAGTGATATGATAAAAACCATAGAAGATTGCAGTAAATCTTAACATTATATCGCCTGTCATTTATGTTAACCCGCCCCGCTTCGCTGCGGTCATCCCGGTGCTGGCATATTGTAAAAGTGTCTCTAAAAATAAGCAAATCAATTAAAAAATTTTAAACAGAAGATTCAAGCTATTTTCCGCTGTATATCGCCTGTCATTTATGTTAACCCGCCGAGTGACACGGTCATGCGGGTTGCATATAAATACGTTTATTTTTACCTATGATGAACTAACAAAGGATTTGTGGACACCTGAATGGTCAATTATCTCAAGACACTGGTAATTAAAAATTAAAGTGATATGATAAAAACCATCTAGGGTCCAAATCCTAATAACCCCCCAAAAATGAAAGAAATTGGTTCAGCCGTATTAGCGTGATGAGCGGACAAAGAATTGTACGTTCTCTTTTATATATATAGATAAATATTTCTTGTTGGAAATATACTTCATGATGATGGTAGTTTCATTTATTAAGCTGACTTTCTATTTGAATACTACATTCATAAATCATGTTTAGATCGCATTAATTTAAGGTTACATGGATAGTGCTAAAGCAAATGGTCAAACAAATCCCAGTACGAATTGCTTGATTTTGTTAAATACAATAACTCAATTTTCGAACAGTAGCGAACACCTATTCCATTTAGGTAGTTATCGCAGTTTTAATATTTAAACTAGTCTTGTCTTTGTCACAAACAAATTCCTTATCATTGAAGGTAGAAATAAGTTTTTTTTTATTTTTAATAGTAATGTAGAAGGAAAATCGAGAAATGAAGATAAAGGAGCTAATTACACTGGAATTGAAAGTTGGTATATTGAGATTTATGCTCGATATTCAATTCTATAAAAAGGATTACCATCTTTTTTTTAAAAAAAAAAAAAGTGGTAAAAGAAAGAAGAAATAGATATCACAAGATTAGGCGTTTGCGAGTGCGAGTGCGAGTGCACTTTCCTTCCCCTTTATTGTTTATGATGGGGTGGTTCACTTAAAATCGTGGCTTTTAAGTTTTGTTCTTTCAGGAGAAAGGGCAAATGGTGCCATTACACAGGGCGGCAAATTGACTAGGGTCAGCCCTATCTGAGACCACTCGCCTATTGCACTATAGTGTATTCGAGACTCTCTTACAAGGAATTGATCATGGTACTTCGTGAAAAGACACAAATGCTAGCCATCACATCGGTGAGGACTAACTAACTACATAGTGAAGAGAGATCTTCCCTAAACTCTATTTTCCATCAGAAGGCCCTGGGGAAGACTACCTTGATACTAACAGATAATCATGAAAGAAATCTTTTCAAAGATTTGAGGATATATCTTGTTAGCGAGAAGAGAAACATAATTAATTGGAAATCAGATAAGGTCTACAAAGCTTACTGGAATTTTCAGTGACAATGTTGCAAGAAAGTTAATCACATTTTTACTTTTATTCATCAAAGCACTCTCCCCCCCCCCCCCTTTTTTTAATGTGGAAGTCATATATACATGTGAGGAATCATTAAATTTGAAATGCTGCAACAGAAACTGCCTCCAGTGGAGATATATAGTTTTTTTATTTTATTTTTTATTTTAGAAACTCGCATTGCCTAATAATAATCGTTCCCTGTGAAGATTTTAATCATTGCGAGAATAAGACAAAAGCGAAACAAAGTGCGAAGGATTGTGTGTACATATATATATATTTCTTCGATCGTTTCAAAACGTAACCGTACTCCTATGAGAAAATGTAGATGGAATTTCTCACGCGGTGCGAGTGATGCGCCAGTGACCTTGCTCTCCCAGCAAACATGAGGAAAAATGTGTGAACTGGGCCTTCCTCGCCTTTGAATTAAACAATGACGTAACACTTGGAGAGTTAATTAGCAGAGACAATAATGCTTCTACTATTATTACACACACACACACAAAATCACAATGGATGAAAAAAAAATATGGCCCCGAAATCTTTGTGGGTGGAAGGTGTGATTTACGGTATTCAACACGAAATAACCATCTTCTCTTCTCAGCAAGAGCAAAATAAGGTTTGTAGAATAGATGGCGCTTGAGTATGTCGTAAGATATTTCATGTCTACTTCTAAAATATATAAATAATAATATTTTTTAAATGTAAACAGAATGAGGCAAATTATGTGGTTAAAGCACGCAACACAGAACAGCTTTATTGTGTTAAACTGATGCTTGCCTAATGCTACCAGTATACCTACCTGCTTAAGCTTCGTTTCGAATTTGCATGTGGGTGTATCAGACTGTGAATAGTAATGCCAAACAGGTGGTCTATTTCACATAATCAATTTCAATATTTTATTAATGCTATCGTTACGGAGCTCATCATGAATTGGATTATGTTTACTAGATTAAAATAATGTAGGGAGATGGCAGATGGACTTGTGTTAGTTTCCCTTTATGGGTTAAGTACCAAAGTTGGTCGTCCGTTTTTAGCAAAAATTTTTAAAATTTACCGGGAAGAAATGGATAATTTGCTCGTTTGTGTGTTTGATAATATGTTCGGAGACGGAATTTGTGTTTATTGTTTTATTATAAGCGGATATAATCATGGAACTATTAGGCAAGCGGAGGGAACTACTTCGCGAAATGCATGGTTGGGTTGTAGGAAAGTAACGAGCATTTGTATTCTGGATATGATTGGAGGTGTTCATAGATATCCTCCAGTTGATATCCTATCAAAATGAGTCCTAACCAGGCTGGTAGCCAGCCCAAAAATGTAGGGAGGAGCCGGCTGAAGTTAGGAGGGCCCGATCCAACCATATTATAGTTCATCACTAGAGACCGGATGTTTAGGCACTAAAACCTGGAAAATAGGCAGGCAAATAGGCACTAAAAATTTAAAAAATAGGCACTAAAATGTAACTCGAAATAATGAAGATAAATCTATATATATAAAAGAGAACGTACAAAATCCTTTGTCCGCTCATCACGCTAATACGGCTGAACCAATTTCTTTCATTTTTGGGGGGTTATTAGGATTTGGACCCTAGATGGTTTTTATCATATCACTTTAATTTTTAATTACCAGTGTCTTGAGATAATTGACCATTCAAGTGTCCATAACGTACAAATCCTTTGTTATTAGTTCATCATAGGTAAAACTAAACGTATTTATATGCAACCCGCATGACCGTGTCACTCGGCGGGTTAACATAAATGACAGGCGATATACAGCGGAAAATAGCTTGAATCTTCTGTTTAAAATTTTTTAATTGATTTGCTTATTTTTACAGACACTTTTACAATATGCCAGCACCGGGATGACCGCAGCGAAGCGGGGCGGGTTAACATAAATGACAGGCGATATACAGCGGAAAATAGCTTGAATCTTCTGTTTAAAATTTTTTAATTGATTTGCTTATTTTTACAGACACTTTTACAATATGCCAGCACCGGGATGACCGCAGCGAAGCGGGGCGGGTTAACATAAATGACAGGCGATATAATGTTAAGATTTACTGCAATCTTCTATGGTTTTTATCATATCACTTGAAAGCGAAAAAGTAAAAATTATCTAAGTAACAAAGTTTATTGCGTTCCGGGGTGACCGCAGCGAAGCGGGGTGAACGCTGCTAGTATTCAATATAAATAAAAACTAGATTCAAGTCATAGATAATGTTCAAAGAATATAGAAACATACTTCTTTGTTAATATCTCCTTTTATTGTATATATAAAAACGAAGCTTGTTATGCATTCCATATATACTGGGAGAACCTGAAAGATGTGCACATACGTCAAGAGGTGATTCATAACATCAAAAGAAGACAAAAAGTCCTTTTGCATGTTGTCGAATTCCACGTCGTGTCGGAGTGACAAGGGGGCGAACTTGAAATCCAAAATCAAATCCTGACAATTGGAACGAGACATAAAGGTGTGCATATACTTCGGGAGGTGATTTGTGACATTCAAGAGGACTTTTTGTCTTCTTTTCATGTCACGAATCACCTCTCGAAGTATGCGCACATCTTTCGGTTTCGTTCCAATTGTCAGGATTCGATTTTCGATTCTAAGTTGGCACTCTGTCACTTGTACATGACACAGAATATGAAAAAAAAAAAAAAAACAATACAAGAGGACTGTTTGTCTTCTTTTGATATCACTAATCACTTCCCGAAGTATGTGCACATCTTTGAAGTTCACTCTCTCTCTCTCTGTATATATTGCCACGTATCACGTGCTTGTGTTCACAAACACCTAATATACACATATATGTGTGTATTATGTTATATAAATTACATTTTTTCCAATGAAGGCTTAATTTGAAGAAAATTCATAGAATAGGCAACATTAGGCACTAAAGCAATTATTTAGGCAGTAAAGGCCGAAAAAGGCAAAATAGGCAAAATAAAATTGGCTTAAATTGAAACTATAACCCCCCATACAAACTTTAAAACGTTATTTTTGATCATATCTTTAATATTAAAGAATAGGCATTTTGCCTAACATCCGGTCTCTATTCATCACCATATTATAGTTTATTTGCAAGCCTACCGTGAAAATTTTAAGGGGGCCCGCAAAAATTCAGGGGGCCCGACCCCCCTAGACCCTCACAGGATACGGGCCTGGTTCTACCGTCCGTAATCCTAAGCTAACCTGACCCTGCCCTACCCTACTTATTCCTACTATATTCTATCTACCTTATGCTACCCTATTATACCATTTTAAAATGGGTCTAAAAATTGATTATGTTGATTAAAATTGATTGTTTAAATTTTCGTAGCTATTATTACGGTTATCGCCTAACGATCAACTTTGGAATAAATGCCCGCTTTATGAATGACAATACATCTAAGTTGAAGCTCATTTTTTAAAAACTTGGATGACAAATATTAGTGAGAGCAAACATCTCTGATTGTTTTTCCATAACTTTTATACCCTATCAATCTGATTCAAGCTCGCACCCACGAGGCCGCGGTGGCTCAATGGTAGAGCGTTCACCTCTGGTGTGTGGGGGGTCCTTGGTTGATCCCAGCTTGAGCCAAGTTTGATTTTTGGTGGACAAATACTGTGTGCGTCTGTTTCCTCGGGGCTCTCCCATTTCCTCCCGCTTTCTTCATTCTGCAAACTCATTCATTTCTCATCATCACCATCTCCTTTACCCTCTGTGCATAATCGTGGGACGTTAAGCTAAATATTTAGTTTCTCGGAAACGTAATACCAGAAAATTATCAATATTTAATTATAAGAACACAATGAGGAATTATAGGTTCAAGCGACGAGGTTCAGCTCCATTACACACACACTAACCAAGGCAGGCCGGCAAGTAGGGGGTCTGGGGGGTCTGGCCCCCCTTAACTTTTCTTGGCCCCTAAAGACCTCAACACAAAAAACACAATTTAGATATGTGAAAGAGAATGTTTAATGACTTGGCCCCCTAACATATCCATGCCCCCCCCCCAAACCTCTGTGGCTGGTTGCGGGCCTGAATCAAGGCAATATGAATGTAAGCAATCAAGATACTGTTCCTGGTATTACACAATTGCTATCTAACTAGATCAATTCAGTGGTATTAGAACAATTAATAACCTACGTTATAAATAAATCATGTTCATTATAAATAAATCATGTTCATTTTTTTATAGTATGTATTGTATCACTTATAATCCATATTCGATTTGTAAGATAATTTCCTTCCCTCATAACTAATTAATAGAAGATACTTTTGCATTACCAATATAAACAAATTAACAATACTTCAATTTTTCCAAGGTTCGTATATACACTACAGGTTGCGCCAGCCCAATCGTTGGATGTGTGACGTCACCGGGTAAGCAGACGCGAGTATTTTCTTGGCTCAGTGATGCCAGTCTTTTAACAGCAAAATTCCCGTCCCAAGCCACAAAATTTCCCAATGTGATGCAAAATTTCCCGCTAACCTAAATAGATATAGTTTTCATCTAGTAGTAAACAATTTTAAAAAATACCGCTTTAGACTGACTATGATCTATAATGGAATTCATTCTCGTAGTATAAAAAGGTATTATTTATAGTTATGCATGATAAGGTAAAAAACATTTTAAAAAAATACTGTGTACACTTTTTTGTAACGAACACTATGTCGTTCTTTATGGTTTGGAAGAGAATGCTATGTTCAGGAAAGCCGGAATTAATTCAGTTGTTTTGGCCTAACGATTTTTGTGTTGCAGCACATTGCCTGTTCCGTCACCAAAAAAGCAGCGAAAAGCAGGGTATTTTGAAATTGCTTTACATTAACTTAATTTATCAAGTCTTTTTGTATTTTTGAGGTTCATTTGTATCACAAAAGAGCTCAGTGTTAAGGGTCTTACACCTAAAGCCTATTATACATCGTCAAACTTTTCCATCAAATATTGTATCAAACTTTTCTTTGACGATATGGGGGTCTAATTTGGTCAAATAAGATGGGTAAAACTTTCGCATCCATTATAAACGATCAAATATAAAGTTAATATTATTGCTCAGTTTTTTATATTTCTTGATTCAGTTGTTAGGTCACATGAACGTATTTGTGAGTTTTATGGTGGCACCTGCTGGTGTAACTATAATGAATAAGGTTGTACAAATGAATGGAATTTTGATTATTCACAGTTACTTCTGTCTCATTTCCCTCCTTTATTGCTATTCCCAAATAAATCTTATTTTCATGGTTCCTTTCTTGTTCAGTAAATAAGTATGAATCTACATTCTATTTATTAGTCCGATGCTTAAATTTCTTCTAATTCAGTTAATTTTCGAGTAACTTTTGTAAGTTTGAGGCACTGATTAAGAATAAATAGTCCGTCATAAAAATGTTTGGCTATTGTTTAGCTTTGAGGGGCCAGGCTTTTAATTGACCTTTTTTGCGATTTTCTATTAACATTCGGTTAGATTAGCTTAATAACATTTAATTCACACAGTATTGCCGAGCGAGCGTTAGCGAGTAAAGGCCGGTTAGAGTATCGCAGGGCACATTGTTTTCAGTCTTCGATAGTGTTGGCCCCCCATTACTAAACAGTTACCAAATGTTAGGTTTTACAGCTAAAATGAGAGAGTACATATTAACGAGGGTTCTGTAGGATATTAAATTCCGGAGGAATTTTTCAGTGTAGGAAACTACTAATTTATATTTAGAAATGCGAAAATATTACGCACTCTAACCTATTTTGATTTTATGCAACATCAAGTGTTTCTCGCACTATCCTCATTTTGGCTCTCACCTTCAGTTATTGATGCCTCTGCCTCTTGCGAACAAAACCCTGTGCTAACTTATGGGTCCCATGCTGTGCTCCTGCTCTGAATCGGTTAAATATCATCCTCGCTTTTAATGGCCACCTATCGTAAGATGCTTTTCCTGCAGTCTCTTTTAAAATTATATTCGTTCGATGCGTAGTTACACCTTAGAGGTCTTCACTACTGCGTAATTAAACTACCGCTAATTTTAGAGTTTTTCTGTAATATCCTCAAAATAAATAAAAATACCCGAAAAGTAAAAACGTAGTAAACTAAACAATACGATTTTGTGTGTGATACCGTTATCACAACTCATTTATCTGCTTTCGATTTGCAACTGTAGATAGATTTAACAGTTTTTGTGGGTTATGTAAATAGCGGCATACCAAAAAGAGATAGGGAATTGTAGTAAAAGTATCACATGCACAATTATATTGTCTAGTTCACTACGTTTCTGCTTTTCGAATATTTTTATTAGTTTTGAGATATAGAAAAACTAAAATTAGCGGTAGTTTAATTTCGCTGAAGTGAAGACTCTTAAAGAAAGTCCTCGTAAAGTGAATCTGCACTCACGAATGCAACTCCTACAATGAGAAACAATTTTTAAGGCATTACGAATTAATTTCGTGAAGAAATAACTACATATAACAAGATAGCACATGATCGTTCCATACACATCATATACAGGCATATTGTCAATCTGTACGCAATAATCTGAGCATGCGCCAAAGTAATAACATACCAGAACGTCTTTAGAAATCTTTTAAATCAAGAAAAGTGAAAGAAAAGTTTGCTTTCTTAAAAAAAAAAAAAAAAGTCACGGAATATTCTCAATCCAAGCCAATTTTGGGAAGTCGCCTGTGGTACTTAGCCCTAATATTCTTTAATTTTATAGTTATACAAAACAGATTACTGCTAGTATGCATCAAAATAATGTCAATTGCTTTCCGTGTCCACATACTCAATTTTAGTGCCACCGCATAGCGATTTTCGTTTGTTTTCTTTGATATAATGTTGGATAGAAATAGAACACCTTCTAATTTAGAGCAGTTGTGTCAAATGTTGTAACCAACCCATAAGTTGCATACAACTTGGTATCATAAATGTTCAAATTCCACTTTGATGAAATATTTGATACAATATATGATGGAATATTTGTTCGTCTATAGTGTATTTAAAAAAGTTGAGAATGTCTCCATTTCCCGTTTCCAGCCTATTTTAAAGAAAAATTCCCGCCAGTGCTCAGATTTTCGCATTTTACGGGAAATTTCCCACAATCTGGCATCACTGGCTTGGCTGTGCTTACCACATGACGACACACGGTGTTCGGCATAGTTCGTAATCTCAGTTTGCGGCGCCCCCCTGAATTTTTCATATACAGAAACTTAATTTTCTTCTTCTTCCTGTATAGTTTAAATTTAAATAGCACTTTCAGCCCTTCCAACTAACTATTCCCCTATAGTTTCATTTTCAAACGCTCACCCAGAAATTTTGGTTGAGGTAAGCAAGGTCGAAGGCTTAGAAATGGTCCCAACCGAGGGAGGCACATCTGAATGCTCCAATGGCGCGGACGAAACACAAATATATTATTTTTTTGTAAAAAGAAAAGAAAAAGTTTTTCAGGGTTTAGACCCTGTGAAAGCCCTCGTTTGGTGCGCCTCTGACAGACTTGAAATCAGTTAAGCGAGTAGCACTATTGTCTGTAACGAAACATCAAATTTGTTTATCTGTGTTCTTTTCCATATCCCCACTGAACATCTTCATTGCCAAGTGACTATTAGGAGGTGACAGTGGGTTAAAGACCTGCTGGGAATCCTTGCTCTCACAAGGCAAGGTACCCAGGTGTAACACACCGATTGTGATAAGATTGCACAGACATAAAGAACGTTGAAAAAGAAGCGACACGTATTTTTTATATTGACCAACAAGCACATTGAAAGGGTCTAATAGGGGCATAAAAATGGGGGCTTGTTGCCCGATATAAAAAAATACGTATCGCTTCTTATTCGATGTTCTTTATGTCTGTGCAATCTTACCACAATCGGAATGTTACACCTGGGTACTCTGCCTTGTCACTACAAAGCTAAGTAATGAAGGGTTCACATTCCTTTTTTTAAAAAAAAATCTAGTCCTGATACACATTCCTTAAAATAAGTCACAAATAATGAATCCATTGACTTGTAATTATTTTATTACATACACTATGTGATCAAAAGTATCCGGATACCCCCAAAACATAAGTTTTTCATATTAGGTGCATTGTGCTGCCACCTACTACCAGGTACTCATTATCAGCAACCTCAGTAGTCATTAGACATCGTGAGAAAGGAGAATGAGTCGCTCCGTGAAACTCACGGACTTCGAACGTGGTCAGGTGTTCGGGTATCACTTGTGTCAGAAGTCTGTACGCTAGATTTCCACATTCCTAAACATCCCTAGGTCCACTGTGTCTGATGTGATAGTGAAGTGGAAACGTGAAGGGACACGTACAGCACAAAAGCGTACAGGTCGACCTTGTCTGTTGACTGACAGAGACCGCCGACAATTGAAGAGGGTCGTAAAGTGTAATAGGGAGACATCTATCCAGACTATCACACAGGAATTGCAAACTGCATCAGGATCCACTCTAAGTACTATGACAGTTAGGCGTGAGGTGAGAAAACTTGGATTTCATGGTCGAGCGGCTGCTCATAAGCCACACATCACGCGAGTAAATGCCAAACGATGCCTCGCTTGGTGTAAGGAGCGTAAACATTGGACGATTGAACAGTGCAAAAACGTTGTGTGGAGTGACGAATCATGGTACACAATGTGGCGATCCGATGGCAGGGGTGTGAGTATGGCGAATGTCCAGCGATCGTCATCTGTCAGCGTGTGTAGTGCCAACAGTAAAATTCGAAGTTGGTTGTGTTACGGTGTGGTCGTGTTTTTCTTGGAGGGGGCTTGCACCCCTTGTTGTTTTGCGTGGCACTCTCACAGCGTAGGCCTACATTGATGTTTTAAGCACCTTCTTGCTTCCCACTGTTGAAGATCAATTCGAGGATGGCGATTGCACCTTTCAACACGATCGAGCACCTTTTTTCGTACTGCACGGCCTGTGGCGGAGTGGTTACACGACCATAACATCCTTGTAATGGACTGGCCTGTACAGAGTCCTGATTTGAATCCTATAGCACACCTTTGGGATGTTTTGGAACTCCGACTTCGTGCCAGGCCTCACCGACCTACTTCGATACCTCTCCTCACTTCAGCACTCCGTGATGAATGGGCTGCCATTCCCCAAGAAACCTTCCGGCATCTGATTGAAAGTATGCCTGCGAGAATGGAAACTGTCATCAAGGCTAAGGGTGGACCAACACCATATTGAATTCCAGCAGAACCGATAGACGGCGCCACGAACTTGTAAGTTATTTTCAGCCAAGTGTCCGGATACTTTTGGTCACATAGTGTGCGTCCTTGGTCCATGTTATTCAAAGTTTCATTCCAGACAACAGTGCGTTTGAATAATTATTTTCATATTTCTTTTAACTATACGACACAATCCTTTCGAAGCTTGTGCTTTCCTTGGTAATCTTTCATTCACACTAAAGGTGCAGCCCCTATTTTGGGATCCACTACTCTGTAGGGTATTTCTAAGTCATTGCGCATTAGAAATCGTTCGCCATTAGTTGTATTCACATAACATTGCAACATTAATACCACAGACTACCAAAATGAAAATGAAATGTTAGAAAAAGCTTTGAGTTTAACGTCCCATGATTATGCCTTTTAGGCTAAAGGAGACGATTATTAAAGCAAGTGAATAATGACGGAATAATTGGTGAAATGATAAAGTGGGAGGAAGCGGGAATACTCCGAGAAAACCCATGGACACAATGTTGATCTGTTGGCCGGGGATCAAACCAGGGACCTCACACTCCAGAGGTAAGCCTCTACCACTTAGCCACCGTACTCCGCATTCAATCTTTGAGTTGTACGTCCCACAGTGATGTTATGTGGGCCAAAGCAGACAGTGATGACGAAAATGGATGAAATAGTGGAATGAAGAAAATGGGAGGAAACGAGAGAACCACGAGAAAATCCACAGACACGATGTTCATCAATCACAAAACCCATGCATTTGGTGCGAGATGGGATCTCGTAAGAACAGGGAGCCCTTGCACGAAAGATGAACACTCTACCACTGAACAAGAGCAGCCCCCTCCATAGAGTCACAGGCAGACTATTAATGAAATAATATTGTAATATTCGGGAACCGGTCAAAACCCCCACACTCAAGAAATGCCAAAACGCCCACACAAACGGTCATAACCCCCACACAAATGGACAAGTCTCCCAAATACACGAACGGTCATAAACCCCACAGCCAAAACCCCCACACTGGTAGTCGGTCATAACCTCCAACGGTCATAACTCCCACACAAATGGACAAAACAGTCACACATAGCAACGGTCACAATTCCCACATAAATGGACAAAACCCCCACACAAATGGACAAAACTCCCACATGCAGAAATAGTCACAACTGCCACACAAATGGACAAACCCCCCACACAATCGGACAAATCTCCCACACTCTGAAATGATCCTGGTTGCATGTCTTGCCCTTGTACTTTTTTATAACATTTTTTATTCCACTTAAAGTGATGTTGCAACTATTCTTCTTGGGCGTCATAAAGAACCGCAACAAAGACGTGAAATGACGATCATTTCAGAGTGTGGGGGATTTGTCCGATTTTGTGGGGGTTTTGTCCATTTGTGTGGCAGTTGTGATAATTTCTGCATGTGGGAGTTTTGACCATTTGTGTGGGAGTTTTGTCCATTTATGTGGGGACTATGACCGTTGCTATGTGTGGCTGTTTTGTCCATTTGTGTGGGGGTTATGACCGATTGTGTGGGCATTTTGACATTTCTTGAGTGTGGGGGTTTTGGCTGTGGGGGTTTTGACCGTTCGTGCGTTTGGGAGATTTGTCCATTTGTGTGGGGGTTATGACCGTTTGTGTGGGCGTTTTGACATTTCTTGAGTGTGGGGGTTTTGGCTGTGGGGGTTTTGACCTAGACCCTAATATTCCATGTGGTATTATGTACAAACAACTCTTTACACTTATGTTTATAAACACCACCACATGGTTTTACGTGAAGATACTATGCATCACATGAATCTACTACAACCAGCAGACGACGGACTTCTGGCTCCTTCCACGAAGCAGACGAAGACATCGGAGCAGCAGCGCTACCGTCGTCTGGGGAACCCTATAAATTTGATGGCCGACAGCGGACCTGTACAAGTTCTCTGGTGTCCCTCCTACGCCTATGGTCACAGTGGATCCGACTTTCACCGATTTTTTTAGTCTGACATACTCTGACGACATCGGTGAAATAAACAAATGCATTGAGAGAAGTGTACGTGGTCAGACTGGCGCCGACTTGGTCTGGTGACTACGACCGACTTCTACCGACCACCGATCAGAAACAAATTATTTTCTTTTTGTCGTCAGACTACGCCAGACTAGCGGGTGGTTTACAACTCATCGAAGGTATTGAGACTCCCATTTACATGTTATAGCAAGCTGTTCTTCTCCTGATATAGTGTACATTTTCGAAAATTAGTTTGCTTCGCTAGGCGTCCTCGGATCTTCTGTAAGATATGCCAAAATGAACCCTGTTCCAGTCTGAAGTACTGAAAAACTTCTGTGGCTGCTCCACCAACTTTGGAAATAGCGTGTGAAACTCGCCATATTTCTCTCTTTCTTGAAAAATAGTATTTACATATTCGCTCCTACCTTCCTCTAAAAGTAATATTTTTAACACAGGATTTTCTAATAGCAGCAATTCCTCGTCCATATTGTATCCTACAAGAAGGCAGACTGACGACGGATTGGTTGCAGTGTGACCAAAACAGTCGGCAGACGCGGTCGGCCGTAATCGCCAGAATGAAAAATCGGATGCACTGTGATCGTAGGGTACTGTTTGCTTCGGAACATTAGGAGTAACCTAACCCCAAGCCTCTAGTCTGCTTCCGGACTCCTAGCTTTTCCTTTCTCCTTGCCTGCCCTGCTTCGGGGCTTTGTCGGGAATCCCAACCTCAGTCGCTTAGCCTGCTTCGGGGGTCTGTAACCACATAACCTTCCCATTGCTTGCCACGGAGCATTGGGGGACCCTAACGCAACTCTGCCTAGCCTGCTATGGTGCTTTGTAGAGATCCTGTCTGCTACCTTTCGGTCAAAGGCTACCTATATCTAACCTTACATGCATAGAGAAGTTATCTTTGTAGTATTTCTGTAAAATACTGTATTAGTGATTTTTTTAATAATAAAAGGCGGTAGTGGGAGTCACTTCCGGACACTCTTTTTATTAACACGCTCTATACCAAACAGAGTTTTATATTCATTAGCAAAAATGCCCTTTTTCGCAAGGTAGAATAAGTTACTATAAGTATAAAACCGTTTTTATTGTGGAAATAGCTTGAACATTAAAGAAATTGTCTCCTCCTCCATGCAGAACCGAAAAATGAGAGTTTATATACTGAAATTAATACCTTTCTTCCTGACATACTGCATTTTATGAAGAAAAACAAGTTGGCTCAGTGATAGAGCGCTGTTTGGGATCCCTGATTCGATCCCCGACCAAATAAGTTTGTAGTAGACAACGTGTCAGTGGGTTTTCTCGGAGTACTCCCGTTTCCTCCCAGTTTCTCATTCCACCAATTCTTCCATTATCATGGTTTGCCTTAATCATTGTTTCCTTTGTGCTAAAGGGCGTAATCATGGAACAGAAAGACTTCATTTCATTTTTTTTCATATTTTGCATTTCATGAATATAAAGTCGCAAATAAGAATATCATATTAGAATTAGGGATGGCCACATTTTCCGGGAAAACGGAAAACAGAAAATATTTTTTCCGGAAATAGGAAAATTGAAAACGAAAGACGGAAAATTTTCCGGAAAAGCAGAAGACGAAAAATTTTACGGAAAACGGAACACGGAAAATTTTTCGGAAAAACGGAAGACCGAAAAACGGGAGACGGAAAATTTCCCGGAAAACGGAAGACGGAAAATTTTCCGCAAAATCGAAAAACGGAAAATGTTATTTCCGGAAACCGGAAAACTCTTTTTCCGAAAAATGGCCATCCCTAATTAGAATATGATCCTCTTTTCTCCTTGACAAATGGAATTTTTGAAATTGCTGCAGCATGGAATCTCCCATTTTAAAAATATAAGTTATAAAGCGCTATTCATACCTTCAAGTGATGCAAATCTTCACATTGAGCATCTTCTCAATAAAGAGTCGGAAATTTGAATAGTGTAGCCATTGCCCATTTTACCCTGTAAGAGCGGAATTGTCAAAAATGCTGAAACACTTATTCCTTTGTTAGTTGAGAGTTTATAAACTGAATAGCATGCTTTAACATAACTGAAACTTTACGTTCTGTTTTATGAATATTTGTTCTTTCTTTCCACTTTAGCAGTGGAATACTTAAAAGCATTGAAATACGCGTTCAATTAGACACCTTGAAATGAATCCGTACATTCTGAATTTCATGGTTATGAAATCGGAAATTAGTATATAATACAAATATGTATTTCTCTTTCCCAGCTTAAATGAGGAATTTTCGATAACGCAGAAATGCATTTAAAGTTAGTTTTAAACCCTTAACGAGTTTTCGTAACCATTTGGTTACACATGTTTTGATCTTGCCTATTGCGTTTGAAGACTATTATTTTTAGGTATTGTTCCTTGTGGTTATTTGTGTACATGTTTTCCGCGATCCAGAGAAGCTATTGCCTCTTGGTGACAACTCTGGTGAATTTTACGCTTAAGGTAGTCTGTGAATATATTGTTTTGCAAGCAGTGGCGGAAACAGACAGAAAAGATAGTGAACCGTTAAGGGTTAATGAGAAGTACATACTTATATAATGTCATGTTTCATCTCCCTAGCTTTGGCAGCTCTTTCTCTCCCCCAAATACTCTATTCTTTTTTTTTTTTTTTTAAGTATTCTTTTAAGTCCCTCATTAGTATCAGTATTACTAATGATGATATGAAGTGTGAACGCGAAATAAAAGCAAGAAACGATAGCTCATGTTGGAAAGTGTATCGCTCATGCTCCGCGTAGAATTACTCGATATAATAGAACACTTGATATGTTTGTGAAACATTTTGAGATTCATCTGAGAAATATTCTCAAACGAATCTTGCTGCTGTACAAAGAGATAGAACATCAAACCTCAAACTGTTTATCGGTTTTTCCAATAATCACCCTGTATATTTATATAATTCATTGTCATCGGTGCACTTAAATATCTGCTGTATTTATTGACAGAGAAAGCGCTGTTTTTTGTGCTGATGGAAGACACGGAACAAGGAATCCAGAGGATGAGTGGCTGTTGCATTAGAGCGTGACGTCATTGTAAACGGCCTTCTGAAGGTACCAGATGATGTCATGTATGACGCGACAGTTGCTACGAGTACGTTTTGGTAACCTTCATCAGGAGCTAAAAGAATGTTTCCAAACCTAACTAACTACACTCTCATTTATTTCTCTGAACAATCGTTTAGTATTTATTGACTTTTTTTTTCTGAATCTTATTTTAGTTTCCATCACGAATGGGATCCCAGCAGACGACCCGACCGATGGATGGATAATATTCATGTAGGACGTCTGACATCACAACTGTCAAATGTAGACACTCAAACAAATGGCTTCAAGTCAAAACAAAGAAAATTGAATGTATATTAATTATCGAGGAACAAAATTAGGTAAAAGTCAAGGCCATGCCCAGAAGAAACCGGGAGGAGTAATTATCCTTAAAATAAAAACTTCTCTTTTCTCATTAACTCTGTACTTTTCTTCGTTGTGTGCATTTGTATGTCAGACTATTGCACTGAAAGATAACTACAAAGTCTATATGAGTATAGAAGCATGAGAATCACATAAAAGAAAAGCAACATGTTTTTTTTTTCTTATGAGGATCATCAAAATTTAATCTACCGTCCTGTAAAATAATACTTTTCTGTGAAAGTACAATGGGAAAGTTAAGGGAATATGTTTCATATTTTTAGTCATATTTTATTTTATGATGATAATTGTATCTTCATGATTCTTTTTAGATAGACAGTTGAGATTTTGGTCAGAGTGTTGGCCCCTGTTCACCTGGGGGCCCGGTACTATAGCCCCCCTTAATCCGTCCCTAGTCAAAAGCATGTATTATTTTTCACTATGGAAAAGATTAATAAATATCAAATTACATTACTGTTCCAGACATGGTACCTATTGGGAGAATATAATTAATCAGACGAAGTTTGTTACTTCCCATTTAGTTCGAAATGTTGATTTATAATTGACTGTAGGAGGCGATTATTAGACTGGGTAATCTTAGTTGGACCAAGTCAAGGGTTCTATGGACATTAAGTGGATATTGGATTTATACTGCATAAGAGATTATCATTTTGTGCATGTACACAATCTGTGATAAATACAAGCAGGGGTTACGTGGCTATGTATGTTGCCCTTAAGCTCTTTTCAATCTGTAGCACATTATTAAATATTTCTTACGTTAATAAAGGTAAAAGTTGTGGTAAAAGTGAATGGTATTGTAGACTACTTGTCTACAATAATAGCCATAGCAATTTAGACCACTTCCAGCTTAGTTGTACAGTGAATTGATTAAGAAATATGTCATTAATCGAACGCACGAATATTGAACCTAGAATAGTGGATATGATTAATTTACTATAAAATCGTGCACTAATGCTGTAGAACTGATATTATATCAACTACTTGAGGGTCATTGGGGTCTGTCTGGGTCAATGTGTTAGCCTGGCTCTGGAAAGCATAGACTCAGATCCGGGTGACTTGAACAAAAGTTATAACTCAAGTGACCCTGGCCACAAAGTCCCCTGTGGTGACCACAAAGTCTCACAGAGAAGGGTGTAGGGAACTGTTGGTGGCACATCTATGAGTAATCGTTTATTTTCGAGTAGTGTGTTCTGTCAGCTCTGCCTTCCCCCGACACCAGGCCTCTTTTTCTCCTCCTTATGTCAATTCGTCTGGTTTAGTACGAGCAAGAAATTGGGATGTTTTAGAGCTTGGATGGCTGTTGTACGCAATGCGACGTATATACCATGTAGTATGATCCAAATTCTTCTTGTTCTTTATTTTGTCTTTGAAACATTTTCAAGTTTTGGTTTTTAAAAAAATATTTGAAAAGATACTAATGCAAGGATTATTTAATTTTATATTTTATTTTTTCTACCTGCAACGTATTTTTTCTAAAAGTTTTCTAAAGATATAGATAGTTTTTTATCTTTTTATGTTCTTGCCGCATTAACTTGTTAGATATCTTTAGGTAAAAAGCTCGAAGCGTACGGTTATCCCATGGCTGCCGAAAAATGTCACTTGTAATTCCAAACACCTCCTTAGGGAGCGCAGAAACACAGTTGGCATTTCCGGCGAGTCTCCATTTTGAAATTCTCAGCAGCTTTATTCAGGTCTTGTCGTTCTCTGCATCTCTGGGTCTTTTGCCTTTCAATGTGTGAGTGCCTTGTTGTTACGTAGTATCACAGATAGAAATACCTTGGGCTTTCATTTACCAAAGGGAAATATCAAATATTTTTATTACTTCTCCTTCTGTTTCCTATAAATTCATGTATCTCCAATACACAGGTGAATTCTCTGTAGAAATTTGCTTCTCTGGGTTTCCAAAGCAACTCTTCCTGTGTTGAATCTAACAGGGTACCCACGAACTATACATATAGCACACCCGCCAAATGTATTCTATGTGATCGTAAACACGCATTAGAGAAATAGCAGCTTCGTACGAGAAGGTTAACCCGTGCCGACTTGACAAAATCATGAAATGACGTTTTCATATTATAATCTAGTATGTCCAACTGTGATAACAGAGAAACCAAAAGAGACAGAGAAACGAAACTTTGTACCAAGCAACTAGAGAAAGAACGACATCTGCATATACAGGGTGTTTCAGATAAAACGTCCAGTGCTTATAAATCCGAAACGGCTGAGAATAAAAAGATGAAACAAAAACTGAAATAGGAAAATGTCATAGGGCACATCACATGGTGTTGTTGTGGTGTGGTGACCCCCAGGGCCCTCCTTCAAGGGAGCCCAGAGGCCAACTTCAAATTTTCAAATGGGAACATGTATTGACTCATACCTCATTCAATAGTCCTTGAAACACGAAACAACTTTTGTAAGAAACAATTTTCGATTTAGGTCACCGTTTTCAAAATGGCCGCAAAAAGTCCTGTATCAGTTTGAAGTTGGCACCTGGACCCCCTTCACGGAGTTCCCTGAGGGTCACCACAACAACACCAGTTGATATGCTTTATCATCGTTCCTATCTCAGTTTTGTTGCATGTCTCTATTCTCAGCCGTTTCTGATTTAGGCCTATAAGTACTGGACGTTTTATCTGATACAGGACCCACTTTTAGCGACCATTTTGAAAACTGTGGCCCAAATCGAAAATTGTTTCCTACAAAAGTTGTTTCGTTTTTCAAGGACTATTGAATGAGGTATGATTCAATACATGTTCCCATTTGAAAATTTGAAGTTGGCCCCCTGGGCCCCCTTGGAGGGCCCTGGGGGTCACCACAACAACACCATGTGATGTGCCCTATAACATTTTCCTATTTCAGTTTTTGTTTCATCTTTTTATTCTCAGCCGTTTCGGATTTATAAGCACTGGACATTTTATCTGAAACACCCTGTATATACTCACAAAGTATCCATTGTTCGCAAAGGGAGAATAAGTTTCATTTTAGACATAAAGGGTATGGCATCAGAAATGTCACTGTTCCTCTCAGCGACCCCAAAAGTTATGAATTTGACACTAATATCGATCATTTTTATTTATATCTCCCCTCCTCCCACAAGTTGTGGGGCCGAATTTGGATTTAAACAGCATCAGAAGTGGCACTGTTCATCTCAGCGCCCCGTGACCCTGAAAACAATGGATTCTACACTAATATCGGTCATTTTCGATCATTTAAAAATATCTCGCCCCTTCCCCTAATTGCACTGTCAATGTGAAATGATAAAAACCATCCCAGGCCCGAATTTCATCTATGTGGCAAATTTGATCGAGATCAGCCGGATGTTTAGGAAGTATAAATTCACAAACATAGTGACTTTCATTCATATATATATGGATAGACATAGTAAGTTCTAACGGTACATGATTATACCGCAGGCCTTCACTGAAAAAAAAAAAAAGTAGGTGGCGTACTCAAAATGTAGGTTACATGCGTAATTTCTGTAGTTTTTGGACTTAACATACAGCAGACGTATAATTGAGAACGCCCTGATATAGGTTTTAATAAAAGAAATTATATATTTATTCTTTTTTGTTAATAATTGAAAGTTAAGAGAGATAGTTTGTATTATACTAGTTGAAATGCCTGTTTTCGATGAGGAGAATAAGATTTATGCAACATATACTTAAAGATAAAGAAATGACTGAAGTAAATATTTGAGGGAGAGAACTCCATGAGAGTTGTCCTTTCAATATTAGTTGTATAAATAAATTTCGAAGAACAACCCCTTCGGCGTTATTCTTGTCAATTTCTAGATCACCGGACATGTTCCTTTTTGCCTAAACTTGGGCTTAAATGTCATCAGGAGTGTCACCAATCATCTTGTTGATCCCGAAAACTAGGATTTCAATATTTTTGGTCATGCTACTCCCCCCCCCTGACGATGATGGAGGCTAAGACTGGACTTAAACGGCGTCAGGAGTTATCACTATTCATCTTAGCGACCCCTTGTTGAACTCTTATCAACAGAGAATGGAATACTAAACAGGAAGCCATGTTTGCACTTCATGTCTAATTAGATCCAATGGTTCGAATCGCTTATTCCGAAGATGTTATTTAATATTGATGAACAGATTAAAGTTGGATGAGGCAAGATCAGGTCTGTAGGGTGGATGTGAAAGAATTTCCGAGTCACAACGTTCCAGAAGAACCACTTTCAGTTGGTGATGTTTTTATAGCCCATAAAAATCGAATAGTAGATGGCACCTCCTTCTGTGTGCAGACAGACAATGCAGTAGCCATTCAGTTTATAAATTATTCAGGATATATATGGAACTGGAACTATATAGGCCCTTCCACTGCGTAGACATCAATGTATAAACTTCCTCTCCTGCAAGATACAGATCTCTATCCAGAACATAAAAAAAAATTACATAGTAGTGAACCTTTTTACTTTTGCTTATAAAATTAAAAAAAAAAATTGGTTTACTTGCTTTAATTAATTAAGATTCGTAATGTTGAACGCTTCGATATACACAGGAAATGAAATGAAATCTTTGAGTTTTATGTTCCACCTTTATACCGGCTAGGCTAAAGGAGACGGTGATGAGAAATTAATCAAGTGGTGGAATGAAGAGAGTGGGAGGAAACGGGAAACCCACTCACACGGTGTTTGTCCACCACAAAGTTCATTTGGATTGAGCTGTGAACGAACCAGCAACCAGGGACCCCATGCACCAGAGGTGAACGCTCTACTATTGAGCCACCGCGCTCCCCTTATACACAAGATAGTCATAAATAAAGTAAATGAAAGAATTGATTATCATCAAATTACTTTGATACAAACTGTTATTGTCATATCTGGCACTATTATCAATAGGGATAGTATCGAGATGAGACTTCATATAATCTTAGTCCACAAATAGCGGCACTAGCAGCAGGGCCGGATCTCGAATCCTGCAAACTACGCGTTGCAGGAGGTGCAACAGTGTTGGGAAGTAACGTAACACAAGTAACGCGTTACTTTTTAAGTAACGTTTCCTAGTAACGCATTACAAATTTTTGAGTAACGTACCTAGTTTGCGTTACTTTTTTCGCGTTACATTTCGGATGAGTAATTACAATATATGTATATTTTTTTTTTTCGGAAAGAAATGTTTCTTTCCTGTAAGTGAATTTCTCAGAATGAAACAATCGAGCATGAACTACGTACGTCAGTGACCGACAGTCACAGACACACAGAGAAACAGGTAAGTTCGTACAGGGTGCCACTTGCTGTTTTTTGAAGATGAGGACAGCTTTAGGGAAATCACGTGTACTGATTCCAAGCACCTGGAAGACTTTGTCGTAGATTTTGACAGTTCCACTGTGAGTGAACTAGCAGTGCAATGATACTGGTAGTCTATTTTACTTTGATTGGTGTTGTTTTTATAAAGATGGAGAACGAAAATATTTTACCGTTCGAACATTTGAAAGAATACTTTTTTCATAAGAGCTGAGGATGATGGTGGACAGAATTTAAAAGTAAAGTGTCTGAAGTGCCCCGGCGGAAAATATTTATCAACAACTAGTGTGCCATTAACTATTTACAGTAAGGTCTTAATATGAATAAACTGAGGTACTGATAAGCCGGTTCTGCTTTATTACTAGAAAATAGTTTGCTGATGGTATGTAATATTGGAGTTCTTTCAGATTAGTTTGCTTATCCTAGAGTCCCGTTGATTATAGAATAGTGTAATGTTTCTCTATATTCTTTATTTTTAATTTCACATAACAACATTGTTGTTATTATTATATAATTAGTTTAACAGAATAATAATAAGCAACCATTTTTCCTAACGTATAGGGATGAGTACGAGACAAGTCAAGGGTAATATTCTCGAGTCGAGTTCCAAGCCGATTCAATTTTTCGCATCGAGTTTCAAGTCCAGTCGAGTTTGATAAATGGCTCGTTCGTTTTAAATCGTCTTTAATTCATGGCCTGATTACACTGGAAAACGAAAGCCATGAGAAATGTAAGCTAAACAGTAATATGGAATACTTTTAGTGTTGCTCACGAGAGGGGACGGCTCGCATCTCGTCTCGTCTCGATAGCGAAACCACAAGAGATTTTTTAAAAACAAGCTCAGCTCGGCTCGGCTCAACTGAGAAGATGGCTCGAGCAGGCTCACTTAGGATGAACCATCGGTTCGAGCTGGCTTGGTAGGGATGAGCCATTTGCTCGGTTCGGCTCAACTGAGCCGAGGGCTCTAACCGAATCGGTTGGGTGAGCTGTTGGCTCGGCTCACTTCTCGGTTCGGGTCGATAGTGAATGAGCTGTGAGCCGAGCTGCTCGAGTCGTTGATAATTCTAAACCCGGACCGAGCAGTTTTGAAGATATTTGGCCAGTCCCCTATAACTTTTAACAGTGTTTGGCTTGAGCCCGAATACTCAACTTAGACCCTCAACCCAAATTCAGAAGCTCGTGAACAATGTCCTTGACTCCTAGATTTCACGACTACCGAGGTTGGCAATCAACTAGTTTTTTAGTATTCAAATACAAACCGCCTATCTTTCTTTTTATATACCCTGTTGTTATAATAATAATAATAATAATAATAATAAAATATACGTTGTAGTAGTAGTAGTGTCATTGATAATAATTATAGTGTCTATGTAATATACTTAAAGAAATACTTAAAGAAACTACACACCGGATTTGGCTCGAGTCGACTCGAAACTCGACCCCTATTCGAGTCGAGTTGGAGGAAATTTTTCGAGTCGAGTTGAAGGAAATTTTTCGAATCTAGTTCTCAAAGATATCTGTTTCTAGTCGAATCGAGTTTCAAAGAAAACTCGCTCGTGTCCATCCCTACGAGTAATGCAGTATGGCATTTTATCAATGTTACATTATATGAAAATGTTCATATATCAAGTAAAAATTTTGTCCTTGCATTTACATAAAGCGATTCAGAACGTGCAATAATAATAATAATAATAATAATAATAATAATAATAATAATAATAATAATAATAATAATAATAATAATAATAATAATAATAATAATAATAATAATAATAATAATAATAATAGCAGCGGTATTGATAGTAGTACGGAAAATTGAAGTCATATTTTTTTTCACATTTTTAAAGTTGCGGACCTAAAAGTAATGCTTTGTAACGCGTTACTTTCGAAGTAAAGTAAGAGTTACTTCTTGGGGTCAAGTAACGCGTTACTAACGCGTTACATTTTAAGAGAAAGTAAAGTAACTTGTAACGCGTTACATTTTTACAAGTAACTTACCCAACACTGAGGTGCAAGTTGAAGAGGGCGGAAAAAGAAAAGGAATTTTGTGTTTTAAATATGAATATTTATTAGAGAAAATATGATGACAAAATTTCCAAATAGCTTCAAATATTGTAAAGACTGAGGTACAAATAAAATACATCAAAAGAACAGTAAAGTCGATTTTTTGCCCGGTTGGCTATGAAACACCCCATTACAATTGAAATGGACTCGTAGGTCAATTGGCACTAATGCCACACTCATAAGTGATGCTAGTTTGAGGATAACTTCTCATGGTGCATGAAGATTTAGGAAAGATATTTTAAAGAGGGGAAAAGGGAGATTTTACGAATATGATATAAAATGTAGAGAATTTTAGCTTTTCAATGAATGTTATATTAAGCACTATGGCAATATGACTAAAGACAGTGGCATTCTTTCCACAATCCTACCATATGCACAAAATACAGCTGTAACAGACTTTTAATTCCTCTCTCAACGACCCTTCCGCGACAATGTTAGAGAATATCATTGCCAAATATGCCTTTGGAATGGCAATGGATCAACCGAGTGGTGGGATCAACAAGCGAAAGGAAGTGAAGTACAGCTCACAGATGACGAGAAGAACCCTAGCAGAAGTAGTGTAACGTAGGTATGGGCTCGCCCAGTTTTCTCACGAGGGTTTCAAATAACACCACGGAATAGCACACAGATAACTACTGGCAGTAGCAGACGACATCTAAGTATAAACCACACCTCAAAAACCGAAAATGGACTTGACCATGTCGTTGACCTTCTCCCGCTATCCCTGTTTTAGGGTTCTTCTCGTCATCTGTGAGCTGTACACGACTTGCTTATGGATTGTTTGGCATTATCACAATAGAAAGAAATGTTTTCATGGGTTCTCCGCCTTGTCATAAATAGTGTCCTCGTATAGTAGTATTTCGGTTCAATGATCACAGTTAAGGGTTGAGAAAAATCAGCCTAAATGAAATGCACATATCGAAGTTCAAGCGACTAGGCTTTTAACGTCCATTAGTCTAGGAAGAGGGACGAATACTAAGAAAAGATAAGCGGTACAAATTGAATTTTTGATCATTTCTGAGGAACATTTGAACTGAAGTTCCTAATGTCACTGTCTCACAATATCTGTAAAACTTAATGCTGGTGTCTTCCCACTTGCGACAGTCCTATTAGCGACAGGAACTGTTAACTGTCCTATGAGCGACCGATTCGATCTGTTAACTGCCGTATGAGTCAACGATTCGTTCATACTAAGATAATGGAAGAAGATAAGGTTCTCTCTTCTTTAACTTGTTTCATGCTAATATGGTTTAGAACCTAACAAAATGTACTATGAAAAATTTCGCTGAATTTAATACGGGGACAGAATTAAAATAAGTTTTATTTGCACTCACAGTAGAGAAAAAATATATTTGACGAACAGTATCACTGGCACGTACATATTTCATACCGAGGTTGTTCGGGCGCTAATAACACCAGAGGCAAACATACTTTACGAGATGGAATCATATCGTCTTCCATCATCTCAATGTAAATGAATCGGTCGCTCATAGGACAAATAACAGTTCCTGTCGCTAATAGGACTGTCGCTTCTGGGACTAATTCCATAATGCTCGCTTTGCTAATGTCTATTAGTCTATTTGCCATTCGTCAACATTTTCGTTTCTATTCTGAGTCTCTTTTATTTACGTTTTCACTTTTCAATAGCACTGTGTTTTTCATGCAATAGTAATGGCCGACGATAGGAAAAACTAAGCGGAGCATCTTATCATAAAAGAAAGCTACGAAACTTGAAAGAAGATGAGCGGCAAGCGAAGACTCTAAGAAAGTTTCTTTCGACTTCTGGACGAAATTTCGAAAGTGATAATCACACAAATGTTGAGGTGGGGGAGTTGTCAATACCAGTCACTGTTACCGAAGCATCTGCAAGTCGACAAACTTTTGAAACTGTAAGTTTATTTTATTTGATTACGGTAAATTAATTGTTTAATTAAAATGGAATGGATATAGCCTCTGTAGTTACGGGTCTGAGTTAAGTTTAATGTATTTCAAAATTTGTTTGAATACAAATAGTTTTCAAGTAGTATATGCGTAGACCTATTTAACTCAAAAGGTTAACTGTAATCGAAACGTCATTAGGATTATAAGTAGCGCATGTTTTTTTTTCGAAACTCTCACTGTCAATCACAGCAGCACGTACATGTGTTCGTTGTATTCTAATAGTATAACTATCATTATCAATCCATTCTCTCATTTTAAATTCAGATGGAACGATATTTTTTAACCCTTTAACCGCCATGAGGCATCAACGCTATCTATGCCTCACTGTTTTTATAAATTTGTGCTGTGTGGCACTTATGGATGCCTCACATTTTTTTGTTTTGTTTTCGAAGATTATACACATACAGTATCCAGAATCAGTTCAAATAAAATGAGAAAAATCAAAATTACGTTTTGGCCCTAGGGATATAGTTTTTGCTAATACATTGTGACACTTAAAGGGTTAACCATTTGCTAATTGTTCTAATGCAAATAAAGTTTTGATTATAAGCTATTAGTTACTTGTTGTTTGATTATTAGTTCAGGGGTGCACCGAAAATGAAATGAAATCTTTGAGTTTTACGTCCCACGCTCATGCCGTTTAGGCAAAAGGAGACGGTGATGATGAGTAATGAATGAAATGGTGGAATGAAGAAAGTGGGAGGAAACGGGAGAACCCCGAGAAAACCCACGCACACGGTGTTTGTCCACCACAAAGTTCACTTGGCGGGGGCGGGAATCGAACCCGGGACCCGAAGCACCAGAGGTGAACGCTCTACCACTGAGCCACCGCGGCCCGGAGGGGTGCACCGACTGAGGTGATCCAAGGGTATAGACCCCTGCCCCAGAGCTTTTAATCTTTAAGAAAATTAGCACAATTTCAGGGAGCAAATACACAAAATTATTTGCATTTTGTAGGCTACTTCGAAATATCTTCGGACCCAAAACAGAAATATTGACAGTGAGACTACAAATATTGGATAAATTTCCAGTTGTAACAATTATTTGAGGAATTTTTGTCCATTATAACTTTCTACTCTTTTATTACCATTTAGGTGGAGATGCCGAAATATTGTTTGCTTACACTTAAGAAATGTCTAGAACCGGACCTGAGTAGCAATTGATTTATTGTGCAGAATAAGTTGCACTTGATTCATTAATATTCTATTCAAAGCGTAAGTAGGTCAAATTGAAGTAGCTCAAGTGGTAGAGCGTTGGCTTCGCATTCGGGAAGTCGTGGGTTCGAATCCCGCTGCCGATCATCCTGACTGAGGTTTTCCAGGGTTTCCCTCAGTCCTACCAGGCAAATGCCGGGATGGTACCTACTAAACAGGCCCTGGCCGATACCTTCCCAAATCCTTTTCATTGTTATTGTTGTTGTTGGATATCCAGTGTAAGCATAATGGCTTTTTCTACGGATTCAATGTCCGTGTAACAGGCTCTATCTTTGGCCTTATTAATCTATTGCAACCACAAGTTATACATTGTGTTTTAAAGCAACAATTTGAGACAAGAGTTACTTGCAGTGGCGGTTCTAGGAACATATTTTTGAAGATGTTTCACATTTTTTTTTTTTTTAGAAATCCCAGATTTGTGGGGAGGCTTGATGTTTATAAGCACAGGAATGACTAACATTTACTCCTTTTTTAAAAAAAAAAAAAAAAATCTGGAGTTGGTGGTAGTGGTGGAAGATTTCTGCAACTTGAAGATTAAATACATCTAATTCCAAGGAGTCGTACAGTTAATGCACAACTGTTTTTGAAAAATTGCCCTAACAAAAAAGAAATTTCTCTTACTTGAAGTAATCCTATATAATGGTTGATCAACTTCAGGGTAGACATTTAGTAAAGTAGGAGAACATTTAAATTTACAAACGTAGGTATAATTTCTAATTGCTTTCTTTCTAGTGAAAGAAAATACTTTTTTGTGTAATAACTGTGAGTTCCATTTTATTACAACACATTTCAATTTTTAGGCGCCGCGGACCCCCTGGCTAGATTTCACGGACCCCCAGGGATCCGCGGATCTCATTTTGAGAACTATTGCTCTAGAGGGCAGATCATATTCATCACTTCATTTTACTCCTATATTTTCAAAAATTTGAGTCAGAGGATTCTAGAGCTTTAGGAGGGAGGGAAATTTCTCCCCTAAGGTTTCGATGAAGCACTGGTCTTAGGAGTATATGTGTCATTGTTACGGAAACACACACACACACAGAGAAAAACAGTAGATACTATCTGCTTCAGCAGAATAAAAAAGGGGCACGGTGGCTCAGTGGTAAAGCACTTATTTGTAGTGACTGGAGTCCTAGGTTCAATCCCCAATCAAGTAAGTTTGGGGTAGACAACGTCGAGCCCGTGGGTTTTCTGATGGTACTTCCTTTTCCTCCCACTTTATCAGCCCACCAATTCTTCATTCATCATCCACTTGCCTTCATCAACAAAATCCCTTAACCTAAAGGGCATAATTTCGGGACGTTAAACTGGAAGCTGACAGTTTTATTGCAACGAAGAGCATACGTTTTAGTGTTATAAAAAAATCGTTTTTCTCGGAAACTACGCATAGGAATTGAACCTGAAGCATTTCACCCCATTCAACTCAATATGATCTGTAGATTGATAAAATCAATAGGCGTTATCGTTTCATCGATTTCATAGTTGAACAGAAATTAAAATTTTTGACTTAGGACTACTCGTAATTTTGGGTGTATGTCATTTACCGTGTTTAAATTCCGATCTTTGCTAGTGTCATATTGATGAAGATCTTAATGATACTATACGTAGAAGTTGATCAGCATTCTACGTTCATATATTTTCAGATATTTGTATACATCGATAATATCATAAACGTATCATCGGTTAAACCGTGAACCCGAATTCCGCACGCCACTATTCTTCAGTATCAATTAAGGGGGTCAACCCAACAGTGATCTAACCCACATTTTTAAAAATGGAGAAAAATAGTTAAACACATGTGGGTTTTTTGTACAATATATGTATGTACAATGTATGACATATTCAACCCCTTGTGGTTGTTTTTGCTATATTGTACAAAAAACCGCATGTGTTTAACTTGATTTTTCTCCATTTTTAAAAATGTGGGTTAAACCACTGTTGCGCTCACCTCCTCAATTATACCTTAATTTCTTTGTCGTTTAGTATCCATTTTTTGGATTTAAATTTTTTTTTTTTTTTTTTGTTTTCTCGGGAACTACGCATGAAGTTTCTCACACTCATATTATTTTTCTTAGGGTCTATCCTAGATATAGACCTATGTTCTTCTTACGAACATTTTTTTTTTCGTTAAACGAAATAATATTAGAGAGCTCCTAACGAAAAGGGACAAACCCTTGATCCCACTCTGACGCTTAGCCACACACACAGGTATTTCCAGAGGGTTTCTCTATCGTTAATAACAAGACAGCAACCCAGTAGAGCCGCTACCTTTTCCATCATATCTTCATTTACAGAAACATTGTGCTGTTGCTTTGGGTTTTTGGGGAAGTCCAGTCCCATAGAATTTGATGAAGATTAATCCTTTACTTGACATAATCAACAACAACAACAATAATAAAAAAATATATATATGTGGGGAAGAGAAGTTGCTCAAGACTATAGCGGTACGTTCACAGAGGTATCTGAGGCTACAACCCTAGCAATCTCAAAGAAACGCCCTCACTGGGAAATCAGCGTCGGGCCGACGTGGTTAAGGAAAATTAGAGGTGCGAAAGAACGGAATTCCTCTCGACAAAAATCCATGGCCTGGACAAAAAAAAGAAAAGAAAAGAAAAGAAAAGAAAAAAGAAAGAAACAGTAAACGATAGAAATGACCAATATGAATGAACATAAAAACCTTTATTGTCCCCCCCAAAAAAAGACAAATGAAGAAACAAAATTTGGATAAATAAAAACATGAATTTTAACAAATGGTGCCTTTTTTAAAAGCATTTGTATATTTTCTACCTTTTTATTTTTATATATTTAAAATGAATGTCATTGGTTGGAATCTGGTTGGGATATTGGTTGAGAAAAAATTGTATCAAAAAGGGGTGCGATATAATGTACGGTAGAAGTAAAAAAAGGAAAGGACAAAAGGATTGATGAATTGTATTAAAGTGGTAAATATCTACACCAAAACGAAGAGGTTATCTGAAAAGTGTTACCCGTGAGACGAGACGAGAAATAAGGTTTCCTCGTCTCGTTTGGTCTCATAAATTTTGCAATAGTCTCGTCTCGTCTTGTTTCATACTTTTTTCATCCCATTTTGTACATTTAAATACAAAATTTATTCCCCGATTTTTTTCTCTTAATCTTATCTAGAAGTTATCAGAATCCTTCTACGTCACAAGAAGTCCACAAAGGGAATGATATAATAACATTTAAAATATATTGGAGTATATTGTAGAATGACTTAAGTATTTTTAGATCTCGATAAATGTACTTCATTGTGTTAATACAATCACTATTAGAGTATAGTTTTTATACTTTAAATTAGTAATACTATAGGGAAAGAACATAAAGATTCTTCTATGGTAACACTAAAACAGTGTTTGGGATTTAACACTTGTGCAAATCAGGGACGAATCCAGGGGGGCGATGGCCCCTCCCCCCAGAAAAAGAAACTTTCTCTTATATATATAAATAAATAAGTATTTTGACAATAATTTTTCATATCGTTTGAGATAGGTCCTATAGTTTTCAAACTAATGCACTTAGAAATTAAGTTTTGCATTATTCACAGCTTATAGGAATGAAACGATGCTCTTATCGACCCACGTTGAATCCAATTTTTCCTCATTTTGTCTAATCTCAAACCGTGTTCTGTTTTTTCCAAATCTAAACTAATAGAAATAAAATAAAGAGTTTATTTGTCTTTGCGTCTGTCTGTCTGTGTGCGGCATAGAAACCAGACGAGTGCACCGAGAGTTACTAAATTTGGGTCACGGGTATCTTAGTCCAGACCCCAGACCAAGACGAAGCTTTTTTTTTTTTAAATTTTGAATCAGGGGGTCTCAGGGGGGCGTTTACAGGGACATGTAAAAGTAGTAGAAAATGGCCGATATTAGTGTCAAATCCATAGTCTTCACGGTCGCTGAGATCAATGGTGACACTTCTTACCGATGATTTTCAAACTCAGCTACCATTGTGGGGGCCGCGGTGGCTCAATGGTAGAGTTTTCACCTCTGGTGCATGGGGTCCCGGGTTCAAACCCTGCTCCCGCCAAGTGAACTTTGTGGTGGACAAACACAGTGTGCGTGGGTTTCCTCGGGGTTCTCCCGTTTCTTCCCACTTTCTTCATTCCACCATTCCACTCATTTCTCAGCTTCACTGTCTCCTTTAACTTTGCCAGCATAATCGTGGGACGTAAAACTCAAAAATTTCATTTCATTTTCAGCTACTATTATATGCAGGCCGGGGTTCACCTGCGGGGGAGGAGAGGTTAACGAAACGTAAAAATAATACAAAATGACCGATATTAGTGTCAAATCCCTAGTTTTCTCGGTCGCTGAGATGAATGGTGATACTCCCACAGGCGTTGACTTCCAAATGCAGCCCCCATGCGAAGAATGTGTATTTCAGCTAGTCTTTCATAAAGATGACTGTGAAGAATCATGACACAAGGTAGTTCTTCTGATTCTCACGCTAACGTTCGAAGGAAACAAAGACCGTTGTCTTCCCATTTGAGAAGTACTGCATCGCTTCCCTTCATGTGTTAGGAGACCTCGTGGCTAGTTGTTTGGCAAACAAAAGAAGTATTTTCTAGAAAGTGAGTGTTTGGAAGAGAAGTGCACAATATGATATAGGTGTATGACATCAAATGTAATGGGAAAGCATAAGCAAGTTTCTTTCGAAGACAGGAAGATGGATTTAGCTGTTTGATGCAGTTAGGTGCATGGCATATGCATCCTTGACGAAGAGAGAAAAAATACAATAAGTTACGTGTGATGCGGGGGCGTCAAGAAGGATGCTTTAACACCAAATAAATAAAAACATCTAAAAGACTCTCTTTTGTCTTTATGATTCGACGATCTTTGCTAATTGAGGCCACGGACAATCACAATAAACAAAGAAATACGCACTTGTTCTAGCCTTAAAAGAGATTTTATGTATTTTTACATTTTAGACAAAATACTTTAAAAAAAAAAAACGTTTTGATTAAATAAATTTATTGATGTTTTGTTTCTGCCAGCACATTTGTTGTTCCCAGTGTTAAAACAAAGTAGAGACCTGCACGGGCCAAGCTTGGGAGGGCCGACTGTTATTTCTTTGGGCCGGGCCGAGCTTGGGCGGATCGACACCGATTTCTCTTTAGGTCGGGCCGGGCTGGGGCCGATTAGTTGCAATTCTTTAATAATTATTGACTTTCGTTAAACGATAACTGGAATAAAGCCAAACATTGAAGAAGTATGCCCGTGAAAAATGTTACAAAGAATACAATAGCTATTTACAGTTTGTGTTGCTTAGCGGCTCCACTTTCACTATAGATGATTGCAAGCATTGCGCGGTAAATTGAGCTCTGATCTTGACCTTCATTGAACCTAAAATATGACAAGAAGAAGGGGTGGGAAAGTTTTGCCTGTCGCTAAACAATATTGCCATCTTCACTTTATGCTAAAAATCAATTAAGTTAGTTTTTTGTTACAGGGAATGGAGTTTTTGTTCTCTCGATGACAGGCAAAGTTGTAGGAGGCAATGGTACCATTCGGGAGGCAAGCGCCAGGTTGTGAACCAGAATTTAGAAAATGTTTCTGAGGGTTAGGTCAAGTTTAATACTAAATTTTGAGAAAGATTGGGGCTCGAGCTAATTTTTTTTTTAAATTTATCGGGCCGGGGTCGGGCCAAAAACTTTTAAAATTTATCGGGCCCGGGCCGGGCTTGGACCAAGAATTTTAAGAAGCTTATCGAGCCGGGCCGGGCTCGGGCCGAAAATCTGCAAAACTTTTCGGGCCCGGGTTGGGCAGGGTCTAGGTACATTCGGGCTGGATTGGGCTCGGACCGAAAAATTCGGCCCGTGCAGGTTCTATAACAAATCTCGTCGGAGTACCTGTGCAGAAGTGTTTTAGTGGGGCCCCGGTGCAGAGGAGTATTTGTAGGATCCCCAATCAGAGACTTATTTTCAAGAAGCATTTGTCTCTTAACATATATACAGGGTGTTCCACATAAAGCCGGTACGCCTCGCATACTGGATAATTATCTCTAGTTAAATTGCTTTTGGAGTGACAACAATGTCTCTAAAGCTGGCTACACTGCATTTTATCGGAAAGTAGAGTGCAGCAGTGTGTTGCAAGAGTGTGAGTGTGGTGCAAGAGTCGAAATGTGAGGATCATGGAAAAGGAGTTTTTCTTTTTTATTATTGTAACTGGCTGTTAACTTGATTCCTAACTGTAAC
This sequence comes from Thermobia domestica, assembly GCF_964235325.1. NCBI lineage: Eukaryota > Metazoa > Arthropoda > Insecta > Zygentoma > Lepismatidae > Thermobia > Thermobia domestica. The sequence goes on along the minus strand of NC_137454.1, from coordinate 15,457,299 downwards.
TTGAATCCCTTGCTTTACTTCATGTCAGATGAGGCCAGGTTTCACTTGTCAGGTTAATGTACACTCCCAGAATTAGATACTGGTAGCAGGACAACCCACTATTCTGCATGAAGAACCTCTCCACAAGGCCCCATATTTTTCAATAATACCTTAAAGAATGTCAGATATCTAGAGATCTTTTACTCTTTCTATCCCCAATTAACAGATGCAGAAAAGCTGTATGCAGTATTCTAACAAGATGGAGAGACTGCCCACACATCCAATCAAAGCATGGCCTACATCAGCAACGTGTTCCCTGAAGACAGACTTGTCACTAAAGGTCTTTGAGCCCCAAGATCCCCGGACTTAACATCGTGTGGTTTTTATTTATGAGGCACACGGGAAAGCAAAGCGTATGCTGACAATCCTCACATAATAGACGATTTAAACGGAACATTACTAGAGAAATTAGCAACATCATGCCTTCAGAATTACAGCGTGTTGCCAGTAACGTCATCAAACGAGGTCAGCGATGCCTTATATGCCCATGATCATTATTTTCAGCATCTCTTATAAACAGATAACTTTAACGTTACTATTATCTATTCATTGTTATTTAGTTCTTTGTTGCTGTTAAAGTGTTCCTTGAATCTCGTGCGTGAGGCGTACCGGTTTTATGTTGGACACCCTGTATAAAAATGAAATTAACTAAGTTTGTGATTTCGTATCTCTTAAATCACCCGACCAATCTCGATCAAATTTTCAATCTAGATGAGAATTGGGCCTGGGACGGTTTTCATCATTTCACTATGATCATGCAACTATGATTGAAAATGACCGATATTAGTGACGAATCCATAGTTTTCGAGGTCGCTGAGACTAACAGTTCGATGCCGCTTAAATCCAAATTCAGCCCCGCCACTGGAGTGAGAAGGAGAGGTATAAAAATAATCGAAAATTATCTTTATTAGTGTCGAATCCATAGTTTTCAGAGTAGCTGAGACGAACAGTGACACTTCCGATGCCGTTTAAATCCAAATTTACCCTTTTATGTCTAAAATGAAACGTATTATCCCCGTGTGAAGAACATGCATTTTGCCTGTGATTAATAAACCTCATTATTTTTCTTTACACGTTTCAATTTCAGCTAATTTTTTGGATTTTATTGTCGTATAGAGCATTTTTCTCAGTCGTTGCTTCTCTAATTAATGGTGTTATTGCATCTTCAACATCAATCTGTATGATCTAGGCAATCTAACTAGAGAAATAATTAATCCTATATCCAGCAAATTAGTAGCTAACAATTATACAAATTGTAACAATAGCGGCAGTTGCTTAGCTATACAAATTGGAATCATTCATACCCAGGATAGGAAATCTTGAAACATCTTAATTGACTTCACTGAAAAAAGCCATGGGTAAGAAAGATAAAAGTCATCTTCCTTTATCATCAGATAATCATGATCAGTCGGAAGCTTCACAGAACAAAAAGAAAAAGACAGACCCAAACAGGCTGCAAGTTTATGACCCAAACAACAGAGCATGTGGCTTGTATGTAGTCGCTATTTCATCAGCAATTAGAAGGAGTTTGGACATAGCTCAAGAGGATTATATTCTCTTGAAGTCTGACACAGGAAACGAAACAGTGTGCGCAGTCTGTGAAGATGATGGTGACACTGAAGGGATACGAATGTGTCCTTCAACCAGAAAAGAGCTTGATATTGATGTGGGAGAGTTCGTGACGATTGAAAAACTGGGACCACTTAAACCTGGAGTTACTATACGAGTTACAGCTTGCAGCAATTGTGTATTTATTTCGGCTGATGACGTCACGAGATATTTTCAAGATAAACTTGTACCTGTCCGTGAGGGCAAAATTTTGACAATAGAACATGGAAGTACATTGCTTAAATTCACCGTTTTATCTACAGATCCATCCCCTTGTTGCATTGCAGGTCCAACAACCACTGTACATGTTGAAAATCCAATCTTATACGAAAACTGTGACAAAGTCGCCGGGTATGAGTCACAGATTTGGAAACTCAGAGATACCATACGCTTGAAGTTACAGACAGGAAATGTTCTGTCGATCATGACTATTGATCTTCCTACAGGAATTCTCTTGCACGGGGAGCCAGGTACAGGAAAATCCTTGATAGCGAAGTCTGTTTTAAGAGAGACAAACGCAAACGTGATTACTGTGTGTCTTCCCGAGGTATTGAACAACGTGGAGGGTGAGCCCGAAAACAAATTAAGAAAGGCATTTGATGAAGCGAAGAGAAATTCTCCAGCAATTATTTTCATTGACCAGATAGATGTTATTGGGACGAAGATGGATCGTCTGACACAATTAACCGAGAAGAAACTTCTTACTCAATTAATTACGCTACTCGACGAGCTTCAAAACTATCCTGATGTTGTTGTTCTCGGAACTACTAACAAATTAAACGATATAGAGCCCCAGTTAAGACGACGAGGAAGATTTGATGAAGAAATTTACATCGGGCTTCCCAACGAAAAGGATCGGTTGGCCATTCTTCAAGTTCTTACAAACAAAATGAATCTCGATTCTGCAGTCAATTTAAAACGAATAGCTCGTGAGACTCAAGGCCTTTCTGGAGCGGACTTGTCAACCATTTGTACGGAAGCTGGGTTGAGAAGTATTCATGAGAACTGTTCTGGGTATTTTGGAACTGGAGAAGTGGGCAGACTTCCGAATGTGACTACAACAATGGCCAATTTTTTCGAAGCAAAGGAAGAAATTGTGTCCAAAAAACGAGCAATAACAGTTCCTGATGTGTTCTGGTCTGACATCGTTGGTTTGTCAAGCGTAAAAGAAGAGTTGCAATACCTTATTAGGGAGACTAAACACCTCAACAAGTTTATGAATTTGAATTTAGAATTTCCTAAAGGAATATTACTTTATGGTCCGTCTGGATGTGGAAAATCTCTTCTCGCAAAAGCTTTTGCTAAGAATTTGGAAGCTAATTTTATCAACGTCAACCCTGTTGAGTTATATAATGACTGGTACGAACGCTCATCCATCAGCATAAGAGACCACTTTAACAGAGCACGTGCCTGTTCACCTTGCATTTTATTTTTTGAGCAATTCGATGTCCTTGTGCCAAATTCAACAGACCACAGCGGAGATCATATTGATGAGATATTTCTGAACGATATGTTCAGCGAAGTCGATCATTTGAATGCTGAAGACAATGTACTTGTGGTTGGTTCTACCAGTCGACCTGACGCAGTTCATCCAGCAATCTTAAGATCTGACAGAATCAGTCAACACTTTTTTGTTCCTCCTCCGAATGAAGAAGAGAGAAGGGCTTTCCTAAAACGATTTGTTGATGAGCATACTTTGGGTGATATCAACATTGATTTATTGGCGAAAAAAACTAATTTTTGTTCCGTTACCGATCTGAATTCTCTTTTGGAGAGAACTTGCAGATTGTCGATTCGTGAGGAAATTGTAACAGAGCTTCCAGAGTTAATGGATATCTCTGTGGAAGACTATGGGTCAAATGCTTTGTCATCCGAAGTTTTTGAGGAAGATGGGTTAAAGAACGAAAGTCGTGTAATGGAGCTAGACCAGTGTTCTGAGGGGCCAGCGGAAGATGGGTTAAAGAACGAAAGTCGTGTAATGGAGCTAGATCAGTGTTCTGAGTGGCCAGCGGAAGATGTCACACTTTCTCCTCTGCCAGCGGAAACAACTCTAAATAACGTAGTTGCCGGAACAATTCAAATCTTGACTCAAAGTCTTCCATCCTTGGAATCTCCAAATATTTTACCGGTAACAATGAAGCATTTTGATTCCGCTCTGAGCATGATTAAACCATCAATTTGTCAAGAAGACATAGAGTTGTACAAACATTTTTCAAGAACACTCTAAGGCAAGATTTTAACCTATCAATAGGATTTCTTTTCCCAGTCGATTCCAATCTTTAGCTCAGTTTTTGGAATAAGTTATCCGCAAACAAAAAGCAAGATCCATTATAGTTAAATTATGTAGTTTCTCTTACAAGTTCAATTTTTATTCATTCTTCAAAACGATTCATCTGACTTGTGTTTTGATGCTATTATATTGAAATCCTAAAATTAAAATGTAATTTCTTTACAGCATTGTGAATTCATCTCACTTACAAAGAATATATATTCCGAAGATAATATTTACTTATTTGTTTAATTAAATAAGGTATTACGTAGCACCAGTGGTGTATTTAGGGGGGCTTCCGGGCTTAAGCCCCCCTCGAAATCTTACTTACTATAGTAAAGTATATGAAATATCTTGCAGAATTTTCACATTTTCAGACAAAGCCCCGCCCCGAAACAAAATCGTAAACACGCCACTGCATAGCACAGTTAATAAAGGGCTAAATTAGCACTGGGAATCACATACAAAAGAATTAGCAAAAAAAAAAAAATCATATTATTTTTGAGAAGACTGTTCACCAGTGCGAATAAAGTACAAGAAAGTAGTGGCACTCTTGAAGTAAGCCACATAGGTAAATATGTATATTTTGTCGCTACAAATTAAGGGAAGAAACCTTATTTTATATATAAGGAGTGTTCAATTGAAAACGTACGAAACATCATACAAATCAAACCGTTTGAAATGAGAATATGCAACTTTAGTGCGACATTTAGGGAAGAGAGTGTAGTGTCCCACGTGGTTGTGTGCATGTACGGGAGCCTCTCACAGGACGCACGACAAAATCAGGCAGTTGTGTGTTCCGTCCAATTGACGCAGCAGTGTGAGGAAATCATGGCTTTCACATTGAAAAATTCGACGATTGAAAAGAACCGGCCGATATTCATCGCCGGATAGTGGCCGTATAGGGAGAGACTGTGTCCGACAAGTCAATAAGAAAGTGGAGTGCCCTAGAAGGCAGCGAGAAAACCGCAATAGTTTGAATAATGGCCCGAGACCAGGCCGCAAAAGTGTACTGGACAAATTTAAGTGGGAGCAACTTGAGCATCCACCGTACAGCTCGGATATGTCGCCCTACGACTTCCATCTGTTTGATTCGCTAAAAAAAATTAAAAAAAGAGAAGTGCTTCATCTCGGACGACGAACTGAAGGACACAGTGAAGGACTGGCAGCCATAGAAATTCTGGGAACAGGGAATGCTTCGGCTCGTGAAACAGTGGGATAGTTGTGCTCAGGTCTCTGGTGATTACTTTTGAATACATACTTCAATCATACTCACTGTGTCGTTTCGTATCTTTTCATTTGAACACCCCTCGCACTAATTCTTACTTGCAGCTTTCCGAAGCTGTATGTAGCTTTTTTATCATAACTTGTAACAAGAAAATTTCAATGACTTCTCTCAAAAGCGGCCTGTAATGAAGATATAGAAAAATTAGTATCACTCTGTGATAAGGAATTAAATGTGTATAGCGAAAATATTTGAAAATTGATTAGGTACATAGTTTCTCTCTCATATTTTTACACGCGACATATGTCGTTCGTGTCGCATCGCTTTTTGGATGATTTGTTGTTGTTGTTGTTAGAAAGGATTAACCTTAGAAACCATTGACCAAATTGAGTGAATTTCATACTCATTCAATATCCTCTGGCGAAGATGATCCTCCGAGAAGTGCATGTGACAAGTGGTAGCCTGTGGAGGAGTTGGAGAGCCCCACCCAACAGTTGGACTCTCCACCCTTTGTAGTTCGCTTTGGCTTTTGTTACGCTGCAAACAAAACGTTAGTGGATTTCCTTATTCTTTGACACTCTCATTGTTCACGCTTCATTTCCGGATCCTGTTCGAGGTCACCAACAGAGGTCAAGGGAACATAATACTTGGGCTTCTCACATTTTTGAATAAAACTTTAAAATGCAATTTTATATGTTAATGAAAAATTCATGATGAAAATAGGGAAACGCTCCTCAATTTACATCAAATCTTCCCCGAGGCTATATGTTGATATATAACTTCTTTGGTACAGTTAACCCGTATTCGATTCCCGGTATAAGCTTAGGTGGTGCTACAAAGAGACGTTATACTCTGAACCAATCAACAAACTATTTCCTTTACTAAGACTATAAAGCGTGTATAAGCACAACTCTTTAAATTCTTACAGACATTTACTTTTTTTGAGAGCAGAAGATAGATTTTTCTCATGTGGCTAGTGGTGGTTGGAAAATTCTACAAGAGGGAAATCACATCGGCAGTGGCGGCGAAACCGAGTCCTCCTCCTCCTTCCTTCTTGGCTTTGGGAACTCCAGTGACTTCCTTTAAAGCAGCCTTTCCCAACCTTTCCCACACTGCGGCTCCCTTTAGAGTCTACAATACATGTGAAGGACCCCTTGCAATATATACGGTTAGTATTTATATGTATGGGTGTGGGTGTTTATGTTTTTCTTTGCAGTGATATAATCATGTTGTGATGATATGATGCCTACTCCGTAATCGGGTGGACCTGGGTTTTAAACCTGGAGCCGGACACTTTGACTAAGATTTTGCATGTATAAAAATAAATCCAATGCATAAACAAAACTAAACCGCAATAGTCTACCCATCAGGTATTTAAAAAAGTATTTTTCTGAAAAAATAACATGTCAAAGATTTCGCTTGAAGATATTTTAAAACATGTATATCAATCTCTTCATGCTTTTTGGCTTTGTCAGAAAAAAAAATTCCTTGGAGCATAGGCAACTTCTTGTAGATCGAATGTCGGTTCTCTCGCAAATTGACTTGTCATCATTAATTCGATCGCAAATTGACTCGTCATTATTAATTCGATCGCAAATTGACTTGTCATTATTAATTCGATCGCAAATTGACTTGTCATTATTAATTCGATCGCAAATTGATTTGTCATTATTAATTCTATCGCAAATTGATTTGTCATTATTAATTCGATCGCAAATTGACTTGTCATTATTAATTCGATCGCAAATTGATTTGTCAATTATTATTATTATTTTAACTTAAAATGCTGTATTTTTTACCACTGTGTATGCCTTTCTCAGATTGGCCTGCGGACCTCCTGAGATCATCTTGCGGGTCTCAAGTTGGGAAAGGTATTCTTTACATTCTGGTGTGAAACACAAATATTACAGGAAAAAATGAGAACGAATTTCCCATTACATAACCGTAGCCGCATAGTCTCACATAAAGAGTATTGAACTTCATTTCAAATATGGGAGTACGTGGGATCATGTGGTAGAGCACTTACTTCTAGTATGTGAAGTCCCTGGTTCGATCCTCTGGTCAAGTAAGTTTGTGGTGGACAACATCGCGTTCGTGGGTTTTCTCAGTTCCTCCCGTTTCCTCCCAAATTCCCATTCCACCAATTCTTGTATCATCACTCACTTGCCTTCATCATCGTCTCCCTTAGCCCAATGGGCATAATTGTGGGATATTAAACTGAAATATTTCATTTAATTTTTAATTTGAAATACTTTGTTTAGCACAAAGGAAACGGAAAATAAATTATGCTATTAACACTGCTCAACCTATTTTTTTAAAATTTGAATTTATCAATAGTGTTCGTAAAAATCATAGGGTTACATCTCTATTATCATACATAACTATTAACAGTGTACACGAAAACTAACTGATGGTGAAAAGTTAACACTACATTCATTTTTCGTGAATTTATAATACAGGGGGAGCATAAAGTCTTGACCTGATAACAAAAATTTATTACAGAAGAACCGTTTGACATAATAATGTAAATTACTGGTCAATTACATAGGTTAGTATTACAAGTTTTTTTAAGGCCACTTACGTTACTTATGTTACTGATGGGCGATTTGCTTTTTGTGATACCACAGTACGCATTGCGCTTTCTGTTACTTCGATGCCATTTCACCAACTAACCCGCGCGCGCGTAACGTACTGCGTCACTCTTGGGTAGCACTAGTGCCATCTATTGGTCTTTAAATACTTGTAATACTAGCCTAACCTATGTAACGGACCAGAATTTCCATTATTCTGTCCAACGGTTATTCCGTAATATTTTTTTATAATCAGGGCAGGACTTTATGCTCACGGTGTATTTATTAATTTGAAAGAGTAGGGAGATGATGGAACATAACACTTTGTTCCAGATGCCCCATTTGTCGATATTTTCCCTATCACACCATACCTTCATTTGACGAGCCCCATTTGATATTGCTGTTTATCGCAAATTGTATAACCGTGTTTCTCGTTTCTTCGGTATTTCACGTGGTACTTTTAGATGCCTCACGTTGTATATATATATATATTAAAACAGCGTGACAAACATCTTGGCATTTGAAGGCGGCGCTCCAAGTTCCCTTTAAATGCTGCTAGCAAATGAGAGGCCAACAGTATTGCCACGTTTATTTTGTACCATCCACGTCTATCCCCTATCACCTGATCGCGCTGTAGTTCGTCTGCTTAGCGGTAACCACACCCGTTAGCATTCGGCAACATCGCGTCAGAGCTTGCGTTTTATTCGTTTACCTGAAATGCCAAGATATTTGTCACAGGCTTTTTTTAAAATCTTATCGAAGGATTAAGTTCAAGGCAAGGAATGGCAGAAGGAAAAATACTTAGAGAAGACGTAGGATAGTTTGAGACATTATGAGGCATGGAGGAATCACGCTATTAGCTATTGAGGGAATGACAGAAAGAGAAATACAGAGAGGAAGTCAAAGATTGATATCTTTGCTCCAAATAATACACGGTATAGGGAACAAAAAGCATCCGGAAATGAAGAGTTTGACTCAGGAAGAAAGAGTAAAAAGTTGGGAACCAATTGCGTCAAACCAATTGAAAGAATACTGACCTCAGAGAAAGGCATAGTTCATTATTGTCATTTGCATTTGATTTAAACTACACAAGCGTCAACATAAATTTGAATCCTTGTTGTATCTTTGGACATTTTTATATTATTACACTCGAATTTTAGAATTCGATAAAATTTCGGGAAAACGCCATATTGAGATTTCAATTCAGATTAATTCATTTTAAATAAATATCATAAAGTGCAAAAGAAGTAAGGAAACCGTCCCGAGGGCGAATAATTAGGAACCATTACTCCACTCCTCAAAATCCTTGGAACGACGGGTGCGCCACTGCAATGTCATAACTAACAAAACATTAAAAAAATAAAGGAAAAAGTGTTGTGAAATGGTTTTAGTTTGAGAAAGGTCATCCATCCCCTCAAAATCTGATCTCATCTCTTCAACCTCCAAGGATGCTCTCAGAGCTGTTTGTTCTGTGAAAGGAGGCTTTCATTTCATTCTTTCCTCTAAACGAGGGAGTTGTATCAGTGTTCATGCATTCGTTTCCACAACAAGAGGAAGGACTTCCCTCGTGGCAATATAGTTAGAGCATGGGTGTTTGTCACGAGAGATCCGGGTTCGATTCTCGATGGAGCTAATGTGCTGTTCAGATTTCACTTTAAATTTGTAGGTCCACGTCTCATACAACTTAGGTGCTGAAAGAGACGTTAAGCTCCGAACTAATAAATCGACCAGGGCACAAGAAATCAACTCTGAAAATTTCAACCATTATTGTATAAAGCAAAGATAAGCACCCTCACTCATTTTTGTACTCAAGGAGGCCGCCCTCACCCTCACTCAACCTCATTTTGAGTCTGAGTGAGGGTAAGGGGGTAAGTAATATTTGAGTGTGAGAGCGAGTCAGTGTGAGTGTGAGGGAGTTGATTGAAAGTGAGTATGAGTGAAGGTTAAGAAAAACCTCCATCTCTGTTACGAAGATTGTAGATTTGTAGTTCAGAATATTTTATCATAGCATCAAGAGCTCCTTCGTGGCTAAGCGGTTAGCGTATGCGCCTTTCGCGTGAGAGATCCGGGTTCGTTCCCGAAGGGTCCACGTTAATCAGTAGGTCCCGTCTCATATAGACTTGCTGCTGAAAGGGACGTTAAACTCAAAATCAACTCAACTCTATCATAGCATCAAGACAGTTGAAAATTAAAAAAAAAATATCCCACAACGAACTCCATAGAAGTACTCTCAAGTTGAAAGTTGGTATCCAATCTGTCAACAAAGATTCACTTTTCCGATAGGGAACATGAAACATGGAAATCCACTGAAATATTGATTTCAAGAAATTTTCGTATGCTTATTAACAATACTTACGAATGCAATGATGAGCAATGGAGAACAACACAGAAAAAACAAAAAGTCCTTTAGGAGTGCCAATATTACTTTTAAAAATTACAACTAGGGTGCATTATACGAATTCTTCTAATACTAAAGCCCTATAAATGATTCGTTTCTCATAGTTTGGCTCGAACCGAGACTACTATTAGTATTAGAATGGGTTATGGGCATCTATGGTCATGTTAGCCCATCACGTATGAGAAATGGCGTCACTTGGCGATCATATTACTCGGGGAAGGAAGAATGGAATGGGGAAAGAAGGAAGCAACATAGGACCATTATGTTAAGGACCTTACTGCATTTGTCTGATGGCTCACTTAGGATGGCTGCACTGTAAAATCTTTTACCTACACTTTTCCGACCGAGTGTCCTTATTGGGAATTGAACCCTGGACCGCTCGCTCCAAAGGTGATGGCTCAAGCTGGGATGCGCTGCTTGTTGCATATAAAATTAAATGTTCATCTGTCAGTCTAGGTCTAATAGGCTACAACTCTTTCGTAATAACAGTATTATTCTTTCATTCGTCAAATCAAGAATCATATTGAGAGTCGTATAGAACCTTTCAGGGGGCCGCAACTGGCCCGTGAGCCAAAGTTTGCCCATTTTGGCTAATTCTCACCAATAATTAGTTTCCATTCTTGAACATCATTTTAAAAAATTAGGTCTTTAGAATATTTTTTTCTTGCGTCTCTTTTCCAAATTTATTGTATATTCAATTATAATACTTTTATTTATTTCTCACCTTCATTGTCATATTGTCTCGAAAGTTCTGCGGCACACACACCAAATCTCGCGGCACACCTGTTGAGAATCACTCGTTTAGTGTAATTAACTTGATTACATTCATTGATATGGTTGCAATTTAGTAAAAATTACTTCTTAAGTACTACGGAGGTAGCACTGAAAGTTTCGGGAAACTGACAGAACGAATGTAAACATTTTTTTATTGCTTTTCAAAGTATTCAGCCTTATTGGTAATACTTTAATCCATTCAGAAACATATATTTTGCATTTTTGCACTGCCTCTTCTGGGCTTAGAAATGGCTGTCTACAGATTTTATTATTGATGATTGGAAACAATCTTAGAGAACTGGTTATGGGGAATAAGTACGATGAGACACGAGTTCAACATTTTCACTGTTCAGACTCTCTAGCCCAGTGTTTCCCAACCGGTGTGCCGCGGGGGAATCGAAACAAAATTATTAATTCTATAGCAATCAGATTGCAAGACATAAGGGAAAATGTATATTTGTATTTCACGTTACTATGAACCTCTACTATGAGTCTACAATTTCATACCGTGTACAATTTTAATGTTGAAAAAAGTATTTGTTATCATTATTGTGACTATTGTTGCTACTTTATTGTTGCAGACTATTTCGTAACTTAAAATTTTAAAATATCATTCAATACTTTCGAGAAAGCAAACATGCATACAAATTACCTACATTTGTGTTTTGAAAGTAAAAGAGATTTATTTTTCCGTTCGTTATTTAGTGGTCTATCTTCTTAGTGAAAGGTTGGATACAGTTCTCGAAAAAGAATGCGTAGTTTTGCAAACCTGAGTCCAATATTTCATTGAATTGTTTTCTATTTTTAAAATTAGAATGAAAAGTAAGCATAATGATTAACCACGGGGGGAAAATCAGTGAACGATCTTTCTTCTCTGTGAGAAAGGTTATTAATCATCGAAAAAAATACCATGGTATTTTATATTTACAAATAATAATATCTATGAGTGTGCCGCAAGTTGAAAAAGGTTGGGAAACGCTGCTCTAGCGTGTGAGTTGCTGAGAGAGAGAGCTTGCATTGTCATGACGCGACGTTTGGGTTTGGAATCTAAGTGTATTTACTACCTCTGGCGAACAAATGATAGCAAGCTACTTAGCGTTACCTGTTCTGCGATTTTCCAAGGCAATAGTAAAGATGGGTCCAGATTTCCCGAAGAATAAAACAACCATTTGGTTCCTAACACTACTAAACAAACAACTTTTCTTAGTTTTGACTCATCATGAAACACCCATTTAACAAACTGTCGTTTAGTTTCGGACTGATGTGAATAGACCCACGTTTCTGATCACCTGTAATGATAGATCACTGCACACAAGATTTGACGCACTAGGTTTGATCCGTTTGAGAATAGACTTGCAGTACATCACACGTGCATTTTTTGCTATTAAGTTAAAGAGAGCAACTTTTTCTCACATAAATAATCATAAAGAATTGTTTACATTTGATTTATGACTATATTTATCTGAGTCTAAATTCCACAATACCGGTATATCACATATCGATCATAATCAATTACCTCACACATAGAGTGGATGTTGTTTCCCTATGAGGAGGGACGGTAGGTTAGTGGAAGGCCTCCCTACCGGTCTAGTGGCTAAGACGTGCACATTTGGTGTACAGGGTCCTGGGTTCGATTCCCGGTGGAGAGACTTTAGAATTTTAAATGTTGTCGATGTGTCTGTGTTCGTTTTCCTGTCATTCAAAGTTATTGGAAATAATTGTATAACCGAGTAGAAAATAAAGAAAAGTCACTAAGATGTGTTCGGTGAATCAAAACTTTTTTTAAAAAAAAAAAAAAGTGGTAGAGCGCTTACCTCTGGTGTGTGGAGTCCCTGGCTGAATCCCAGCCAAGTAAGTTTGTGGTGGACAACATCGCGTCCATGGGTTTTCTCGAAGTACTTCTGCTTCCTCCCATATTCTCATTCCACCAATTCTTCCATAATCATTCACTTGCCTTAATCATCCGTCTCCCTTAGCGAAAAGAATGTAATCGTGTGATGTTAAACTGAAAGATGCAATTTATTTTTTTTCTTTCACTATTGCTTTCGCTGCTCTTATAACACACACACACACACAAAAAAAAAATCGATCATCGTTAGTTGAGAAGCTACATACGTAGTATATATTGAAGACATATCTTACTTCACAAATACAACAGTTTCCAATATATTGCAAGTTCCGCTAATACTAAACTCCCAAAGCTTTCAATGCAACCCTCGTACATGTGTAAGTACAATTAACAATTTAATCAGAAATTTCCAACTTAATTATTTTCAACTTCCGTTTACAACAACTTAAAATAACATTTTATAATTTTCAAGCATTTAAACATTTGACACGCAATGAGTCCTTGTTATCACGGAACATGTTAAAGAGGAAGAAAGGGTAATTATTGACAACCTAATGGCTATAACATATCATTATTATTATTATTTCTGTTTATTTTAGTTTAAAATTAAACAAAAACTTAAATGGTGTTCTTCTCTTACTTTCATTTTCATTTGCTCAAAAAGAATCTTTGTCACTTGGTTGCTAACTTCAACCATCCTTGCTATTCCAACGTAGTTATTATATTGTTGTGTACGAATTGTTAACATCGTGATAAAATACTGGAGCTTGACACATAACAAGAATGTAAACACACCTTCTTAAAAAGTTGCAGACAATTATGTTATGTATATAACTTTAATTATACGTAAATGGTTTAGGTGAAAGGTTATTGTCCTTACTGAGTAATCGACAAGGCATGAGTTCGAATCAGGAATTAGGTTTCTGGGCTTTCAGCATCTATGGCCATGTTAGCCCCTTACGTATAAGGGATGACGTCCCTCGGTGATCACACTATCCGGGGAAAGAGAACGAAGAAAGGATTGGGAAAGGAGGGAAGCAGCCTGGGACGTATATGTTAGGTACCATCCCGGCATTCATCCGGTGAGAATGAGGAAAACTCAGGAAAACCTCAGTCAGGATGACTAGCCTGAAAAAGCTTTTATACACTATTGACCGAATGACCCCACCGAGAATAGAATCCGAGACTGCTCGCAAGGCCTGAGTTCGAATCTCTCATTATTTTTTCGAAAGAGTATTTCCTTAATCGCTTCAGGTAAGTTTTGAATAGACCTCTTAAACTTCTAGACTTAAAATGGCTTCTATTTTTATCTGGTTTTGTTTGTTTGTTAATTTTAGCATTCTTTTTCAGCATTAAGGCTATATGAGACACGACCCCTTAGGTTGTTCTTTAGAAGAGGGAGTAAGATCTTCCTTCAATAAAAGTGGAATTATTTTTTTTCCATACGTATATTAACAAAATATTGCTTTATATATACGTACATGCGGAGATAGTGCGTTCGACTTATTGCGTGGGGTCCGTGATTTGATTCCAGCTCGCGCCAAGTGGGATTTATGGTTGACAAGCATCGTATTCTGTCTCTCCCTTCTTTCTTCATTTCACCGTTTCATTCATTGCCGTCATCAACGTTTCCTTTAACCTGCACGACACAATTGTGGGACATCAATTTTCATTCATGAGACTACCAATATCTGTTGAGGAAAGATCGTAACTACCTACTCGTACTGTAATGATAATTCAATTTAAGCAATAAGCAGATTTAAACTATTAAATTGTGCATACATTTTGCACATGAGTGTCTGTAACGTAGAAAGGCGTGTGTATCATTCACGAATTGGTTTAACTTCCTGAAAAGAGGTTCTTCTAAAACTGACCTCAGTTGAACTTACCACATTGACTGTCCATGATTGTTATTATTTGTTATATGAACACAAATGACTATATGTTAGGAGGGCCACTTCTAGAGTTTTCATAATTTTAAAGAATAACCAGAGACATTATGGTGTCAATTATTTATCTATCGGTCGAGAGCCTAATATCAATTTCTGTGTAAACGATTCACAGCAGCCACAGACAATTCAGAAGATTCTTTGTTGTTATTGAAAGAGAATAGCCTCTTAGTGGAAGATGTTATTTCTTTAAAAACGCCATAACCTTCTCTGATTTGAGTTGTTGGCTTTGGAATCAAAGATAACATTCGCTACATCACGTTGTGTGTGCTCTTCAGCTTGGGTTTTCCCAAAGCGTTTTTGAACCATCATCAGAAACTCAATACAGCAGCGGACATTTTGTTTTAGGTAATATGCAAGTGTTTTCTTCGAAAGAAGATACTGCTTGTAAAATGTTTAACAAGTTGTTATTTCCGGACGGTAATCAATTACCACCAATTCGCAGTAAAACGCTTGCAAAACAATTCTGAAATTTCCTTCGTTTCATATGATGATAGGTGCTTTGCACGTGTGTTGTTAATGCATCGGAAATGAGTTGGTGTTAAGAACTTCCTAAACATCGACTGAGATACAATATCGCATGAAGGGTTACTTATACGTGACACACGTAGAACAGTATTCTTCCATTTATGGTTTCAAATTATAGCAATCTCTTTGCGCTAGAGAATTCATTTATTCAATGTTAAACCTATTAAATTTCGAACTCTTCAAATTCATTTAACTTCGTAAATTGACCGGCTGTCTATGGGAGCATACTCAATACGAGAGTTGGTCGAAAAGTAAAAACCTGCCAAACAAATTAAAAGAAATATATTTTTTAATTTTACCTCACACACGATCCCTTTAGGCATAATTGGTGGAATGAGAATGTGGGTGGAAACGAGTAAAATGCGAAAAAAAACCACACTGGCATGATGTTATCTTTCAGGAGCTCATGTGGTAAGGGATCGAAGCAAGAACCTCTCGCTCCAGTGCGCTCTATCGCTAAGCCACCGTGCCCTCTCGTAAATCAAATGATACGTAATAAAGATCTATTGGTCTTGTGCCTTCATTTCTCATACAAGTAGACGCGCACCCAGAATTTCTTGCTGGGAGGGATCCAAGCTTTTGGAGGGGTCCGATACTATAAGCAAATCGGGTATTATATTGCACCCGAAAAGACGATAAGCAATTGTAAAATACTTCCACCAATATTTTCAGAAAAAATGATAGAACTAGATCATTTTTATGATCTAGAACTAGAAAAAATTATAGAACTAGATCGTTTTTATGATCTAGAACTAAAAATGATAGAACTAGATCGTTTTTATGATCTAGAACTAGAAAATGATAGAACTAGATCGTTTTATGATCTAGAACTAAAATGATAGAACTAGATCGTTTTTATGATCTAGAACTAGGAAAATGATAGAACTAGATCGTATTTATGATCTAGAACTAAAAAATGATAGAATTAGATCGTTTTTATGATCTAGAACTAGAAAAAATTAGATCGTTTAGATGAAGTGTAAAATGAAATGTTCATGCTGCATCAATCATTTCCCTGTTAAACAAATATAGTTTTATTGAGAAAGTACATAAATGTATGTTGAATTACGAAGGTTTAGGGAGTCCGGACCCAGTGGGCTCCCTTTGGGCCCCTGCGTATAAGTACATGTGAATTCAATTATTTTTCATATTGTGACAACATGTTTCCTTCAAACTTTCTTATACTTTGTTTTCGGCAAAATATTCAACCATAGAGTGACAGCAACATTCTAGAACGCATCGTCGATCGGGACTACCTCTAGAAATTCTTTCAGCTTGGGGTAACATGTAGTACGATCAGAGGCGGTTTGGGTATAAAACCTCGCGGCCAGAACCTCGCCTGGCCAAAACCTCACGTCCCAAAATCTCGTCATACCCAAAATCTCGCCTGGCCAAAACTTCGCGGTCCTGATCTCGGGACACAGAATCTCGCCTGGTCTAAACTACGAGGGCCGTAATCTCGCCTGGGAAGAAATGTCAGTATAAAACGTCGTCACTACGATTTCTTCGATGTAGAATGCTCTATATATTGCTATATGTATATATTTTGTAGTAACACATAATTGCATTAAATAATGAGAAGGAAAATTGTAGCGCGTGTTTTGAAAATCTATTCTATATAAAAATGAAAACGACCATGTTTGTGACATCATACCTCTTGAGCCACCCGACCGATCTCGATCAAATTTTCAACATAGATCAGGTTCGGGCCTGGGATCAATTTTATAATTTCATTTTGAAAGCACAACCAAGGGGACGGGGAGATATTTAAAATTAAATAAAACTTAATAACTCTTCAACCACGAAACCAATCTCGATCTAATTTGCCACACAGATCAGGTTAGAGCCTGGGATTTTTTTTTTTTTTTTTTTTATCATTTCACTTTGACAGGAAGAGGGGAAGGGCATATAGAAATACATAAAAATGAAAGTGGCTGCGTTTGTGACTTAATAACTCTTGAACCACTGGACTGGTCTCGATCAAATTTTCAACATATATGGGGTTCGAGCCTGGGATGGTTTTATTTCACTTTGACGATGACCTTAGGAAATTCTAACAAAATCTAATAATATTTATGATAGTATGAAATAATATCTGAGTTTTTACGTCCCTCGATTATATCTTGTAGGTTAAAGGAGACGTAGATGATCAAGATGAAGGAAATGATGGAATGAAAAAGTGGGAGGAAACGGGAATACCCCGAGAAATTCCACGCACACGATAATTTTTATCTTCTTCTTTTTCTTATATTATTATTATTATTATTATTATTATTATTATTATTATTATTATTATTATTATTATTATTATTATTTGTAATGTGGAATTGCATATTAAGAAACTCATTGGGTAAATTTTAAGGAAAGGTTTCATTCTGCAAGGTTTTGACCAGGCGAGATTTTGGCTCACGAGGTTTTGGGCGGAGAGGTTTTGGCCCAGCGAGATTTTGTCCCGCGAGGTTTTGGGCGTCGAGATTTTGGCTACTTGAGGCTTTGGACTGCGAGATTTTGGGCGGCGAGGTTTCGGTCGCGAGATTTTGTCCGTATCCCCGATCAGGTGCTCATCCACGCGCGGGATCCTTCGAGTTCTGACCCCCTCCCCCCCAAAAAAATCGTAACTCGACATACATTTCTAAACTTTATTAATAAAATTATACTTTTTAGAAGAGAAATGGTTAGTATATGAGTCTCGTTGCCTAAATATTTCATCTTACACTCCATCCGTACTCTTTATCTATCAATTTATAAAAATGAAAATTACAGTACTATGTTTGTGGTTTGATGACTCTTGAAGCAACCGACCGTTCTAGATCAAATTTTCAACATAGATGAGGTTCAACCCTGGGATGATTTTTATCATTTCACTTTGACCATACAACGAAGTGGAGGGGAAGGACGGATATATATAAAAATAAATAAAACTTAATAACTCTTGAATCGCGGGATCGATGTGGATCAAATTTGCCAGATAGATGCGGTTCAGACATGAAATTGTTTTTATCATTTCCCTTTGACGGTACAACTTACGGGACGGGAGGAGAATCTATTTAAAAATGATCGAAAATGAGCGATATTAGTATCGAATCCATAGTTTTCGGAGTCGCTGAGATGAATAGTGACACTTTCGATGCCGTTTAAATCCAAATTCACACCTTTATGTGCGAAGAACGGATATTCTGCTCGTAGGTTATAATTAATACACTTTATAAAATAATGTGAATGTATCATGTGAGATGTACTGAAAGCAATATCCACTCAATTTCCAAAGCAGGTAAAATTCTCGTAAAGGTTACAGGAAAGAAGTCTTGACGCTGTGGAACCTTACACCGAAAGTGCGGTTCTGATCATGAACGTTGTCAACTACAGTACTTTTGGTCTAACCGCACTACTAAAACGATTTCCGAATCCGGCAATTATACCTAAGTTTAACATTGTCAATATAATGTCAATACTATAGAAAAATGATCGTAATGGAATCGAACCTGGGACATGATATCAAGAGCAAGGGGCAATCGTTCACGCTCAAATAAATACTAAATTACTGTACTTCACCAAGAGGGGACTAGCTTCTAAGTCGGGAGGTCTATGGTTGGAATCCTATAGCGAGTCATCTTAAGATAGTTTTTTTCTAGATCTCCCTTCATTCCTAACAGATAAATTCTGGGACAATTTGTTTCTCGATTTTTTTTTATTATTATTAAACGTTTTAAGAACAAAATTCTTCAGCAAGTACTAAGAACTTTCTGCATAAAACAAATTAAAAACAATTAAAAACATGTTTTTGATATTCTTGAAGTCTCTCACAATAGCAAACAAAATATAATATAATTTTTTATTCTTTTCGTGGTCGTCATCGAAAACATTTTAAATCGTCTTAATTAAAAGTACAATTTATATATGGAATCAGTGCCGGATTTATGTATAAGCTAAACAAGCTATGGCTTTTGGCCCCACTCGCTTGGAGGCCCAAAAAATTTAAAGAAAAACTGATTGTGATATAATTTCCAAATAACAAGAAGAAATAAATAAGATAAACGCACACACAACAATGGTATTTTGTATTGTTTTGAACTAGGCTTTTATGAAGTAAGTAGTAGGTCTCTCGTTCCTCAGTCTCTCTTGTAACGAGGCTCCTGTTATTCAGCCCCGCTTATAAGGGAGCCCCCCTTTCCCAGCCCTGCTTATAATGCGCCCTTGTTTTCATTTAGATATCTATTAAGTTCATAAATTAGCATATAGCATATATTCAAACCTAAAAACCGGAGATATTTTGTCGCTGAAAAAGAAAGCTTGGCGTATAAAGAGCCCCTAAAGCTTGACGTATTATGGGCCCCTAAAGCTTGACGTATAAAGGGTCCCTTTCAATAGCTTAGGGTCCCATCAAATCTAAATTCGGCACTGTATGGAAGAGACTCTATAGAATTCCCAGAAGTTTAGAGATGATATTGAATGGGAAATTTGTAGGAAGGACACAACGAAAAAAAAAAAAAAGTCTTTTAAATTTACTTGAATTACATACTACCATAGAAATCTTTCAATGTTTCTCTAAGACCAACAAGGTCAAGAGACGAACTTTGTTCATGGACGAATTTTCTTACACGACGTCTATCATTAACTGAATCGTGATTCATGATAATTTTGGACAAAAACTAAGTTCTTCCGTTTTAAAAATATAAAAAATAAAAGAGAGTAGATACATAAAAATATTTGAATGTGTTACGTAATGTCCATTGTTCCATTATTACGTCATTTCGTGTCTTGACGAAGCATTTTGCTCTATGATCATCCGTCTCATTCTGCATATGCACCAACGTGCAAAAGTGAAAGGATACCAACTACTTGACGATCAACTATGCATGAATATTTTGATCAGAAACGTCATGCTAGATCGAAGTGCTGCCTGGTATTTAGTATATTTTGTTCTTCGACTACTGTGGCCAATGATGCTTTTTTTTTTTTTGTTTCTTTTAAGAATTTGATACTTCTTGATTGGATACTCAAGGCCTTGGTCTCCTCCCACTAAAACTCTAGATGCATCTCCAAGAGGAGAGAAAATTGGAGATGATCTCAGAACCAGGGTCGTCATGGAAACAAGATGACGCTGTGGCCTTGAAAACAAAAAAGAGATGACCTTATCGGGGTCAGGGTGATGGACAATCAGGAAAGGCGGGCGCAGGAACAACTCTCTGGAAAGAAGAAAAAAATATGCAGATTTGTTTGATATAAGCACTTCAGTGATAGAACTATCGTGTCCGGTTCTTTACTCAACGAGGTACAAGTGCTCACGTTGCCTTTGGCGCTTTATGGCTTCATCAACATCTTGTGCTTCCGTAGACTCGTATTAACTATCTCTTTAACTTCTGACACTTCCATTCGAAAGTATAATTAGACCAAAAGTGAACAGGTGAAAAGGTTAGTTATTTTTCATAAACATGCCAGCTTTATTCCAAATTCTACTTTCCATTCTCTTACGTGTACACGTGGTTGCGGACTCGGAAAACGGTTGTGGTGTTTCATGGCCAAATGAGGCCTCTAGACATAACCGAGTGGTCCCGGGTATTCGGCTTCGGATCAACAGGCAAAAAGCATCATGAGTTCGAGTTCCACTGAAGAGCATCGGCGTTTTCTGGAATCCGCACGAGCCTCTGTTGCGTTAGAAATGAAATGAAAGCTTTGATTTTTACGTCTCACGGTAATGTCGGCTAGGTTAAAGGAAACGGTGATGAGAAATGAATGAAATGGTGGGATGAAGAAATTAGGAGGAAACGGGAGAACCACTAAGAAACCCACAAACCGGTGTTTGTCCACCATAAAGTTTATTTGGCTCGAGCTGGGATCGAACCAGGGACTCCATGCACCAGAGTCGAACGCTTTATCACTGAGCCACCACGGCCCCCAGTTGCGTTAGATTAAGAAGAATTATGAATAACTTACAATTAATTAGAAGGACAAGTCCCGGTTGGGGCGAATTCGATAGAAGCTGACTCAGCAGATCGCAGCTTAGGCTCCGTTGAGCTCATCGTCCTTTAATTTATACATTGAATAAGTTAGAGACAGCCATATATATATATATATATATATATATATATATATATATATATATATATATATATATATATATATATATAGAGAGAGAGAGAGAGAGAGAATAACTTAAAGACAATTAAGAATATCAGAAATATAGAAACTGAGCCAGATATATATTGAATAACTTAAAGACAGTTAAGAATATCAAAAAAATATAGAAACTGAGCCAGATATATTGAATAACTTGAAGACAATGAAGAACATAAAAATATGGAAACTGAGCCAGACATATTGAATAACTTAAAGACAGTATTCATGTTTCAGAATTCTGTGGTGCTTCCCCAACAATTTTTGTAAAGGTAATTGATGAGTACTTCAAATTACATGCCAGTAGCCAATCTCCCTCCATAAAAATTATTGTATAAGTACCTTAGGATTCTGAAACGTGTATTTTTGGATAGCGCACATAATTAGTTCCTAAGTGAAATCTTGACCCGATTACGGTAGGTCCCATAGTTTTGGACCTATGTGCTTTTAAACTTTATTTTTTCATGTTTTCGGTAGCCTATAACTCCGAAATGACGAATTTCTGCACTCAGGTTAGTCTGTACATTTTGTCTTATCTTAGTGTCAAGAATTACCTCCCAAACGTTGTCGGTGTTGTTTTGAAAACCCTGTGTATATATAAGAGCCGATTGATGCACTGACCATATGTCATCGTGGAAATGTTCGTCACATGTCGTACCAGACTTTCATGTGCTCTTGTGATATCACGTTAAATACTTTATTTAAGTTCTATATTTATATAACGTGCTCAGTACACAAGGGAATGAAGTCCATTTCTGATCATTTTAGACATATTTAATATTTAAGACCTCTTCCTAAAGCTCTTTTCAGTGCTTAAAAAATTCATGTCCTGATATTGTACGAGAAAATAGCTCTTGTAATATAAAAGACACTGTTCATTTTACCATATATTTAAACGGAGAGGACAAACTCTGTCTCTCTTTTCTTACAGCTTTGTTAACTGACCTTGAGTCCTTTGTGCTCTGAACGACCCATATGGGATAATAAAGTTAAGGGCCACCTACATACTTTGGTGTTTGATTCTGTTAAAAATAGTTTTACATATGCAGTGCGAAATGACTTGAAGTATGCATATGGCTTTTTTTTTCTTTTTTTTTTGGCTAAAATAGATTATGTTTAGCATATCCTTTTCATTAACTTGAAACACAGCATATAAAAGTAATCTCAAGTGAAATCAGCCCCCTGGCAACCCTGTGCATGTGGCTGACGTCACGTATTACAAGAAAATTAGCTCGCAATCTTGCAGTCAGTATTGCCAGTTTGTGAGAAAAGACGCTAAATCGAATTGCAAGATGAAGACATAAAATCATTTTTCCGATTGATGCCTTCTTTTGGTGATTTTAAAGGACAAACTTACGATCTTACAATCTGACGACAATTTTTTGCTGCGAACCACTTGTTCTGTAATCAAACCCTTTTAATTGAAAACAGTTTTTATATATGTATATCTTTGTTTTCTTTCTTTTTATTTCTGTTAATCAGTGGAAGCGACGATTAGTTGGACAAGTATACAACTTGACCGCCCTTCCACAATCTTGCATTGCTTTGTGTAACCCTTTACTCTTTAACAGGAACAATTCCAGCCTTCAATGCCTTTTAGTTTACAGAACTGCCGTTGAGAAGCGCAAGTAAGACAGCATTACCGATAGCAAAGCGATTACCAGCAGAAATGCGATTTAAAGGAAAGTGAGTGTCAGGATGAGAATATATTAATGAAAACTGACACGCTACTTATTTGGGTGGAGTCTTGCTCCAAATCCTTTACTTCCCCTACCAAGACCTAGATTGACGTTACTACTTTAAAATACAAACAAAAGTATGGAAAACAATTAGGCAAAGACATGACTATGGCATATTGTATGTAGTGATACTGGTAGCAGTAGTAGTATATTAGTAATAATAAACCTTGACCTTGTGGGAAACATGATAAGCCATATAAATTAGATCTGCAAGTTTTGAACAGTGTATATAGATAAACAATTTCACGAAACTTTTTAAAAGCAATTTTTGACCCCAAATTGAAATCTTTTAATCTCTCGTTGAACGATTTTTTATGTCACCGTCTTGGCAACACTGTTTGCTCCATGCACAGATAAATCAAACGAGCAATAGTTACAAAAACCTGTTTCACCTCAAAATTAAGTGATTCCCTTTTATTATTAAGTACTCCATTCTGAAATTGTTCCTGGTGAGGGACACTGGGTTTGATTCTCCATAAAGACTTGTAGTCACGGGCGGAGCTATGGGGGGCATTCCCTCCAGCATTTTCACAAAAGAATGGCACCTATAAAATGGCCACCTACCACACTCGTCTAGGAAGTATTCCACAGGTCCGAGACCGACCAAAAGGTCTGTCCCCCCCCCCAGCAGAAATTCCTAATTCCGCCCATGCTTGTAGTCCACGCCTCTTGTGTTGCAAACGAATTCTAAACTTCAAACGAAATATAGCTTTTGTTGATTGTATTTTCTGGTGGCACTTTCATGATTGAATAAAAACTCACATGATTAAAGGCGGAAGCAAAAAAGCTTCATGAACTTAATAATTTCTACAGTAGACATAATAAAAAAAATGAAAAAGAAAATAAATATTTTTTTCCAGAAGACTCTCGATTCAGCCTTTTTGCCAAGGATGTTAGAAATAGAGGATCTGCCCATATGTATATTCATCCTATTAAATCGGTGAAGCCAAAAAGCAACCAAGCATCGGCACGTCTGATTGGCTACTCTCGTTTCTAGCATCGTCTGATTGGCTACTTTCGTTTCCACCATGATTGTTGGCTCAAAACATTGCGATCCTATTGGGCGGAGTGGGTTGAGTAAGGGTGGCGAAACTGTGACGTATGGCTTCAAGATTTTGTTGTAAGGGCACATCCTCTATTTTATAAGATCCTTGCTTTTTGCTCTCATTTTTTCCCCCAAGATAATTTGCGATCGGTGACATCACGTGGAGGCATCGCCAAGGATGTTATAAAATAGAGGATCTACACATACCACAAAATCGTGAAACCATACGTCACAGCCATACGTATCCTATACGATTGGTGATTTTCTTACGTGTGAAAGGATATTCCGGGTAGTTTCTTCTCACTCTGTACACACATACGTGCAGCATGTAACCACTGTATAATATAAATCTGAAGCAAAGACTTAAATGAGAATACACTACAGACATATTACATTTCTACATATGAAGATTGCAATGTTTTGAGCCAACATATATGGCAGAAACGAAAGTAGCCAATCAGACGTGCCAATGCTAGGTTATTATTATTATTATTATTATTATTATTATTATTATTATTATTATTATTATTATTATTATTATTATTATTATTATTATTATTTTTGGCTTTATTCAGTTAAGAGTCTTCATCCCGGCGAAATTAAAATACCGCTAATTTTACAGTAATTATGTGATATCTTCAAATATATAAAATATAATTGAAAAGTGGAACAAGAGCGCCCTAAACAATATTATTTTATATGAGATACCGTTATCACGACTCACTTATCTGCTTTCGATTTCGAGCCATTTTGAAAATCGGCATTTATTTTCGCGTTTCTAAACGGCTGAAAACTGAAAGCCACTAGGTGACTTGTGGTAACGGTACCTCATGCAAAATAATATTGTCTAGGGCGCTCTTGTTCTATATTTCCATTATCTTTTATCTATTTGAAGATATCACATAATTACTGTAAAATTAGCGGTATTTTAATTTCGCCAGGATGAAGACTCTTAATACAGGGTGTTTATAAAAGAACTACGGGGTTTTAAAAATTCATATCTTATTAACGATAAAAGAGAGCAAAATTTAGTTAATTTCTCTGAAACGACTAGCTCAAAAAGTTTTAGTCATACTAATTGGAAATGTTTTTATCAACAGGTGGCAGCGCTGCAGAGCGTTGACCTTGAGACGACGCATGCGGAGAAAATTCGTAATGTTCGCCATCTCACCGAACGAATAGTGAATTGCGTGGCAACCGTCCCCCCAGACATGCTGGCCAGGATATGGCAAGAGATAGAGTACCGTTACGATGTGTGCCGTGCCACTCACGGGGCTCATATTGAACTTTATTAAATTGTAAAACAAACGTGAATATGTAAGCTTTCCAATCATGTATAACACATGCATGTACGTTTTTTTTTTTACTTACTTATTTTGCCTCAAAACTCCAGCGGGGCTCATATTGAACTTTATTAAATTGTTAAAAACAAAACTTGAAAATGTAAGCTTTCCAATCATGTATAACACATGTATGTACGTTTCTTACTTAATTAAAATATTTTGCCTCAAAACCCCGGAGTTTTATAGACACACTGTATGATCAGATCCTCTATTTTATAGCATCCTTGGGTATCGCGAGGTATCGTTCAAGAGAACAAGTGAAATGCTCCATAAGTAATTACGCAAGTTGGTAGGGTTGCCATAATTTTTCGATCCAAAATACGGACAAGCTTTAAAACGACGAGCCATCAAAGACACGGTGAACAATCATACAATAAATATTTTGAAATTTCTTACCTAAAAATCACCTTTTCAGGTTATCACACAATTCTTTTATTAAAAAATACTATTGGAAACTAACATGTTTTGTAATTTTCTTTTTCTCCTTAAGACAAATATAATAAATCATCCCATTAAATTACGTAAATTAAATCTAACGGAAAGAACCTTGGAATTGAAAAAATGAGACACTTTTTCAAAATATAACCTATTTTATTAATAGTAACTAAAACATAAGTTACATTATGAAAACACAATTCTTTTTACCCGAGATTTTAGCGATTCCCGACTCGGAAATTTTCAAGCAGCTCCAAAAACTGTCAAATACGGACATTTTCCTATTTCATGCTTTGTACGATACGGACACGGAAGCGGACCTAAAAATACAAACAGTCCCTACAACGGACATACTGTTTCAAGCTGGGCAAAAGTCCCTCCACATGACGTCACGAACAGGGAGCCAATCAGAGCGCTAAACGCGAACTGGAGCTACGTGTTATTTTATATACCTTGTATGTATTTTTCTGAGAGAATATCTGCATGAGTGATGAGTTTTATTAACATGTTTATAACAACATGTGTGCAGTAATAAAAGACATTATACAGGGTGGGCCATTTTAATCAATCCACGGAAATATCTGAAAAATGATAAAACATAGAAGAAATGTTTGAAGTACACGTTATATATTGCTAAGGGGGAAAACCAATTCCGCCAAAAGTACCCCTCTCCGCCCCCCGTAAATAGGGGTAACGGGGAGTAACTTTGAAATGTCAAATGGGAACCTGGGTCGAGTAATAACTCGTTCGAAAGGTCTCCGAAAACTAAGTAACGCTGTATCAAAAGATGTTTCATATTTGGCACCAGTTTCAAAATGGCCGCCATGATATGGTTCGGAAACTCCAGTACCCGTAGTATGAAAACCATGGAAGGTAAAGAATGGAACAAAATTGAAATACGTAAATATCATAGGGCATATCGAATGGTGTGGTCCCTGTGATCCCAGTGGCCTCCCTGAAGGGGTCTTGGGGGCTAACTTCAATATTTCAAATAGTAACATGAGTCGAGTGGAACCTCGTCCGATAAATCTTGCAAAATCAAACATCTTGCAGGAGAAAACGATTGAGGTGAAATGGCAGTGTTCTCAAAAGGCCGCCGAAACATAGTATCCGTGTCAGAGGAAAAGTTTAGTACCCGTAGTATGAAAGCGATTGGAGATAAATCAACAGAAGAAAAACTGGAGTAGGTAACTGACTTAAGGCACATCGAGAGGTTTTGTCGGGGTGACTCCACTGAAATGTATCCGGAGCCAACTTGAAAATTTCAAATAGCAACTTGAAGCGAGTAACATCACGTTACATAGACAAATGAATATCAAACAGCTTCTGTAAGAATGTTTTCTACATGAGACACCGTTTTCGTAATGATCGCCAAGACGATGGTGAATGTGTCTAAGAAAACGTCTAGTGCCCATAGTATGAATACGGTTAGAGATAAATGAAAATAACAAAAATTAAATAGGAAAACCATGAAGGCGTTCCAAGGCTCGAGAATGATATAACAGAGACAAAAATGTTAGAGTAAAATTGCCATAATGTATAGAAAGAAATCCAAGTCCTGCAAATTAATATCTTCATGCGCTCTGTATGTGAGTGGGGTGGAAAGTAACTGTGAAAGTTCAAATGAGAACTCTACTTTAATTCGCAAATTAAGGCTACACTACAAATAGGTATGGTGTGGTTGAAAGATTTGTTTGTAAGGATGATGCTGTAGTGACTAAAAAAGGTGAAATTTTATTTGAATGGTAACGCATTTCTGTATGGCTGAGTATGATTTGATGCGAAAACAGAAGGAACGTTATACGAAAGAAGTTATCGAATAATGCAGGTGCTGGAACTTACAAACGTGTGAATTTGCTCATCTCCGTCGCCACAGAAACTTTTATGCAATGCGTGCTGGTTATTCGGAAAGCATTTCGGAGATATACGTACACACTGTTTCGTCCCTCAAGCTCACAATATGACATGAGTGCTAATAGTTAAACAAAATGTAACTGTGGCCATCCGCATTAACTCAGTGCACCAACTCTCTATCCATGAAGTCTGCCTTCCAAACAGCATTGGGTAGATTAAGCGTACGCCCGAACCGTTGTCCGGTCGGACATTGAAATTTTGAAGTCAGCCCCCAGGACTCCTTCAGGGAAGCCGCTGGGACCACAGGGATCACACCATTCGATATGCCCTATGATATTTACGTATTTCAATTTTGTTCCATTCATTTACCTTCCATGGTTTTCATACTACGGGTACTGGAGTTTTCGAACCATATCATGGCGGCCATTTTGAAACTGGTGCACAATATGAAACATCTTTTGATACAGCGTTACTTAGTTTTCGGAGACCTTTCGAACGAGGTATTACTCGACCCATGTTCCCATTTAACATTTCAAAGTTATCCCCCGTTACCCCCATTTACGGGGGGCGGAGAGGGGTACTTTTGGCGGAATTGGTTTTCCCCCTTAGCAATATATAACGTGTACTTCAAACATTTCTTCTATGTTTTATCATTTTTCAGATATTTCCGTGGATTGATTAAAATGGCCCACCCTATATATATATATATATATATATATATATATATATATATATATATATATATATATATATATATATATATATATATATATATATATATATATAAATTTTTTATGGAAAAATTCTCCTTGAAACTTACTCTGTATTCTTACTCAAGAACAAAATGATTCTATTTCATTATTCTAATCTAAAAAATTCATCAACAAAATGCAGTTTACATTACACAAGAGAATAGATAAGAGAAACAAGGCAATATAAACATTGGAGCTTGACAAATCACGTTGCCTCGACGTTTACGTAATTAGGATAAAGCATTCCATTTTTCCTGTTTCTTTCTCAACTGAATTTAAAAAGAAAAAAAAATAGATGTCCTTTATCTGTTATGACCCCACAGCCACGCCTTGTTGTCACATCTAATGACAGAAATATCCATTCTCAGTTGTTGTAGAGTGTGTGATGCGTTACCTGTACTAATGAACACAGGTGTGTACGTCCACAGGCAATCTATTAAGTTGAATCTCTTCGCTTCATTTACATTGTGGTTTAATGAAGTAAAAAACCATCACAAATAAGTATACGCCTATGTCATTAAGACATGATATGTATATGTACTATTAGATAACCCTGAATGTGTTGAGGTAATCTGGGAGTGAAGCATATAGCATTCATTGTTATTTTTTGTTTGTTTGTTTGTTTAAAGTAAAATTATAATGTATTTGTAACAAACATGGTGGAATGATGTTATAATTTATTTGTTACCAAAATTAAATGCTTGGACATCTGTTCACTTATTATATCATCTTTGATTAGGTTTTATTTATATTACATAGTTGTATGTTGTTGTTGTTTCTGAGTAGAACGTCCCTTTCAGCAGCGAGGCTATATGAGACGTAGACCTAATGATTAACGTGGAATCCGAACCACATGAGCTCTGGCCGGGAATCGAATCCGGGTCTCCTACGCCAAAGGCGCGTATGCTAACCGCTTAGCCAGGGAGGAGCTCTACAAGAGCACAGGAGTCAATTCCCTTTTATAGGACATGGGTTGATTGATGGATTCTTTTTGAATTTGAGAGGGGTACATTGGCCTATCCCTTACATTTAGAAATGGTCAAGAAAAAGGAAATTTGTTTAATGTTCTCTATGATTAAAATACGAGATGTTTTCAAAAAGTACCGACCAGCGAGAGATGACGTGCAGTGAGCTGTCGTCGAATTTCAGTTTTTTTTTTTTTTTTTTTTTGTAAAATGACCAAATTTAGCCAAAAGCTTGGCGATACCATAGTGGAAACCATATGCAAAACTCAACATGCTTTAGGGAATGATGCCATGGCCACCTCACGCATAAGGCGCACACCCTGTGGAAGACTGTTACAAGTCAAAATTACACATTTGTGGGAATATGACTTTTAAAGTTTGTTATTCTATCAAATCGCTCCCTGGAATACTGGTATCTCTTCCATCTAGGGGTTGATTTGTTTAGTTACGTTTATGCAAAAATACCACCAGGTAGAGCTCGCTTCTCTCTCTCTCTTCTCTTTTGAGCTATGGTAACTCAAAATTTCCATTTTTTGAGTTGTAACACTCTTCCACCGGATGTGCGAATTGAGTGGTACAATCGCTTTAAAGGTGGCCTCACATCAGTGGACTCTGAACATCATTCGGGTAGGGCCTCTCATCAAGCCGGAATGACAATGTCATTGAATAAATGGGGTCTGTGCTCTTACAGGACCGTCGTATCACAGTCCGAGAAATTGTTAATGATATAGGGGTAAGCATCGGATCGGTAAGTTCAATTTTGAACGAGAATTTTCGCAAGAAGAGAGTGTCCGCGAAATTTGTATCTAAACTGCGAACAATGGAGCCCAATCTGCGTATTTGATCCCGGCTTTCATCGCGAAACACAACATTCCTGTCTGTCCCCATGCTCCCTACTCACCCGACATAGTTCCGTGTGACTTTTCATTATTTCCCCAGCTAAAAATGCTACTAAAAGGGACCAGTCAAGAGAAGATATTATGAGGAATCCGACGGCATGATTGTTCATCATTCCAAAAATTGCGTTCCAGAAGTGTTTCTAACAATGGCGGGATCGCTATGATAAGTGTGTGCATTACCAAGAAGACTACCTTGAAGCAGATTAGTGTTTCGGATTTCCAAATCAATAAATATATTTTTGACTAGCGAAGGTTATATTACTTTTTGAATACACATCGTCTATACTTCTGTAATTTGGTTGGTCCTGCTTGTCCACTTTTATGGGTTCAAAGTTGTCAGAAATACATTGTCGGAAACAATAGTTCAATTTGGCGGGAGTAATTTCAAACCTCTGGCGGGAAAATTGAATTAACATGAGGTGGGACTTCTGAATGTTTGCTTAATGCTCACCAAGATAGATTGTAACGTATGACCATATGAATGAATATTTGACCCCATTGTCTTTCATTGGACATGAGTACTCTTGAGATACTCTTCTTAAATTTCAGAAGAAATACAGGGCGTCCACATGAAACCTCCCTGATAAATATTAATCGCATGGAAACTATTAGTGCCAGAGTATAACGGTTTGCGGCGTCTTGAAGGGCAACTCAAACAGTTCTTTTGGTCTACATATGCACTTCTATATAGGCCCCGTTAGTAGTTCTCAGAATGTCCAGTCGATATTCAGTCTCTCGTCATGTGTTGTGTAGCATGTTCGATGTGTCCTAGTTGATGGCTTCTGTGACGAAGAGCAGGAATATCACGTGCAGGTGTGGGTAGGCTCTATCTTTGATATAGCCCCATAGGAAGAAATCCATAGGGGTTACGTAGGGAGATCGCGGTAAGGAGTGGGCCCATAGCTGTGGAAATGTTTGGTCTAAAGCCCTACGGACATTCGAAACACCAGTGCGGTGGGGCACCATCTTGTTGGAATATCTCGTTTGGTTGCAAAGGGAGTAGCTGTGGAAAAGCAGTGTTCAAGCATGTCCAGATAAACAGGACCGGTTATTGTGTGCTCCATGAAGAAAAATGGTCTGACAATTCTGTCGCGTCCCAAGCGCACCACACATTTACTTTCTCGCTATCTCTGACATACTCACGAACAACGTAGGGGGTTCGGAACCCAAAATGCTCACATTGTGACGATTCACCTTCCTGATTTCTGGAAGGTTGCCTCATCACTGAAAATCACCCTCCCCAAGTAATCGGGAACATCCTCGATCCGTTCCAAAATCTACATTGCAAACCTTGTTCGTTTTCGTAGGTCATCGGGCCATAGCACTGAACGATTTATACTTTATATGCATACAAACGCAGTCTTTTATTGAACACCTTATGGGCCGTTGAACGTGAGATGTTCAGCTCGCGTGACGCTCTGTGAACTGACTGAATGCTTTCCTGGCCTCTTCCCGTTTCCTTGGACGTTCGTTTTTTTCCCGAGCCAGGCTGTCGATTCACACTCCCCGTGGCTAAAAACTTCTCAAACCATGTTTTAATGGTTTTGATGTCTGGTGGGCCCCTTTGGTACTTTCGTCTGAAGTTTCTTTGTACGGTAATTAGTGATTTAGTCTCAACCAACCAGACCACACACTGCGCTCTCTTTTGTGCTGTTGTCATCTTTGTTCATGAACACCTGCAACAAATAAAACTTTGTTACTGAACACCTGCAATAAATAACAATTAACAATCAACAATAAAAACCTGTTTGAGTTGCTCTTCAAGATGGCGCAAACCGTTATCCTCCGGCTCTAATAGTTTCCATGTAATTAATATTTGTAATCAGGGAGGTTTCATGTGGACACTCTATATTTGGTCTACACTTAAATTTTGGAATTGTCAAAAAATAAGAATTCGTCATTATTCTGTAGAACTCAGGCAAATTTGGAGTCTAATTTGTGTCTTTTCGTGGGTAAAAAATCCAAATTCAAATCTGAGGGGTTTGACCCAATAGATAATCTTAACGTTTGAAAAATTAGCAAACAATTCATAGTCTAAGGTCATTGGTGCAATTGGATTGGTTGAACTCTGCCTCTGATTCACAATGTCAAGCCCGTCAAGGATTGTAGTCTATGGTCATTCATGGATATTTATCTTTGGTGGAATTTCATTGGTTGATCGCTTCCTCTGATTAATTTGAAATTTTGAACTTGAAAAACGGTATGAAACCTCATAGGCAATCAATAAAACCTATTGATATACAATAAATTTTTTTACACTTTAAACCCTACGAATTGTAATGCACCATCTCTAGCGCCGCCATTACAAGCTGGATTTTTGTCTATCGCTACCATCAACAGCGCCGATCTTGGGGGGGGGGGAAGGGAGCCCGAGCGCCGCCCCCCCCAAGTTCATGTGCGCCCCCTATTGTATTTATGAACATACAATATTTGGCATAATTTGAATGCAATTTGTCTTAAAATCCTCATATATATATACCTTCTGCATCTGAGTGCCCCCCTCCCCCATTTACAGAGAAATCGGCTCTCTTAGCTACCATTACAATTTGAATTTTTGTGACAATTTTGTTCATTGTTTTAAATTTTAATGTTATTTTAGTTGCTTCTTGCTATTTCTCGTTACCTAACCATTTCATTTCTGGTCATAAAGCAACTAGGCCTAGCAACGACGGAACTACAAATTTATATCTAAGGAAATCTAACTACAGTACTTATTATACTATACTTACCTGGTCATACTTACCTTAGCTTAGGCTACTCATCTTTCACCATCCTGATCTGGGAAGAGTAATAATACTTACCTGAAGTTGTAACTTGGGAAGAAAAGAAATAATTTTTTGCATTCAGGTGGTAGAATTGAGGAAAATTCATTAAAATTTTCAGTTCAGATGGCTGCCACTGGATTCGGACCCAAGTAAGTACGCTATTATTAATACAAACTAAGAACGCTATTATTAATAATACTATTATAGGTTGATTGGACTATAGCCTGTCCTGCATGTCAGTACCGCACTTATTCGAGACAGGGATCGTCACGTGGAGCTTATCGGGAAACCCAAACTACATGAAACCTCATCGGGAATCGAACCCAGGTCTGCAGCACCAAAGGTTTTTATTATTAGTACACCAAATTAGAGTTCGGCAGCCCTAACTATGAGCGCTACACTAAAATACTGCATTTGCTCTTTTCGCAACGCGGCGTTCGAAGAAATATCAAATAATTTATCTTTAGCTTTCACAATTTCTATTCTTTCTTTTCTTGGTCGCTGCCTGTAAACGAGATGCTAAACACTAAATTAAGTTTTATGTTTATGTCTGCCGAGGAAGATAATACTGTCGCCTTATGATATACACTGATGCTTTTTTAATTTGTGTGTTAAAACGTGGCTTCTCCATTTGGCTATTAATCCTCGGTTTCAACGAACGATGGAGCATTATTGGAGTTGTCACCTATAAAACTTTTTTATTACAACATAAACTGTTACATTGTTTTCTTCTTACTCGTATAATATTCAATCATATTTTTTATATCTATGTGTTGCAAAGTGCACTGTTGGAAATTTATATTTCTGTTTCAGCAGAACTTATTGACTAGCCTTCTGGCTTAAGAGGTCTCATCCCGGCGAAATTAAAATACCGCTAATTTTACAGTAATTATATGATGTCTTCAAATAGTCATAAGATAATCGAAATATGGAACAAGAGCGCCCTAGACAATGTCATTTTACATGAAATATCGTTATCACGACTCACTTATCTGCTTTCGATTTCGAGCCATTTTGAAAATCGGCATTTATTTTCGCGTTTTTAAACAGCTGAAAATGGAAAGCTACTAGGTGACTTGTGATAACGGTACCTTATGTAAAATAATATTGTCTAGGGCGCTTTTGTTCCACATTTCAATTATCTTTTATCTATTTGAAGATATCACACAATTACTGTAAAATTAGCAGTATTTTAATTTCGCCGGGATGAGGCCTCTCGTCATGGGAGGGGGGGGGAAAGCCATACTCTTCTGTCATTTACTATTTTGTGGGTTTAGAAAAGAAAATTTCAAGTAGCAAGTCCACCTACAGTATACCGAAAAAAAAAAAAACATTTCTCTTATAGAAGTAAAGGACCAAAGTAACCCTTAAACATACAGAAATGAAATGAAATGAAATCTTTGAGTTTTACGTCCCACGGTTATGCCGGTTAGGCTAAAGGAGACGGTGATTATGAGAGATGAGTGAAATGGTGGAATGAAGAAAGTGGGAGGAAACGGGAGAACCCCGAGAAAACCCACGAGCACGGTGTTTGTCCACCACAAAGTTCACTTGGCGGGGGCTGGGATCGAACCCGGAACCCCAAGCACCAGAGGTGAACGCTCTACCACTGAGCCACCGCGCCCCCCCCCCCTTAAACATACAGAGCTATTTATACAAATGAGTTAAATTTAAAAAAAAAATGGAATGAAATATTTCAGTTTAACCTCCCACAATTATGCCCATTAGGCTAAGGGAAAAGATAATTAAAGTAAGTGAATGATGATGGAAAAATTGGTGGAATGAGAATGCGGAAGGAAACGGGAAAACCCCATGAAAACTCACGGACATGATGTTGCCCACCACAAACATATTGATCGGGGATCGAACCACAGACCCCATTCATCAGAGGTGCTGACTTTACTACTGAACCACCGTGCTCCCTGCCTTAAATTGACGTATTAGGATTCAATTATCTACTTCTAAGAACTTCCTACGTAGTCAATCTTATTTAATTGAACCTCATTACTTCACTTGCATTGTGGTTATACCATGAGATTTAGACAGAAGTATATACTCATGTCATTAAGTCATGGTAACCCTAAATGGATTTAGATAATAATCTGCAAACTGAAGCGCACAGCATTTATTGTATGGCAAGGATACTAGCATGATGTTTATATGCTATTTACTGTTACACATGAAGTTCAGTTTATTTTAAAATTACGTATGATGATATGAAGTGTAAAGTGAAATAAAAGTAAGGATAGGAATAGCGAAAGAAGCCTTTAGGAAGAAGAAAATACTATTTTATAGGGCCTTGAATAAAAAGTTGACAAAAAGACTCATGAAATGTTTCGTGTGGAGTATTGTACTGTATGGGTCAGAAACATAGACATTGCGTAAAAATGATGAAGAAAAGCACGTTAAGCTTCCGGAATGTGGCTGTGGAGAAGAATGGGAAGGATTAGTTGGGTCGAGCCCAAAACGAATGAGAGGGAGTTAGAAGTGGTAGGGGAGAAAATAAAATACTTTTAGATATTATTAAGAACAGGAAGAGAAACTGGTTGGGACATTGGTTAAGAAGGAACTGTATCATCAGGGACGTGCTAGAGGGTACTGGCAAGAAAGGGAGGGAGGGGTGAAGAAGACTACAATTAATGTACGATATCGAAATAGAAAAATCGTACGTGGAGACGAAGAGATATGGCCGAAGACGATGGAACATAGAAACTTCTCATTGCGGCAAGTGACCTTCCAATAATGGCAGAATACCTATGATGATGATGATGATTGTTAGTGTTGCCAGGAGACGAGACACGAGACGAGACAAACTACTTGTCCCGTCTCGAAAATAAAAACGCTGGCGGGAATGGCCAAGATTGAAATTGCCAGTGGTCATATAGGTTGCAGAAGGAAAATCCCCTTTGTGAGAAAACATGTTGAAAAGCCTTCATAGAAAAGTGTCCTCTGTCTATTGAATGAAACAATCGTGATACATGAGCTTCCAGGAATATCATCCTTAATGTCTTGTCCCCAATTCCCCTTGTTGTAAACTGAGGCATTCTCTTTTTTTTTCATTTCTGGCTGGAATGGTGACAAACAAAATCAAAGACAGGGAAGATTTTTACAAGGTCAAGAAACCGAACTACTACCACCAGCTATTCAATTGGAAAACTGGGTAAGGTCTACACTCATCACAGGTTGTAGTTGCGGTATTTTTTTTGCTATATGAACCGAAAACGGCAATTGAAGTATGTCATCTTGCAACTAAAATTTTGTCTTCTCTCTCTCTCTCTCTCACACACACACACGCACACACACATACACATAAAAACACACGTATACCATTTTACCAATCGCTCGCTTATTATACAGCAGTCATGTTGTAAAATTCACCTCTTTGTTTGGGAGCCGGTCGAAGGACAAAGAAAGCAAAGATACTGTCGACGAACCCTTCAAATTGTTTGCTTTCAGCAAATTTATGGTACTAACAATAACACTGGAGGTGAAGAGGTTTTACAGGGGGGCCTTCCTTTTGTTACGCGGAAATGTTTGATCTGACCAGAGTGCGAAATTGCCCTCTGCTTCCATGTTGAGAGGAGGGGAATACTTCCCTTTCCTAGTGAATAATATTCATTAGGACCTGAATTATCTTCAAAAATGGTTTCTTACAGGCGCATAAAACCTTTCGAACTTGATAAATGTAAAGAACATTTGGTATAATATTCATGGAACTCCGTTGAAAGCAGAAAATATCATGAGAATGATCAAAATTCGAACATTGAAGAACGTAATTAACAGAAAAGAAATAGGATACCCAAACCGTATTTTTAAAACTGATATAAAATGTATATCCTATATTTTTACTAATTCCTTACTCCCATGAAAGTATCTTGGGGGAGGATATTCTCTCCAACTTTTTCAGACTGAAATCCTTTTATCCCGTACGACTTCCCCCCCTGACACAATACGAAAAAACAAATGCTGTTAAAATCCATACACATGACCCTTCCGGGACTCAACTCGGGGCCTTCAAGCCGATGGTCTATCGCCGCAGACCGCTCTGCTTGGTATGAAGATGTACGTTGTATGATTGCGAATAGTTCACGACAATATAAGAAACTTTAATCCAAAATGGCCACCCAAAAATTAACTTTTTTTAGACCACTAGCTAATCTGGGTGTACTGTTACACAAACGGGGCAACCACCGTATAGTATCACACATCCCGCGGTTATGGGAACAGATTTGAACCATGGAGGTGAAGACTGGCCCCAAGCATTCTTTCGTCCGATGTGTCGTTCAGCTCCCATTACTATGGCACTTTAAGGCTGTGTGCAACACTCGGAATGCGATAGGATTTCCCTATATAATAATAACATGGCATATTTCTTTCCAAAATTTGATGAAAACTATTTATCTTATACAGTTCAAAATTCGGCCAAATGTTTATTAGTATTAATATTGCATGTTCACTTTTACTTTTTCTTGCTAAAGTAATATTAGAGCGCGCTAATTAAAAATTAATTTTCTTCCATTTAAAAGCTGTTTAAGATATTGGCTGCATTTTGCAACAGTGCAGAACAGCAAGTAGGAAGCTAACCAGGTAGATTTCTTTCATTCTCTGCCCCCGCTAGGTCACGTGCGTGAACTTAGGGTTGTCCGCGGAGAAAAAGAAACCGATGGAATGCAGATTAACAGCAGATAAGAACAAAGTCTGTTTTCTCTCTCTTTAGAGATCGTAAAAATTTCCTTGATTCTACGTAAACATCTCCGCGAATAATTACCTGTACAGGCATATTGCAGCTAACAACGTACGAAAGTTTCAGAAAATCTGTCTATGTTGTCTTCAAGTCTGTTCATCTTACAAAATCAGTTTCGAACTGTAGAGCAAACTCATTTGTTGCATAACTGACAAAAGTTTACATATAGATCAAAGAGAAGTCTTAGGAAAAACGAACAGTATACTAAATGCTGGTACTTACTGCCTGTTAGGTATATTTGTATCAAAATTGTCTAATAAATTTAGAAATGAGTAAAAATAAAGAACTGTCCGTATGATTCTTTTACTATATATATTTTTTATTTACATATCTGCGTTTTGAATGACAACGAGAACCCAATTTTTTCCTTTTTTTTTCAAAAAAATCAAACTTAAGACTACAGGGACGTACGTCTCAAAACTACTAGTCTTGTAATACAAGTGTGAAACTTCTCAAAATCAAATATTTTACACTTGTATATACTGTAAAAAAGCGGCAAATTAAAATTGTCAACAATAGTACTTAGAAATGAATTTTACTATTATTCTTGTATTTCTACTTCATGATATTTGATGGATTCTAAAAAAAAAAATTGCAAGATGAGTAGTTTTGAGAAATAGACCGCTGCTGTGTTAGACACACACACACAACTGACGAGTAAATTTAAATGTATTAATTAATATTTATTTTAGAAAACGAAATGTCAGATGGAGCCGAAAGGCCATTTTATCCCGAAACATTAATAACAAAGGCAAAGAAATGTGGAAATCAGGCAGAGCATATGTGGAGAGTATATCATCCTGCTGATATTCGTCTGGTGGGACAGAAGAAAATCGTGGATGAACATTAATAATAATTTTAAAAAAATGCTTCTTGATATCACTTATCGATTTTGCTCTATGGAGCTATGCATTTGATTTTAGTTTGATTTCAGCTTAGCGTACCGTTCAGCAGCGAGACTATATGAGACGTGGACCTACAGAGAGGGAATACGAACCACACGAGTTCCCACCGGAAATCGAACCCGGGTCTCCCGCGCCAAAGACGCGTATGCTATCCACATAGGCCTGAGCTCTATGGAGCTATGGGTATCAATATTGAAACTGGAACAGTAAAATTGTTTTACCATTTTCGGTTTCAGTAGAGAGAGATAGGTGAAGATGGTATTTTTCTTGAGATGCTCAATCGATTTTGGAAAACTGTCGCCATCTACTACCAATTTATTATGGCGATCAATGTTAAAACCGGAAACGGTTTGTTCCTACCACTTCTGATTTCAATACAGGATTAACGAAAGAAGGAAAGCTTATTCTTGAGAAGTTTGAACTACCGAACACTTCTCGAGCTCTGTGATAGTTTTTGCTCTATGAAAATCAATATTGAAACTGGGAATAGTAGTAGATTTGTACTAGTTCCGGTTTTCATAGAAAGATAGAGGTAGAAATGGCACATTTTCAAGAAATGTTGAATCAATTCCCTAAACTCACTTGTCGCTAGCTATTATAGTTTTTGATTTATGACCCTAAGTAGTCGATCTCTATCACTTCCGATTTATATAGAAGATTGACGGAGGAGATGGAACCTATTCTTATGAAATCTATTCCAGAAAATCCTTCTCAATATCTCTTACCGCTTTTGGCCTGATACCTGTCAACAGGCAGAGTCGTTCTATTAGACTTCCGATACCTATGCATAACATAGTTTGGAAGTATAATAAACCCAGATAGAAGAAATATTATTCATTAAATATATTTTCGTGCAGATAAAGAATATGGGAATTTCTAGAATTCTTTTTGCATCAGTTATTATGCCCTGAACAATAACGGGGACCACGTGGATCAGTGGTAAAGTGCTCACCTCTGGTGTATGAGGTCAGAGATTCGATTTCAGTTCGCACCAAGTGAGTTTTATTATGGACAAACGCCATGTGCGTGGGTTTTCTTGGGGTTCTCACTTTTCTCCCACTTCTTTCATTACAGCATTTCGTTCATTCTCATCATCACAGTCTCCTTTAGCGTATCCGGTATAAACGTGGAACGTAAAACTGAAAGATTTCATCTCATTTCTAAATAATAAACTAATGCATTCTACAGCGTGCTATTGTTGGCTAATACCCAATAATAGCGTACAGATTGATGATATGCTTGGAGATTGATATGCCATAAAATCGATTAATGCAAAAAATGCACTAACATCTGCCAGTTAGTCACTACAAGCAAGAATGTTATCTGCTTCGTTCAAATAATATTCATCATGAGACGAGACGAGACGAGAAGTAAGGTTTTCTCGTCCCGTCACCTAAGTTTAATAGGTCTCGTCTCGTCTCGTCTCGATCCTTGAAGACTTCTTTCGCTCTTGTCTCGAAATTTTATTGCTCCGTTTTGTTAATTTATGTTAAAAAATTTATGTTTTATATTTTTCTTAATTTCAATTAGAAGTTATCACAACCGTTCCGCGTCACGATTGTTCCACGAATAATGTGACATAAGAACATTTAAACCACATTTATTATTGGAGTAAATTGTGTAATGACTTCGATATTTTAAACGTAGATAAATGCTCTTCTTTGCTTTCGTATCATCATTTGTGTCGTACGTATGATGCGAAAACGTAATAATGAAAATATTTCTGTGGGTATTAGCCCAATAGCCCCTAAATACGCCACTGATCAAAACATCTTTCCGGAAACTAACTACTTATCTATCTTTCTTTTCCTCTTTTAAAAATTAATAAAATCACTTATGTTCTGTCTTGTAATTTGTTTATAATAATTATTATTTTCAAAGTGTACAGTGAATATTTTAAATATATATTTTAAACATTCTATACAGAAGAAATCGCTACTGCAAGTTTTGGTCCCGCGAGATTTTAGATGGCTAAGTTTTATCCCGCGAGGATCTGGCCAGGCTAGATTTTGTCCGGCAAGATTTTCTTTATGTGAGATTTTCGCCAGGCGAGCCAGGCCCGTAGACAGCTCAAAAATGTAGGGGGGGCCCGATCCAACCATATGATAGTTCATCACCATTTCATTTGGAAGCCTACCGTGAAAATTTTAGGGGAGCCAGCAAAAATTTAGGGAGAGGCGGCCCCCCTAGACCCCCCTGGATACGGGCATGTGTGGGCCGTAAAATTTTGATTGGGATGTTTCATCCGCAAACCATCAACAAATCTGGGTGGATATATGGACCAATATAGCTTTCTGTGGATATATTTTTATTGATTCCATGCAATTTGTGATCATTCCACTTTGCGACAAGGCCATTACTTTTCATTTGTCGGCCAAATTTGATTGAGAGTTTGATAAAATTCCTCAGCGGAAAATAATAATTCCAGTTTGCGACCAACCGGTATATATATATATATACAACAATTCTGTAAATCACGTTTTCAGTTAA
Organism: Thermobia domestica; assembly: GCF_964235325.1. Lineage (NCBI taxonomy): Eukaryota > Metazoa > Arthropoda > Insecta > Zygentoma > Lepismatidae > Thermobia > Thermobia domestica. The sequence goes on along the minus strand of NC_137454.1, from coordinate 15,416,040 downwards.
AAGTACAATATATTTCATTTGTTTACCTTTGGAATACCAATATCTGGTCTAAATGATCTAGACCCTCAAAAGTATTGTAATATTTATTTATTTATTTTGTATATTACTGTTACGAACACGAATAAAATGCCATGATTTGTTCTTTCATTTCCCCAGATAGTTCTTTTAAAGTTATGTTTTTTTGTTTTGTTTTATTTAAGTAACATTTCTTATTTTGAAATGCAAACTATTGATGACAATGCTTTTGCAATAATTTTGTGTTCCTTATGTCTTGTCTTCTTTTTTCACATCGCAAAAGTCAAGATTTAGGATTTAAAATGGTTGGAAAATGAAAATAGGGAGAGTTCATCCTATTTGACAAATCTTGTTATAAAATACAAGTAAAAAGATGTGTAAATAGATAACTTTGTCTGAATTTTGACAGCAGCCAGTTTTGCCTCCCGCAACCCTTTCTTTTTCCGAATCATATAATCAGATTGTCAACTAACGTAAGTTTGAAGATATCCATTCTCCACATTATTAGATGAACGATCTTTTCTCGTTTCGTAACTTGTTTCCCTCCCCTACCAACTCTTTGAAGTTCAGTGAGGAACAATGGTGTGAATGAATCAGGAGAGATTGTATCTGCAACTTCACGAGCACGGAAAGAAACCCTGGTGATTCTCCAATACCTGAATTTGTGTTTATTTTTATATTATGTCCAGCGTTGTCACATTTATTTTTAAAATGTAATATTAATGAACTATAAGAGCTAGTTTAAAAATAAAAAAGTAGACATGTAGTATTGTGGTAGGTTAACCTCTGGATAAAGTTTGAACTGCATAAGACAAATAGTTTTCATAATATTTTGGAAGAAAGTTCACCATGTTATTATATAGAAATTGATGATCTCAGCTCAAAACGTTAGACACGGCCTTAAGTAGAGCTTACTCAATAAAATTAGTTGGTTCCGAGCTCTTTTTTTTTTTTTAAATAATAATTGCAACAAATTTAAACATGCTAAAATGGAAAGTAGTTTTTTGATTGGTATGAGTTAACACTGTGAAACCTAAAGGCTAGAATATATGAAATCAAAGTGTACACACATATCTATCTCTCTATTTATCTATATACCGTATTTACGCGTGTATGCCGCGTCCCCGTGTAAGCCGCGCACCCCCAATTTCTGGAACGTTAAAATTGAAAATAAATAAATAAATAAATAAAAACTCGTGTAAGCAGCGCACATCAATTTTCTGAAGAAAAAAAAAAAGGTACAATGTATTTTTCATCCTACTTTTAATCATTAAAATTGTTATACACAGAGACAATCCAACAATTCTGTGATTATTAACAGAAATCACTCCCGTGCCTAGCTTTCTTCGTCGCCGAGGAGCTGGAGCACGTACAGTATCACCATCAGACTAAATAAAGTCTTCGCTCCCATCGCTGGCATTGGAAATGCAGCATTTTTTAAAGTTGCGGACGACAAGATCCTCTGGAATTGAATTCCATGCTTCAATAATCCATTCGCACAAAAGGCGAAGTGCAGGTTTTTTAATTCGGCCTGTTGGCGTAGTTTCGTGTACTGCAGTTGCCATCCATTCAGTGTACAGTCGCCGCAAGTAGTTCTTGAAAGGCCGGTTGTTGCAAAGAGGAAAGATGAGCTGCAACTTGTCATTTTATATTAAAACTTTTCTACTCTTGTAAAATTACTCACAATATTCCAGTATTAGGTTAATAAAAACTCCCCGTGATTTTAAATGCTTGGTGGCTCAGTCAATTCTATATTTCCTCGTGTATGCCGCGCACCCTGTTTTTTGACTTCGTTTTTGTGCAGAAAAGGTGCACGGCATACACGGATAAATACGGTATCTTTTCATCTCTCTCTCTCTCTGATATATATACAGACACTATAAAGCAAGTGGGTTGATAGTATATGGTAGTGTTGGAGATGGTGACACCTTTACATCGAACTTTGCTTGTCGTGTAAACATTATTTGACATTAGTGTCTTCATCTTCGACGTACCTATGAGCATTTTACTGTATATTCGTGTATTGAAACTGGTGAAACAAATTTCAGTTTCAGAATGTTAAAAAAAAAAAAAAAAAAAAAAAAAACCAGGGTCGAGAAGCCTCAGACAACTAACAGCAGAGATATATTATCTTGTAAATTATTTGTCCTTGCCTTGTGAACTTACTTGAATTTACTTTTAAGACCTTTAGGCAACTTTGGCCGAATGGATGATGATGATGGGGAAATAAATGGAATGAAGAAAGTAGTAGAATACTAGACAACTTCGAGAAAACACACACATTCGAAAAATGAAATGAAATGAAATGAAATCTTTGAGTTTTACGTCCCACGGTTATGCCAGTTTGGCTAAAGGAGACAGTGATGATGAGTAATGAATGAAATGGTGGAATGAAGAAAGTGGGAGGAAACGGGAAAACCCCGAGAAAACCACGCACACGGTGTTTATCCACCACAAAGTTCACTTGGCGAGGCTGGGATCGAACCCGAGACCCCAAGCACCAGAGGTGAACGCTCTACCACTGAGTCACCGCGGTCCACACACACATTCAATGTTTGTCCACCACAAAGCTCACATGGCACTAACCGAGATCGAACCGACTACCACATTGTCCACATACACCAGAGTGTACGGCTTCACGGTGTAGCTACCGTGACATTTCTTGTCTTGTGTGTTCTGGGTAATTCTTGTAACTTAGTTGTATCTTGATTAGCATTGTGAAGCCTGCTACATTTTACTTTCGTTCCCATGGTATGCTGCTATATTTTACGAGACAAGACGAGACAAAACGAGACGAGACGAGACAAGACAGGACAGGACAGAACATCTCGAGACGAGACACGAGACGGGACGAGCACATTCTTCCGAGACGAGACACGAAACGAGGCATGCTTTGCACGAGACGAGACAGTCTGATGTCTCGTCTCGTCTGGTGGCAACACTAATGATTGTTACTATTATTAATTTTTGTTTTTAATATAATTTTTAGTTATTTTAAAATCAACCGATTCTTTTTTTCAGATTACACTGCATTACAGTACATTTAGCAGTCGCAACTCGGAATTTTACTTTTTAAAAAATGTCCAATATAATGAAAGGAAATGGATTTAATGTTAGAACTCTTACTGATATAATAGTATCCACCATAAATGAATGAGTTTGGGTCGAACCTTGGACTGTTTGCACCGGTTCCGTGCATGTAGCGCCCGTAGACTTAGCGCCCAGTGTTTCTGGCTCACAGAAGGAATTTTATATTGATTTTATCTCATAATCAGGGATGTCCAGTTCATTCTACCACTCTTTCCACAGGTCGTTAATTCCTGTTATTTTCTTACATCCATGTTCCGTGTACTTAGCGTCCAGTAAGTAAAACTGTTATGAAGAGGGAGAGAGAGAGAGACAGAGATACCAGCCAATAGCACTGATTATGACGCTTCAATGAATCATAACCTCCGGGGGAAAGGGTGAAACGCAGAAACGTAGTTATATATATATATATATATATATATATATATATATATATATGTGTGTGTGTGTGTGTGTGTGTGTGTGTGGGTGTGGGTGGGTGTGTGTGGGTGTTTGTGTGTGTATGTATGTATATAATTGTACTCCGTGGTATGCAATGCTCTACAATATTTAAATGTACTATTAACTAAGGTTACATATTTAGCTTTTAATGTGAAAACTATGTAAAACAGACGTAATCTAGAATACCGCAATGAGGATAAGGCATACAAAAAACGGTGAACATATTCTCACGACTGAGAACCGGGACAAAATGTAGACTGGCGAAACACCGGGATAAGAGTCTTCATGGAGGTCACGGTAGTTCAGTGGTAGAAACACTCACATTTGGTTCATAGGATCCCTGGTTTTATCCCATCTTGCGTCAAATGGGCTTTGTGGTAGTCAGACGCTGCGTGCGTGGATAAACTCGGAGTTCTCTCGTTTTCTCTCACTTTCTTCATTACACCATTTCATTCATTCTCACAATCACCGTCTCCTCTATCCTACTCCTATCTCCTTAATCGTGGGATGTAAAATCCAAAGATTTCATTTCATTTCAAGAGCTTCCAAACCGGGATTGTCCCGGTAAAAATCTGTCATATGGTAACTCTGACTATATAACGACATCGGGTTTGATACTAAAAAAGAAAAAAAGTCATACTATCACATGGTATTACACAGTTTCAGAAAAAAAAAATCTAACAAGCTATCCGCATTAAGTCTGATACATATTTCACAGCTTTATGCGTAATATAAATCTATATAGTTAAGCAATTGATATCATACACTACAAGCACTGAAAAACAACGTAACGTTCTATAATAAAAAGAACGTTGCTTTACGAACCAATAAGTTAATCGCTCTACGAACCTTATTGCACACATTATACCCTAAAGTTACAGCCTTATGCAGTAATCAATTCCAATCAGATATTGAACGAGTATGGTGTTTCTTTGAGAATAATCCATCACTAAGTTGAACAAGCGCCTTTGAAGGCTAGTCGTCTTTCATTTTACCCTCTTCTTCGGTAATTCATATCGCTGCTCTTGTTCGGTGCAGTTGAAACCATAGCCTCATCCTTTTGTAATGTCCATCCACAAGGAAGGATGGACAGGTTCAACCTTTTGGAATTTCAAATTAGAAGCTTCTATCAATTTACTCGTTCGCGTCTCTTTCTGTAATTTTGCTATATGAACGGGTATGTTGCGAGGAAACAAAAGAGGCTAGCAAAGAAATTGAATCGTAAGATCACCGTAAGATGAAAGTCGCATACTCCAGATACTACCTGATGCGTAATGTTGATCAAAATAAATTAGGAATTCTTCAGTTTCTTCTGGTACGATTTGCTGTAAGTAATCCATCACTTCTGACCCTTGTCAGAGAGAAGGAAAACAAATCCGTCCACCATTCCATAGAAATCGGATTTTCTCATTCTCCCTGTAAAAATTCGCCAGTCCCAAGTGCTGCAGTATGTACTTCGTGTTCGTGTGACTTGTCTGGAACGCTTTGGCTTACGACTTCCCTCATTAGCCATGTCTGGTTGTGAGTTTAATTTACATATTCCTATATATGTTTGTTTTATCCCTCCTCGCTGGTCTAGTGGCAAGAACGCAAGCCTTTGGCGTATGAGGTTCAAGATTCGATTCCTGGTGGGAGAGCATTGAATGACCAAAGTGGTTCGGATTCCACTATAATCAGTAAATTCAAGTCTTCTTTAGCCTACCTGACAAAACCATGGGACATAAAACTAAATACAAACCTATTTATTATTATTATTATTATTATTATTATTATTATTATTTATTTTTATTTTTTATTTTTTTATTTTTTTATTTTTGCAAAAGGGAGGTTTTATTATGAAGTAAAACACTATTCAGAAGTATAATATTGAAATTTGCAAGAAGAAAACTTATTTCTGCGTAACAAAATTTAAAAATTAATTAGTCACAGGTAATTGTTTTACAATTCTCCATGTCTTTTTAGGTACTTTTCACTACACTAATTAGCACTTTGATAAGTCGTGATGAAATGTAAACATAGTTTCGTTGCAATTCTCCATGTCCAGTAGGCATTTTTGACGTACTGTTATTAGCGCTTTTGATATTTCGAGATCAAAGGTTTGAAGGGGTCTGTGCCCCACCCAACCATTTTTCCCAGGAAAATACGAAACACATATTCCACCATTTAACGTTTATAATATCTGTGCACAATTTCATTCACTCCGGCTAACTTCTTCTTGTCTTTCGGACCTCAAATTTCTCCAAATTTTGGGTGGAGGCTTTTACTCTTAAAACAGTTTTCCCCAGAAAAGAAAAAAAAACACGTATTCGTTTATTTCATGTGTAATATCTACCTGCCAAATTTTATCAAAGTCGGAGTGTTACACTTCGAAAATGTTACATGTCAGTACATTCATGTAGCTTGCATTTACGGCAGAAAGTTCTTGTTTTGTGCTCCCTCTTTGCTGGAGAGAATTTCTTAGACTGTTCCTCTTCAGTATGCAGGGAAGCTTCCATTCTCCGTGATTTTTTCTCAACGTTGGCGAACTGCTAACCAGACGAAATGAAGAATTTACGGCATTTCAAACTTTTTTAATGTCTGTTTCTCTTTTGAAATTACACTTTGATGACACAATACCATAAGTGTTGAGTCCACTTACATCAGTTATGTAAAATACTGTCATAGGCCATTTTGTTCATTGTTTTGTAATCTAACAGCGAGCCATATCATTGTTAGTGAACGTGTGATTTTGTTGTGTTGTAATATATGATAACTTTGAGTTTATCCTTCGCTCTAGAAGTGACCACTTCAGGATAGTTGTGCATTGTGTTTTGCAATGGGTGATCTTACTGGGTATATATTGTCAAAAGAGACAGCGCACCCAAAAAATGAGAAATTGTTCGTCTACAGTCATATTATATGTAAGAATAAAATTATATTGCAGAGTGTGTGAAGAATCTGCAACTTCACAAATTAGGAACAGTTCATCATCAGGTATTCTAATAGCGCCGATGTTGTCATCAAAACATAAGGCAGCCCATGTAGGATCGCTTTTCTCCAGAGTTTTGCTTTTTGCATTAGCACGTGCTTTTGCATTAGCTATAGGTGCTACGCTTCAAACTTCTAACCAATCCTCTGGATAAGAAAACTACTCAAGGTTTCATTTCAGTATCGGTACCTGAACAAGAAACTTCAGTTGCATTTGTATATAAGTCTGCTAATATCTTATCGTCTGTCGGGAATCAATTTCTTCATTGTTTATTGATTTACCAAAAATATTCCTCCTCTACCATCAATAGTGACGTGTATTGTTAGTGATATGTTTGTCTACCACGTGCAATGATCAAAACACACTAACAATAAACAAAACTTTACATACAATCAGTGGCAAAGCCAGGATTTCTATTCGGGGGGGGGGTCAGTGTCCTACTCCGGAAAACTTTTTTGTTAATGTGGAGACTGAAAGCACAAATTTAGATTTTATTCTAGCAACTATTTAAAATTTTGGTTCTTGGGAGTTCATATCCCGGGAAACTCCCCCTGGATACGCAACTGCATACAATGGAAAAATTAATACAGTTTGATAGACAAAAGCAACTATTATGCTTCTGACAATGGACTTATATAAGTGAATAAATAAAGAAAAGCTACTACTAAAATAATAAAAATTGCAAATAATTAAATCAATCAAACTAAATAATAACACATTAAGTTGCAATATGTTATATCTGACTTCATTGGGACAGTTAGAAGATTATCAGAACGTTCACTCCGCTACGAGCCACAATCTCAATCTATTCTGAATCTATCCTCATATTTCTTCATTAAGGCTCGAGTTTAATGGACCCACTCGGCACCCAATGCTATAAATTTTAAAAACTATCACTTAACTCACGGAAATGAAAAAAAAACTTAAATAACATAATACAAGAACACAACCAGGGAAATGTCATAGAATTTCAATACTTACTAAGCCTTAGTAATTATTAAAGAAAGTATGCGTACGAGTGCAATGGACCCACCTGGTAGTCCTAGGCAGTGGCGGCGGCTGGACGTTAAAAGTGGGGAGGCAAGACATGATCTGAATACAGTATTTGTATGTCAATGTTACTTTTCCTGGTTGCTTGTAACACTTTGTTAGACTAAAGGCTGTATAACTATTAGGAGGCTGTTATATAGACTAAAGGCTGTATAACTGTATAACTATCTTTTTCAGTTAAAATACCGTATATCTTGTTTCATATTTTGTTACGTAAATTGACAAGAGCAACACAAGATACTTACTCTTTGTACTCTTATACAACGAAGGTGTAAGAAGAGATCTGATTCCTTGCTCATGAAATCAAAAAATCATAAAATTATGCATCTTAAAATTCTGTCTGGAAAATTGTGTGATCAGATTAGGGACCTATTTAATAACAAATTTGCAAAACAAGTAAATAGAAAGGATAATATTAATCAAATAATCATAGTAATGGATAATAAGGCTTGTTCTGCAAAAGTTATATTGAAACTGGAAATTAATGAACAACTTATATTTTTAATTCCACGCATGTTATTATATGTGTTATTACTCTTAGAAAGACAGTGAATACTACAAGCATATGCTACGACATTCAAAGAAATATTTTTGCAGCTTCCCGAAACATGTTCGTTGCCATTAGATACAGTTTTCATTTTCTTGGAATACATCAAAACTCAACAATACTTAGTCACTCCACATTCCAGTTATACAAAATAATCCTAAAACCTAGAATTATGTTGAATTTACTAAATTTAATTGTATAACAGAACTGTATATGTACAACCCTAAACTCGTATATTACACTGCAAAATTATATATTCCTTACTGAGCTCCTTCGTGGCTAAGCGGTTAACGTACGCACCTTTGACGTGGGAGGCCTGGGTTCAATTCCCGGAGGGAGCTCGTGGTTCGGACTCTACGTTAATCATTAAGTTTACGTCTCATATAGCTTCGCTGCTGAACAGGATGTTAAACTGAAAAAAATCAAATCAAAATATTCCTTACTATAAGAAAGAAGAAAAGAACTGTCAATTTTTCAAGAAAAGAACTGTTTTAGGAACTGTCAATTTTTGTGCAATTAAAGAATAACTTGTGAAGGACTTCTTTTCTTGCGAAATGATATCTCAATTAGATCCAGAGCGGCTTACTAACATATCGAGCCCTTGTAAGATGAAATGAAAGTACGCTCGAATTGTCTCGCTCCAACAGCTTAATTTTTGGGCCATTTTTAGTGTCATTTTTAAAACGCAATTTCTGTAGCTTTCTTAACTTCACGGAAAGATAACCAATACGTACTCATGGAACGGCAAATATTTCATGGCACCATTTGCATTCTATGAACCAATAATACATACAAAACTTTATATTTCCAAATGAAACTATATACATTAATGGGTCATTTCAAAAAGTGGAGGGGCAACTTCCCCCCTTTGCCCCCCCTAATCGCCGCCCGTGGTCCTAGGGTTAAAAGTGTATCCTTGTATGGATATTTAGATAGAGGAAATACTAGTTCTTGCCGAATTTCTTTAACTACTTACGATATGTTCCATTATTTTTAAACTAGGGTTTAAAATGTGATTGATTGCGTTTAGGGCGGCTTATAACACTTGACACATGTTCATTAGAACGTTTTATTTTCATTTGATATAAAGAATTACCCAGCAAATTTTGGCTTTTGAATATTTTGACACCCTGTATTTACGATAGGAAATGAAGTTATGCAATGTGCATAAATAATTGCTGTTTTCCATGCAGTAGTATTTGCATTAAGGTGCGTGTAATTATTATTATTTAAAACTATATAAATTTTAAAATAACGCTGGCACATGAATTCACATCCATATATGAAAATCTCATAGGTGATATGGTAATGCTCTTAAGTCGTAATTAAATTGTACGTAATTACAGATGTACATGAAAAGTCAGTGTTAGAGCTGACGGTGATGAACAGAAGAGGAAGAAAAGAACACATTTCTTTCAACTTGCCTAAGGGGTTTTAAAAGTGACATGACAATTGTGCAGGAAGTTTTAAAACCCCTTAGGCAGGATCTTTCAAGTGAAATTTTTTTGTTCTTTAGTCGTCAAAAGAGAGAGGATGGAATAGATGATTTGAGTACGAAACTACATTTATACATATAAACTAGTTCTCTCTTTGGTCAACCCTAGCACACTGATAAGCATCAAATATTTTCTGGGCGCTAAGTACACGATATTATATGTGGGCGCTAAATCTACGGGCGCTAAGTGCACTCCACGGTTTGCACCATAGGTAAGCGCTTTATTACTGAGTCATTGTACGCTCAGAGAAAGTATTTCCTTCACGGGAAAATTCTTTAGACAAACTTTAGTTTCTTTGCTCCGGCTTTGCTGATGTGATCCAATTACTTGTACGATGGTTGCTACCCACTTTCCTGTTATCATAAAACGGTAGAAGAGAGTACATATATCTATTGAATGTTATACATGTATGGCTGTTCAGTATAACACCGATAACTTGACTGTATGCAAAACGCTGACTACTGTCCGACTCAAATCTCTTTGATGTTTGGCGAGAGCCAATGGCGCGTAAGAGCGACGTTGCCGGATTTCATTTCCTTTTGTGTACACGTATCACGCGAAACCTTTCTTTCGTGAAACACAGATGGAAGAATGGTGTATACGCTTCAAACCGAGAAGGTGAAAGAATTAACACTGGTTAGATTGACTTGTATATAACGAAACAATCTTATAAAACAATGAACCGCTGTATGTAGAATCATGCTTATCTCCCCTAATTATTTAGAAAAAAATGTTTCTTCTTAAACATACTACACCAGCATACTATTAACAAAGACATTTCTGAGTCAAATAATATTTCTCTCAAGCATCAATACATATATAGTAGCATAATAGACTATCAGACAACCTCACCTACCTTTCGTTGGGTATTGCAGGAAAAGAGAGGGCGTCTGAAACGTCAAGAGATTTGAGCACGACAGTACTCGCAATCTTAACCATGATTAGCTGTTAATCTTTATTTATTCCACCTTAATTGAGCTCCTTCATGACTAAGGGGTTAGCCTTTGGAATAGGAGACCCGAGTTCTATTCCCGGCGGGAGCTCATGTGGTTCGAATTTTAAGTTAATCAGTAGGTCCCGTTTCATATTGCCTCGCTTCTGAAAGAACGTTAAACTAAAAATCAACACAACTCCACCTTAATTTCATACATTACTCTCAGAAGAGAGTCAGCACTGAGGGAATTGAACGAGAAAGAGATCAGATTATTGCAACGTACAAGACATATTCTAAAGTGTATAACTGCACATATTTACAACATTGTTTTTACATACGTCTTACCTCTACCATTTAAATAAATACTCAATAATATTGTTTTAATACAAACTAAAGCATTTTGTGGTTTCTTTTTAAAAATTTATTCCCGTGTCTTCTAACATTCAATTCTATTTTCTTTCCTTTTCGGATACAATGTAATTTCCCGTTGACAGGAACATGAAAAATAAAATTAAAAAAAAATTCTGTAGGAAAAAAATAATAATAAATGGGAAGAACCCTGTATTTTCAAATATCGTGACTTGCGTGGCAATTCTCATCTTGTCAACCTAGACTAAAACCATGCATGCAAACGTCCTTATATCCATGGCGGAAAAGAAATTATTTAATTTTTTGGACGTCAAAAAAGAGGGAAAAAAGCAAAGGGTTTTGGATATAATTTTCATCAAGTTCATTTCCGTTCTGTTTCATAGACGTCAAACTAAAAGTCACAACCACACACGGTAACAATTTTACAAGATTTTACATGAAAACGTAACATATTCATTTCACTATTTCTTCATTTTATTACCGAAGAATATTTTCTATTTTTTTTTTTTAAAGGGAACTTGTTAAATTTCTTTTAGTTTGCGCACGTAAATGTTATTTATTTATTTGTCATTTTTAATTATTTTGATTTCGTTTACAGCATCATATTTATTTTTAGAGAGAGAGAGAAAAAAAAAACAAGTAGTATTTTTGTTGAACCAAAGTTTTGGGAGCTCAAAACGTGTAACCGTGAGGTGATTGCACTTGAGGACAACTATTTTGACTTGTTAAATGCTAAATATATACTTTTTTTTTTTTTTTTTTTTAACGCATGTTGATTCTTCCAAAATTTTGCGAGAGAATGGATTAAAGTGATTTAGCGCAAAAGTCACTTTAACAATTAAAAGCTACTGTTATGTTCAGTAGCGTATTTAGGGAGAGATATAAGCCTTCCCCCCCCCCAGAAATAAAGTTTTTTAGGTTTTCCCATTCCACGTACAACAATAATCCTTCTTATCATTTTTAAGAATTTCATTTACTTTACATTTTCTTATGCTCTTCATTCAAAAATAATACTGTATTTGTCAAATTTCGTTCCATGTAAGAATTATGTCCTTTTTTTCTTTCTTTCGTCCGTTCTAGTTTTCTGTTTCTTTTTCTTAGTTGTTAAGTTCTTTCGTTTCTCCTATCATACTTTCGACCATTGCTAGTGGTGATTCAAGTCGGCGTAGTCAGTATCACCAGAACTAAGAGGAGCTGATAAGCAAAACTGGTGTTCCACACTAACTTGCACGGATATCAACATAACGGAACTTTAGTTATTATAGCAAAGGAATATTTACATCGTTTAGTTATAAAGAAAGGTAAATATGTTTGAATTAAAGAAAATTAAGAAGGGAGAATAAGTAGCCTGAGAAATTAGGTAGGCCAAGCCAAGAGGATGCTTCCTTTTTCTTCTATGAATAGAATAAAAGGTTAGATTCACTGCTAAAATTTTTGTGTGTATTATATCATTCACCAGTCTGCAATTCTTGCAATTAAAACTGCAATCAGTATCTTTCAGTTTCAACTTGTCTCAGCATTTTCTTTTTTTCAGGTAAAAATGCACACAGATAAAACTGAATATTTCCATTGTTTTTCTAAAATGAAATCAGTTAAGTTGAAATGAGATTACAAATATTCAACGTGTGTTTCCAGAAGCGTCATTTCAGATTTACTTGGGGGGGGGGGAGATCCTCAACCGAATACGAGTTTCACGTTTATTTCTAGTATATTAATAGACAATAGATTAAGATATGTTTAATTCTTAAACGCAGGGGGGCAATTTCCCCTACTTCCCCGGGTTGAGCATAGCTCCCGAAACAAAATCCTGAATATGCCATTGTCCAGACATATTAGGGGGAAAATCCCCCTCAAAGTTCTAGACTTCAAATTTGAAGCTACAGATATAGGATGTACGATCTCCTTCCAACGGAGCCCATCAGGGGGGCAAGGTGGAGCGCTTGCTCCCCCTAAGAGGAAATTGTACTTGTGAATATTGAAAACCCAATAGAAGTTTTACATTAGTGACAGCAAAATTTGAAACTATATTTGAAAAGTCGCTTATACTTGACCCTCTGGAAACCAGAACTTGGGCGCCCTTGTCTCTTTCTATAGTTTTATACCCCCCCGGAATCGAGAAGATCAAATAAAAAACTGCACACAAAACAGCGAGGTACTCTCAGGCAAAAAAAAAAAAGTTTATAACATCTGAAGAAACACAGTTATTTCAGAGACATAATGGACACACACCGGCTATTCCTGACATCTCAGAATACATTGAATTAATGTTTAAGATGTCCTTGTAAAACAAATTAAACAAAAAAGAAGGGCATTATCTTCTCTCACAATGAAGGCCCTCAGCAGGGGTTTCGTTCATATTTTTAAAAGGAACATAGAAAGCATAGTGTGTGAGTATTTCGTTAGTGTTTTGTCTTCCCTCCCAAATCGTGTTGATTGTCTCCGTCTTTTGTGTTCTTGTAAGAAAGATTCTCTTTTCGAAGTTTTATCTCCTGTGTCCCTGCATGACTGTTTTTCCCATCACCTGACACTTCTTGGTCGGTAAAGGCCATCTTAACAAACGAAAACAAATGCGCATCGCCATGGTGTGTCGCAAACCCCATTAATCCTTCTTCCCATGAAGTAGATTGAATCACGGAATCACTTACAAACCGTTTGTCATTTTTTTTTCTCTCTCTCTCACTCTTCTAGGTTTCGAATCCTTTTATTTCTTTTATGGGATTTTATTTAATTCACAAATTTGCTTCTACCATTGCAAAAACCAGGCGTGGCTGCTACCCCTGATGCGTAGGTGATTTGTAAGTCACGCCAACTGGGCGTCGGTCGGCAGCAGGGGCGGATCCCGTCAACAGATGAGTAAAAACGGAATTCACCAAATTGTATTACTTTAATTTTCTCTCTCTTTTTTTTAAATAAAAGAAAAACAAAATTTTACATCATCATCTCATCTCATTATGATTGCAGAAGCTAAATAAAAAGAAGCCGATTTCGTTTGGTTAATGAATGTATTCGCTCGAAGTTAATTTGGATCTTTTGATTCCCACTCAGAGTCAAATTGGACTCTTCTGAAGTAGATGTCGGATATGCACAAGGACACGGAAGCAGTCTATAGGTGCTGAAAGCTATTATGCAGAAGCATTGTGGCTAGGAAGATGCGGAGGAAAAAGAAAAGAAAGAAAAAAAAGAACTTACAAGGAAATGCACGTCAGCATATACAGGGCGAATTCAAAATGGGCACACACAATACACACCACGCAGTAGCAAATTCACGCATTTTAATTTCGATTAATATAAGTGTTTCTGGAGAACATTTTTTTTTTCTCGTAGGCATTCTTGATTCTTGTACACGGGTCGGCAAGTAATATTACATGGGGGTTCAGATACTATTGAAAATTTTTATCGAGGTCCAAAAACAACTTATAATCCATACTATTTTTTTATTTTTATTTTCACTCAAAAAATAATATGGAATACAATTGTATTTAAAAAAAATCAATGATAGAAATCACATTTGCGGTTTTCAGTCAGCTTTTCAAAGTTAGGTTCACACGAGGAGCAGCTTATCCGAAGAGTGTCTTCAAGGTGGGTGACCGTTGCGATATTGGTTCTTCAAAAAATTCATTTTTGAAAATTAAGTTTCACAAACATGTATTTGGAACCAAATAATCAAACATAGTGACCAGGTAAATGACTAATCTTTTGCAATTTTTATATTTTTCTGAGACATGTTTGCTCCAAAATTCTTCGGCGGATGCAATTTTATATGTTTACAAGGAAATGTCTTTCTGCAAGTGTATTATCTCCATTTGGAGTGAATCTGAAGTGTGAAGGAGAAATAGAAGCAAAGATAGGAATAGCGAAAGAAGCCTTTAGGAGGAAGAAAAGCACTATAAGTGAAGATCTAAAATGTGAAGAGGAAACAAAAGCAAGGATAGGAATGGCGAAAGCAACCTTTAGGAAGAAGAAAAGCATTATTAGGGAACGTTTGAAATTTATTTTATTTTATTTATTTATTAGTCAGCCGGCCAGGCCCCGGAAATGTCAATAGAAAATGAACCGAGGGCATCAGCGTGTTAGCAACAGGCATCCACCGTAGAGTCATAGTACATAGAACCCTGTAACACGCCTTGCCGGATGCCAGGCTGAATTTTGGGGGGAAAGTACCCAAAATGGAGGAAACAAAATGGCGGACTCCAAATTCTTATCCTACACAAGAACTTCCTTATTTTGCGGTGAATCTTCAATATTTTGGCACCAAACCTAGGGTTTTCGGGGGCGAGCTATTCGCTCATACCACTGGTTCCTCTCTGTAGGTTTTTAAAATGGCGGAAAACAAGATGGTGGACGGATACATGTAAAATATCATTTCTCTTTAATGTATTTTTAATATTGTCATGTGAAATATCACCTTTTATACGCAGGAAGCTTGTTTCTATAAAGTATTTAATCCAGAATATCTTTAAAATGGCAGAAAACAAGATGGTTGAATCGTAATCTGTATGCATAAAGAGCCGTCTTAAGTTTTATAGTCTGACATGTTTTCAAAACTTCCGATTTTCCAGATTGTACATTTCTCGTCATTTTTATATTATCGTAAGATTCCAAAGAATTGAATTAGACGGAGGCATCCACCGTAGAGCCATGATAATTAAGTCCCTGTAACATACCTTGCCGGATGCCAGGCTGAATTTTGACGGGAACACAAATCAAAACGGCTGACAAGACATTCGAAATCTGCAGAGAAATGGCCTATTTACCAGTGTATTTTTCAATATTTTGTATTGGAGTCAATTCTTAAGTTTAACTAATTTGTTACACTGTAAGTGTTATCAAAAATGTTGAAAAACAGAATGGCAGGTATAAAATTCTACTGTTCGTTTTCCGATCGACTTTCTATAGTATTAAACGAGGTTTCGCGGTGATTCAAGAATCGAATTTAATTTCAAGTGTTTCAAAGTGGGGTAAGAGATCTTCCATCCTTAAATACTTTCTCTCTCTCTTTCTCGCAAACACACTCATTATATTAAACCTTATATATATTGAAAACTTAAACCTTCGTCATCGATGACCATTTTCGGATGAACACTTCAAACGTCTTGCTTCTCCAATGATAGAAAAATCGTAAAATTATGGATTTAGAGGAGACACAGCGTTTTTACACACAAGGTTTTAAATCAAATTATGCACTTTTGTTTGAATTTGTCATAGCAGTAACATTCTCGGATGACTCTTATACAGTTTGGTAATATCAGAACAATATTGAGTAAAGTATAGAAACAAGAACAATTTTTGTAGAAATTATATGTTCACTTACCACTACAGTTCAGTAATTGTTCCACATGAAAACTAAGATGGAGAGTGACATTATTCGCGAAAAGTTTATAGATCTTAATCATAGGCTAAATGAGTTGGAAATTCCTCGCTATCTGAAGGAATTTGAAGATGGGTTTAATTCTGATCCAAATTTCGAATTCTGGAACACCTAAGTAGGAGAGGCGTAAAAATCTCAGTTTTTTGGTAATTGAAGTAATTAGTTTTTGTAATGAGAGTCTAATTACTCTAATAGCGCAATGAGTATTTTGCAATTGAACTCATGAACGAGTACGGTGTATGTAATTGAACTTATAAAAGAGTATGGGGTGTTAATGATAATATGAATTAATTTTTTATGTGATTTACATATGTAATTGTTATTTACGTACGACATAATGTTCCGCGCAATGAGATGAATCCCTAATTACCATGTTTTATGATTTACATATACATAATGTGTTGCACAATGAGACTAATTTGTAATTACGAATTTTACTTGTACTTTTAATTAGTCTAATTATGAATTTACCTTGCATTTTGTTAATAGGAAGCAACCAATATTTTTATAGAATTTTAAAACAATTACCTCTAATTTACTTTACGTACATACTTACCTATTGGATCGGTTTTATTGAAAACTCCTGTATATGACTGAACGATTGTAGCGCCATGAAGATAGTAGCGGGAAAATTGGGCAGCATTTACCGCATACCACTTTGAAAGTGAAGGATGAATGACGGAGCATTAATGAATTTTGAAGCTTGTATTAATATTTTAAAGGCAAATGTAAAAATTATGAGAAATTGAATTTAATGTTTGTTTTTTGTGTAAATTATATACGCTTTATATATACCCTTTGACGCTTGTGATTGTATTATTATTATATGCTTATGGATAACAGAAAATTATATAGAATTGTTAAAGAACATGAGTTAACTTGTGCAGAATACTAGTGATTAGTGCTGCCATCTGCTGTACAGTTTTACAGTTTTCAGGAGGATAAGAGAATTTATGTATGGTGAGTGAGATTTGATATGATTGTAATGAAATGTACTATGAAAGAGAATGAAGAGATATATTTACAGTTATGTTAAGCCTTACTGATTAAAAATTATGCAGGAGATATATTATAATAACCATTTTTTATGCTTGGTTTTTGAATGATATAGAATGGCATGTGTAGCTGTGGTATTACATAATCTGTTATTTTTAAAGACTGATGTTATTTAATATTTGACTGAGGAGAGTGATATTTGCAATTTAGCGAGTAGAAGAAAGCAAACATTATTTTTTTGTATATACATAACTTTTTTTAAAAAACTTGTTTGGATTGCAAGAGAAATACATAGTGAGGATTAAATTACTTATGAGAATTAATGCTTATTGTAACTACATTATTACGAAAAGAAGATTCGATTGAGGACATGTATATTTGACAGTAAATTGATTGTTATTTTTTTATTATTGCAAAATATTACGGTAAACATACCTTACCTGGACACAATATTTTTTTTTTTTTTTTTATAAACTTGGATTTAGCTTTGCAGGAATATACAGTGTTAAGACATATTGGAAACGAAATACGGACTAGGATTCTTTTTAAAGATGACAGAATTGCTCATGGAATTTGCATTTTATGTTTTGAACAGAATGCACTGAACGTTATTATTTGATTAAACTTAGTATTTAGGAATAATATTGCATTTAGAAATACGTTATTAGTAACATTTAAGAAAGTACTACGTTATAATACTGAACTAGCTATTACTTTGTATGATACAGCCAGTTATTGAATGCTAGGCATTAGATACAGTCCGTTTTTTATTGATGGCATTGAATAATAATATAGGAATAACATTTTTTGACTTGGTTGCTAAGCTATTGAAATATATTTTTTATAGTTTACTTTTTTATAACTACATTTTAGAAATTTTGTTGTACTTTTGAAAGAAAATTGCGTTCTATTTTTACGTGCGAGGATTTACATTTAGTTTTTTTAAAGGAATGAAATAGATGTTATGATTAATAATTTAATTTGATTTGTTAGGAATATTTTTTTTTTTTTGGGTTGGGGGCATTTATGACAATGTTAGCTTGTAACGTATGAGGGATGACAGAACAGATTATTTGCTAAAAGGGAAGGAATAAAGGATAGGAGAAGGAAGGAAGCGACTTGCAAGCTGCATACTAGGTAGTATTTCGGCATTTAGCCAGTGCAAATGAAGAGAATTCAGGAAAATTTTTATGCAGAATAGCTGCTATAATTTTGAGTGGCAACGGACACGGGAATACTTACATTAAAGGCGAGAATGATTGTGACAATGCTACATGGGGTACAAAATTGATTTGTGAACCTACGTCTTTTATACTTTTATGTATTTGTTTGGATAGCTTGTAGTGTATGAAGGATGACGCCCTTTGATGACCAGATTATCTGATGAAAGGGAAAGGGAAAAGAAAAGGATAGGAGAACGAAGGAAGTGACACGGAGCTTGTATACTAACTATTATTTAGGCATTTACTTGGTGCGAATGACGAAACCGCAGGAAAAAAATTACTTAGGCTGACTGTTTGACATTTTTGAGTGGCAACGAACTTAGGACCATTTGTAATGAAGGCGAGAGCGTTTGCGACAATGCTATGTGGGGGAAGAAAATTGATTTGTGAACGTACGTGATTACAATTTTATGTATTTGTTTAGAATATGAGGAGAGGATTTTTTTATTTACTAGTATTAATATATAAGATTTGTAGAAATTATGGATGAACGATGTAGCGTGTATTGTGAAATATTTGAAACTAATGAAGGAAATGTTAGGGGATTTGAAAAGCGATATAGTGACTTTAATACTTTGACTATAATTATTTAGAAATATATGTAGGAAGTTGAAATATTTTAGTTTTATATTTGGAGGCGGGTAGAACAGAGAACAGAGTATAGGGTTTGGTGCTGTGATTTTTATTGAATGAATTATTTGTCAGTTTAGTGCCATTGATTTTGTTTGCTATGTTTTGTTTTGAATTTGTAACGTATTTGTGGTGAGGACTAGCTATAACTGGTTGCAGAGCGGCAATACAGAAAGCATATAGAAATGAAATTATGTGTGTATATTTGTAGGATTTGATTTTGGCATATAGCAGGCACAAAACTTAGCTGTTCAAAATTTTGCAGTTGCAAGTATTTTTTATTTACTTTATGAGCTGCAGCATAAAACAGTATTATTGCTTGGAAATAAAGACACTTATACTGACATTTGGTGGTAGAAAAACATAATAGATGTAGAATTACTTATTTGAGGTTATTATTATTTTCATGTAAAATAAGGTTATGCGTTTTGGAAAACAAGGAATAAATTTCATTATGAAATTATATTTATAATTAGTGAACATGCACATGAACTATAGACATTGGAAATTATAATTTAACCTAATTAAATAAGGCGAGATTTGCTGAGGAAAAGGACACTTTTGTAACCAATTTTGTATAATATTTATAATATTGTTTACTGTATATGTGTTGTCATGGTCATGTATTTTTGTAGACTTTGTATGATAGGTTTCAATTATTGTAGATGTGGGAGGAAACGGAAGAATTCCTTGAAATTTGCATGTGTATTGTTTCATATCGTAAGTTGAAACCTTTCCTGAAGTAAGCCAGTTTGCTTTAGAATTGAGGCGTAGGGAATGATTTGATTGAAAAATATTGGTAGATATGTAACGACTAGCTTTTTAGAGTGCTTTGTTGTAACATGATTTCTTTTACTTTAGCTTGTACTATCTTTTATCTTTAAGTATTGAACAGCAGTATTTTATATTACTTATTATATTGAAACAAGGAAACAGATGAGCAGAAAAATGAAGATGGTTTAATGATGTTATTAAATGACGAAACATGATTTTGTAGTAGCTGAAACGCACTTTGGGTAGTATTCAATGATGATTAACTTAGGACTGTAATATTTATGATTCAGTAGTTTTCATTTTAGGTATTATTTTAGGCAGTTCTGAAAGAAATTTACTGTAAATTTGAGATGCTTTACGTTTGAGAATGGAATTTTGATCAGAGAAATAATATAGATATTTATATAATTCCTATGGAATTGATTTTCCGGTGGGAACTTATGTGGCTTGAATTTTGCGTTAATTAGTAGGTTTAAGTTTTATATAGCCTTGCTGTTGAACGGGACGTTAACCCGAAAATTAACTCAACACAAGCTTTGGATTTGCCCAGTTAAAATTTGGAATATTACAACATATATATATTTTATTGTAGTGTTTTTCAACATGTGGCATGTATATTTTTGGTGTTAGGGGTGATTTTTTTGATGATACGCTTGACATATGTTGGTAGTAGTAATTAATATGTTGATGTTATATTGGGAAGGATTGAGAAGTTACGACCTGCCATATATGGAAACGATTATTAAAATTGGGAGTTACAGAAGTACTGAACATTAGTTTTTTTCTTTTTTCTTTTTTTTCCAGTTTTAAGGATACACTTGAAAAGATTTATTTACGTTATATGGTTGTTGCAGAATATTTGTACAATACTCTGATTTGTACTTAGCATGCTATTGAACCTTTATTGATGAGTGAAGCAGTCTTTACTAATAGAACTATTGTACAAATGGTTTATTATAGTTTTGGAAATATTTACTAACGTGAGGCCATATGGATTCCAGAGGTTCACAAAAGTTTTTATTAACTATGGTTTGCAGCTATCAATTGTATTTGATTATATTTACTTTGTATTTTTATTTGTAGGAGAATTATTTTAACATTGCTCAATAAATTACTTATAGGTCTTTCTAATGGTTGTTTTTCGATTTGATTTTCCAGCTATGGCTTTGAAAGGCGTTTTACTCTTTGCCATTTTGGATACATAACCTGATTACTTTAGTCACGTACACACGATGACTTTATTAATGTTTTGGTAAACGTAATACAATATTTAGGTGTTTGCTGTGAAGTTTGTTTGTCATTTTTATTAGCGTTTTAGGGTTTGAATGTATGGCTTTGATTTTCGTTTAAATACTTTTACTGTGTTTTTTTTCTGAGAGTAATCGAGTAGGTTTTTTAAATTTATATATTTAAGCTTTTACATGTTGCGATAGAATTTGTGCCCCAAAATATTTTATTGCGTTTTAATTGCCATTTATTTGGTATGATTTCTTATTATTGATTTTAGATATTAGAAACTATTTATTTTGACGAAACTATTACTGGATATTTTGATGTGTTGATATTTTGCAGTATTACGAGTGTAGCGTACTTTTATGTATTTAGTTTTCTTGGCATTTACTTTAAAACTCATATCACTGGAAGCGTACAATAAGACTTTTGTATTTTTTTAATTGTTTTCCTATTAGATTTATATCGTCAGCATATGTCATAACCTGGTGAATATCATACAGCACTAGATCTTCTCTTTGATTTCCTTGTAGAATACTGCAGATTAAACTTGAATAATATTTTGAAAATGCATTTTGGTCATTTTGATCACGAAAGTTTGTGAACAAGACTTTTTTTTTAATTGAACTTTACCACGGAACTCACTTAAAGATATTTTAAACAAATTAACTAGTTTTGGTATTCAAACTTGTAAGAACATTATATAATGTGTTTTCCTGCTTGAAAAAAGCTTAAAAGCTTTTATCTTTAATGGTCCACAACTAGGCACCGAGGGTAGGAAAGACGATGATTGTTACGAAATAGATTATAATTATGGATTAAAGAAAGTGGGAGAAAATGGAAGAATTCTGAGAAAACCTGCGAATATGGTGACTTTGAGATGTTTTTAAATTAACATATATTTGAAGCATTAGAATTTTGCGTTTTCATTTCTTTTGGATATTTGTGGAATAGTAAAATTTTACACTTAGAATTATTTTTAATATCCCGATGGGTGAGAGGACTTATAAAATGCTGACAGAAGAGAAATACAGACTTAACTATTGCTACTGCTTTCTTGTTTATCAACAGAAAGTATGATGTTTTGATTTTGTACTACTACTTTTTGTTACAAATAATGAAACTGATTTTATGTATTTTGTTTACATTTTATTCCAATTAGCATTAAGTCAGTTATAAAATACATCTATGAAGACAACTGTTTCTTTAACTTCTTTATACTGGCCTTTCTAAAATAAATAATTATGACTGAAATCATTTTTCTTAATTTATTGGCGATTTTGTATACATGATGAAGGATTTTGGTTAGTATTAACTGCAACTTTATTATCTTTTGATATCAAAATTGTATTTTTTGCTCTAAATATTGAAAGTTAAATGTTTGATGAGAAGGAATTTTATGTAGATATTTGTACGGATCTTGGAAAGATTAAAGTTTTGCATGTTTATGTATAACTTAAGACTTTCTCGTTTGTATGTGCCAGGAGTTGTTGGTATGTATGTTTGCATATTTATTTTGCTTGTTATTGTTTGCATTTTTAAACTTATTATTTGTATTATTAACTAACGAAAGTTACAGTGCGCTATATAATGTTACCCACAGACTATGATGTTTAGTATGGGAAATTTCGATTTGGCTTAGCTGTGGTATTTAAGTAAATATAGTCTTATTGATTATAAGCGACAACTAGAGACCAATTTGTGGACAGTTTTTTTTACTAAGTACAAGAATTGAAAGAAATACAATACTTGATATACCAAATGAATTAGAATATGCCATTTTATTTTCGTAATCTGGATATATAATAGAGTCAGCTTAATTATTTACTGAATACTTGATTTTGCTAAATTTAAGAGCGTACAGGGTAATAATCAGATTTAAACGTTGTTGAATTATTAGAATTGTAACACATATGAGCTTATGTTATATACTTTAGGAGGAGCTTACAGCTATTTTTCAGTTTTGACTGACTTGTTACTATTGTTTTGATATTATTCTTTCAGTATTATGAAATTTAACGATAGGCTAATGATACAACACATGCTTCTGCGGAACTGCGGACAGAAGAGTTACTGTATGGTCAAATAAGCTTGTGAAGAACGATGTTGTTGGTTATTACATTTTTTTATCATTTCATGGAATTATTTTAACTACGATGTTCCTTAAGGGTAAAGCTATGAACATAATATAATCGGGAATTGTTAAATGCAAATGATTTGAAAAGACTTTGCAAGTACAAGCTAGGATAGGTGAAAGCTTAATATAGGCTTAATGGTTAAATGTATTCCGATGATACATAAGTTTGATTAGATAATTTTGTGAAGGAGTAAGAACGTTTTATTTTACATATTTCTTTGTATTACTTTTATTATTTAAAAGCTTGATTATTAAAATATAATCAAAAATTTTTTGTGCATTTGAGGCGAATGGAATCGCGAACACTTTGATTGGTTTTTGGGGGCTACTATGTTTGAAGTTAGTTTAGAAATATCCAGGTAATGTTTTTGGAGTTAGAAGTTCTACATATTATATTGAGTTGTGAAAGGTAGAGAGGGTATATTGACATTACTATCATGATAATGAATGATAATACATGTATATATATGAAATATCTTTTTACTTAGCATATGTTATTATTAGAAAATAGAGCTGTTAGAGTTATTTTTTTATATGTGTCTGAACTGAAGCGACAAGGCTGCCATCTAAGAACATCTTTACGGATTGTTTAGGAAAGGAATTGTAGATAGCTCATACAGCTTTTATAAAAGATGATTTGCAGTAATTTTATAAGACAGACACAACGCATTATCATTTAATTAGCCTACAAACTAACTTAGTACATATATATTATGGTCTCTTTAATTTCAGTTACTATTTTGGAAATATTAACTATATCAGTATTATATTGTATTTGATTCTGTGTACTGGATAGAGAGGATATGTTTTTTAGTGTTGTAGGTATATTATTTATTTATAACTTACTGTTGAATTTGATTTAATGTAATACATTTATGACGCTTTGCAAATGTATGTGAAAATTAAGTTTTAACATATGTACTGTCATCCGCAAAAAAAAGTTCGCATATACTGTAACTTTCACATTTTCATTAATAACTCAGTTTTCTTAATATATTATCGCTTCTTTGTGCTTTCCTTAACAAAGCAGTGTAGTAATGAATAATTATTTATGATTTTTGTGAAAAAATAAAGCAAAATAAGAAAATTATAAGCAAAAAACTGTGATTGTTATGAAACTTTAGTCTGTCAGATAATTACGCGAAGAATATCCCGAGGGAAATTCACTCCATACAGTGCACAGGTATTAGGAGCACTCACAAATACGTAAAATTGAAGGAACAGAAAAAATGTATTTTTGAGATGAACATACAATTCACACTTCACGTGAAGTTCCAATATGGGAAATCAATCAATATCTTCAGTTGAAATTACTGAAAAAAACAGAAAATGGCTATTTAAAACTCCAAGTGTAAACCTGCGCTTGGAGCGAGTCTATTTCTAATATCAGAACGCGTTATTTCGTAACATGCCTGCGTGGCCAAGCGGGTTCAGAAATGCTGTTGAAATTCTAGAACCGAAGGGTGGCAGTTCGAGCCTGAGTGCGGAATGCTTTTTTTTTTCAATATAGTGAAATATTTTTTAAAATATTAATGTCTAGTTTGAAGTGCTTAAAAACACAAGACCAGATGACCAGAGAATTTTCAAAGTTCAGTCACATTTATTCACTATGTTCATCAATTAGGCTATATACGAAGACACTAAAACGTGGAACGTTAACGATCCTTATTAACGTT
Organism: Thermobia domestica; assembly: GCF_964235325.1. NCBI lineage: Eukaryota > Metazoa > Arthropoda > Insecta > Zygentoma > Lepismatidae > Thermobia > Thermobia domestica. The sequence continues at coordinate 15,391,099 of NC_137454.1, read as the reverse complement.
AATACCACATCCGTTATAATGAGAACAGATTTGTGATCTGAATACCAACCTTAAGCCGTACGTCCAAAATGAAAATTATTCATGTTCTTGATACCTATTGTAACACTCAGTTGTAATATAGAGAGTGCGAGTGCGAAAGAGAGAGATAAAATACTGTATACAGGGTGCGGAAAAATTCCCGGAACGGTCCAATATCTCGCGAAGTATAAATATCACCAAAACAAAAATAACACATGTTAAATAGTTTTAAAGAAGCTATCCAATGATAGAAAACACAATCACCTATCCCTACCTCCTTGGGGACTACGGGGGATAACTTTAAAATTTTAAATGGGAACCCCTATTTCTTATTTCATATGTGGATTCTCCAGAAAAAGTGATAGTGATTTGATCAAAAATTGAAAACAGTGTGTGCGAAGATGAAGTTACATGGAATACAATATCGATAATTGTTTTGCAAAGTAGCTTTATGAAGTAGTTCTTAGTAGTAGGGTTATTTACAACAAAAATAAGCCATTTTTGTCACCATTTGTATTTTCTTGCAAATTAATAAATATGGACAAATGCATTATTTTATGGAAGTTAAAATGTATGAATTCGTTATGTGGGTAAAAAAGTCACATGAAAATTTTACTCTGCGTGGAAATCGAACTCATGACCTTTCATGCCACAGTCCCGTACGCTAACCGCATGGCCCAGAGCTCGACACTGAGAGGCCACATTTTCATAAAGATTTGCCGCCTCCATTTTTTATGTGTCGATTCAAGTGCTATCCGTGAAGGCACTGGTTTCAATTTTGGGTCAAATCACTGTTACTTATTCTGAAGAATCCAAATGTGTAACAAAATATGGGGATTTCCATTTAAAATTTTAAAGTTACCCCCCGTGTGGAAATAGAGGGTCGCGTTTGGTATAATTGGATAGATTTTTCAAAACTGTTTAACACGTGTTATTTTTGTTTTCTGATCTGTATATTTCGCGAGATATTGGACCGTTCCGGGACTTTCCCCGCACCCTGTATAAGCTTGTATTTTTAATTAAAACAGTTAGTGTAAATCATAATCTGGATTTTTATAAAGTAAATGAAACAATCATATAGAAAATGTATACAGTTTAAAATTGAATTAAATTGCAATTTCAGAATCTGTAACATTATACATTTCTTATTTATTTACATCGAATGTTAACTTATTGTATAGTTTATAGCATGAGTATCAGCTGATATGTAATACAAAATTATCTATAAATTGAATTTAAATAGGAAATGGTATAGTTGCTATAAGAACAAATTTATGAAAATGAACTGTATAATAATGGTTGTATTTGAAACAGAGTTTGCGTAATGGAGTAAATATTTACACCGCCAGCTTTGCAATACTGTGCGGTTTAAATTGTCAATCTCATCAATTTTACTTATTTCGCTTGAATGTTTATGGAATTTAGTATAGCATTATGAAACATTCAACAACTGATCTAGTAGTGAAACATATTTAATAAGATTACCGCACATTACGGTAGATTCCGAGATCGCTCCCAGCTTTGCGAGCACTTGATAACATCTTATTATTATTTCAGATAAAATATTATGTGGAAGAGCTAAATTAAATTAGAAAATGAAATGAAATATTTAACATCCCACTATTACACCCTTTAGGCGGGAAGGTTCTAGATTGCTGGTCCTCACATAGAGGAGAATTTGGATTAGTAACCAGTTTGGTTCTTTTCTTTATCAAATCTCAATACACAATTCATATAGTAATGTCGAGCAAGCGATAGCGAGTAAAGGCAGGTTAACCAGGTTGATTGCTTTCTTCATCACCACTCAATTGGTATACGGACCAGTGTTCTAGAATCCTGCTATTTTAGGCTAAGGGAGAAGATAATTAAAGTAAGAAAATGATATAAGAATTGGTGGAATGAGAAAGTGGAAGGAAAAGGAAATGCTTTGAGAAAAGTCACGGACATAATGTTGTCCACCACAAGCTTACTTGAACGGAATAAAACCAGAGACCGCATGCACCAAAGGTAACTGCTCTACCAGTGAACCATCGCGCCCCATAAATTAAATAAGAAAGATAAGTAGTAGGCATTTTATAATTGAATATTGTATGTAAGAAACTTATTGTCCATAAAGATTCTTTCTCTTCAAGCTTTTGTAATTGATGTTGCAAATTGTCCGATGCTTTGCAATGCGGGTCAAAGAAATAAATGCATTTTTTCGGGATAGTATCGTCTGTCCCTTGCTGCTATTGGTGGTATAAAAGTAGTGCTGAGTTGATTTTTAGTTTCTTGTTCCTTTTGTTATGTGAATATAGACTAGACCAAAATTTTTTACTGGTGTTCATTTCAGGATCACTCGGTAGCATGTTTTTAGTGGAGGAATGTTACGTGAATATAGATTGCACCAAGTCACAAATATTTTGACAAAGATATACATTTTTATTACACAAATAGTATCTGCTTTTCCTTTTACTGCAAATGTTTGTTTCTAATAGTGATTTTTATTCTTATTGTATCCGTGAATACACATTCAAGACTTTTTTTAAAAAAAATAAGTTGTTTAATAAGGCACTGAAAAGTGTTGGATTTTGTAACACTCTAACACTTAAAAACATAATACTGAGTGATCCTGAAATGGACACCAATAATTAATTTTGGTCTAGTCTATATTCACGTAACACTTTCAACAGCGAGGCTATATGAAACGTGGGCTTACTAATTAACGTGGAATAAAAATAAAAAAGTCTAGTGGCTAGCGCGAGTGTTTTTGGTTCTTGTAGCCTCGGGTTCGATTCCCGGTAAGGGTCGATTCAGGTTAAATTCTCAGGGGAGTTTATGGGAAAAACGTTAAAAAATATAATTGCAAAAGTCTGATGCCAGTGTTTTGTAAGCTATTGACAAAATAATAGAAAGACAGGAAAGAAATTCTCTTGAGAACTGAAAGTGAACAATGTTTTCGCATTTATGCTTAATTTGCTACTAGCGCGACACATTAAATTGAATATAATATAAATATTAGACACAAAATTCGCTACTTCACGGTTGATAACATGGTAAATTCTAGGTATTGTTAAACATTAAACGTAACACCTCAATTTTATATCAATAAATAACTTAAATAAATAAATAACAAGACAGAACAATACTATTAACCTATATTTGCATAGTATATAAATTAAAAACACGTTGTTTATCATAACGAAAAATGGCTGAACCGTTTGAAATGAATTTTATTAACATAGTTAACACCTACCTCGGACTGGGTTGTTGTCACGCCATTTTTATTGAAATGCGTATCCAAAGAGAAGAGAGGGGGTTAAAATGTATGCCAAAAATAGAATCTCTCACGTTTGTGAGATGAAATATGATACATAAATTCCTTATTTAAAACGAGTGTGCACGTGTCCGACCGTGTTTAGAAATTTCGGTACTAAATGGAGAAGAGGAGCAATTTGTATCGTTTTTGCTCAATATTTAAGAATGATGACATCGAGATTGTGTCTTGCCTTCACAGCAAAACGGATGAAGCACTTGAAATTATCTTTTAAATATACGGTATTTAGTATTTGGTCCAGTCGGATTCATTAACACATATGTCGTAAGAGGAACAGATGGATATAAACACCTTATTTTAAAATATGTGAGCCCATCTTCCGTTGTCCTTAAAAATCCACTTTTGAGGGGGAAATGGGGCAAGTTCCAAATAAGGCGGTCAATATGTAAAAGTGACGTCGTGTTTGTCTGTCCGATCATCACGGGAAATCAAATCAGCCGTTTGAAATAAATATTTGAATACATTTAGTACTTGGAAGAAAATGGTTAGCTGACGTTCACTAGAAACTTGACAAAACTTCGATACAAATTAGAGGATAGTCAGCTATGCCTAAATCTAATATTGTAGGTGGAAGTGAAAATGACGAACGAAGTAACAGCGGATTAAAATTTAGCATTAGAAGTCATTCAAAAACATAATGTGATGCGCGAAAACGAGAAAAAAAGAAAAGGAAAAACGTAACGTTGCCGACGACAACACACTGGATGGTGCTTATTGAAAGACCCATAAACGCTATTCATTAACTCATTCTTCACGGTTTGGATTGCAAGAAATAAAACTATTTCTTCGTGCTAATACGCCTCTCAAAACGAAATGTTATATTTCTGCAAAATTTGTTTTTCTCACATGACTGGATATTTTTTTAAAAAAATTATATTGTGCTGAAGAAAACAAAACCATATGACAAGCTGTATTTGATCTGAAGACCCCATGATCTTTATTACATGTTGTTATTCATTACATCAGCGAGACGTTGTTTGCAATGACACTGATACATTGAGTGGTTTGTTCGAGAAAGTTGCTTGTCTCGATTTTGTTTACTCTTTAGGTTTTTCGTAGAATACATGAAAAAGAAATACATTTTTCGCTTAGATATCCAGGAATCCTGTTTTAACTGATCAGAAAACAGCAATGTACTGGTGAAATGATATGGGGTAATGTGTAGCATTTTGTTTTCACGCCATCGATAGCAGCAAGGGGCACATGAATTACATAAAAAGGGAGTGTGTTGTTATGAACTACACAAAAAACTACGTGTTACTTCGTAGCTCAGGGGATAAGTGAGAGATTACAATACACAAGTTCGCACGATCGAGTCTTTTCCACTGCTATTATGTTTTTTTTTTCATTTTCATTGTTTAACGGTGAAAGTGACGTAGATACATTTTCATTTGCATTCAAAAAAAAAAAAAATAAATAAATGGAAGGGAATACGTAGCCCTGAAAAGGGCTGTTTATATATGTGTCTAATAGGAGGCCCAATGACCTTCTACATCGATGACTGCCTGGAGCCTTCTGGGCATGCTTTCGGTAAGTCTGCGAAGAAAGCGTTCACTACGGGAGACTTCCTCCCAGCTGTTTTCAACGATTTTCCATAGTTGATTTTTTGTGGATGGAGGCGGGTTAGGCCAGTTCTCCTTCGTCACCCTTGTGACCTCTGCCCATACTGTCTCAATTATGTTCATATCGGCTCCACGCGGTGGCCAATCTAGGACCTCTAAACCAGCCTGCTGCGAGAGCCAATTCTGAACTAATTGACACATATGAACCGGAGACCTGTCGTGCTGAAACTGGATTACTCCATCGGGGTAGATAAAACGCACAGATGGCAACATAACATCCCGAAGGATATGTAAATATTGCTCACCTGTAAGACGCCCCTCTACCCTATGGAGTACTCCAAGACACTGTGATGTCATGAAACCCCAATCAGATACAGATACGCGTCCACAGTGACGTTTGTGGAAAACGTATCTGGGATCATGCCTGGAGCCTCTCGGACGATACACGACTACTGGGCCATTATTTGAGGAAGAAAATGTGCATTCGTCTGTGAAGACAACATGTCTCCAATCACGGTTCACATTTTCTTCCGCAAACTGAAGCCGTCGTCTTATATGCTCTTCCGAGAGGAATTCTTTCACCGCAGCACGACGGGCGTGAAGATTAGCTTCCCTAAGACGCCGTACAGCAGTATCTCGAGAGCCTGGAAAAGCTAATGCGTGCCGAAGTTGTCTGGCGGTCATGTTGGGATTAAGTCGCGCAGCAGCAACAAGCTGGGCATCCTGTTCAGGTGTTGTCACACGACGCCTACCACTACCTCGGCGCCGCATAGTTTCTCCAGTCTCTCGAAAACGCTTTATCCACTTCTGTGCTGTTCTTGGTAAAACTCCACACCTTTCAGCGGCTTGTGCAGCGCAATAGCCTTCTTGCACTAAAGCAAGAACACACTCTTTTCTATTCTCAGCCATTTCTGACTTCTACCATTTTCACGAGTTGCACGTTGAATGAGCACCCCTTTTAGTTGAAGCTATTAAACGACATGCGCAGTTGGTTACTCCAAGAGCTAGTAAGATCGTAGTTTTTATTTGCTAAGAGGCAGAAAACACGTTATTTCGATATATGTTGTTTGACTACAAGGGAGCACTTCACAACTGATTACTGAGTGATAAGATCTGTGGTATTCTGTTCAACTTTCCTTTAGGCAATTTTAAACGTAATAGACAATATTTGTCTGACCTTGTCAGTGCCTGAGGCAGAAGACAAAATCAATGAAAATGTTTTCAACATAACATTTTCGATTTATGTTTATCTCCTATCCGTTTTTGTTACGATTGCCTCCTTTAGAAATATCAGCTCTCTTTTTTTGGCCCCTATAATGAATGCTATTGCGGTTTTCCAACGTTCAATATTTTTGACAAAATTAACACTTTCAAATAAAGCTAAACAAGCATATGTTTCACAGACAAAACAATATGTAAAGTTCTACTTTCCAGTTAGGCAACATTCCTTCAAAAAATTGCAACTATAGTTTGCATCTCAAGTAATAGGGTAAATGTGCCAGTAGTCGACCATTTAAGGAGATTTTCAACTTTGTTAAAGTATAAAAAATAATTTTTTTACTAATAACTTTTACTGCATATGTCATTAGAAAGAACAGTGTTTAAATTTTACGTTTGTGTAGCTCGCATAGGAAATCTTTTATACATAATTACACAGGAAAAAGAAAATACCAGAAACCCCCCCCCAAATAAAAACAGTAGTCGGCCTATGAAAACCAAAGGTCAGCCATTACTTTAACCAGTACTCAGCCACACTATGGAATTGACTTTTTTAATTGAATTTTAGAGATCAATTCCTCAGTAGCAAATTAAGGGACAAATATATTGCACTCAGAGTTCCTGCAAAGAAAAACTACGTGGAAAACAGGCCCGCAACTAGAGGGAGTTAGGGGGCCTGGCCCTCCTAAACTTTTCGTGGCCCCTCCAGACCTCAACACAAAAAACACAATTTAGATATGTGTAAGAGATTTTTAATGACTTGCCCCCCTAACATATCTATGCCCCCCAAACCTCTGTGGCTAGAAGCAGACCCGGTGGAAAATATATTGCGATACAGGAAAAAAGACTTCTTGTATGATATTTACCATAAACTAAGAAAAATGTGCCTCGGCCTAGACTAGCCTATTTAAAACTAATATATAGGCCTATTTATATTTACATTGATATTTATATTTAGCTATGACATTAACCCTTTAATATGAAGTTCATTAAGCACATTCAGGACACATAAGCACTTGTTTAGCAGGTTCCTCGTACGATAATACACCGAGGCACGTGCATTTTAAGTGGTACCAGTGATCACAAAAGTGACACCCAATATATTTAAGTGTATCGTTCTCAATATCACTTATGAATTCTTCTTCAGGCCTTAGACGGCATTTCAACAACTTCTTGCGTCTCGTCTTTTTAACTACTAGTGCTACATGGCTTGACAGTTATTTTCTTTTTGTTTGACTTAAAATTTTTCCTTTCTTTTGTATTCTCTTCCTTTTTCATTTTAGACATTCCTCTTCTAGTTTTCTTTTCTTTTCATTCTTTACCATCTGATAATTTCTCCATGCTTGGGAGAATACTGCACTTTGAACTTTTTCTCTGGGCACATGTTTGGTAGTTTTGTTTTTGATTGGAGCTAGCCAGAAAAGATGCTAATCAAAGCCAGATGATATGGAAGTATTTTACGAAGGTTTTCTTTGAATTTCTTCTGAGATCATATGGAGTTATTTCTGGCTCTACTGACTGTAGAAACAGAAGCAGACCTTTCACCTTGCGTCGCTTCAGTACAAGATGCCATAACGGATATGTTGTTTTCCTGGTTTGAGTCAGACGTAACGTCTATTTCTGATATCGAAGATATATTTGTAGGCTCTAGACGGCCAATTGCTAAAATTTGGTATGTTCCAGGACTAAGATATCGAGCATTTCACTAGCAAGTATCTACGGATAGCAGATCGATCCTCTTCGGACAGAACAATAGCCTTATATGTGTTCATTAGTGTAGAATAAGAAGACTCTTTGGATAAAGTATCCTCAACGCACCTGATTGCAAAAACGTCTAACACTGAGTCTATTCCAGTAGATGTCTTTGGACTGGTTGAAAGAAACGCTAAATCACGCGTTCTTAAACTGTTAGACATATTTTCCTCACGCTCATAGTGAGTTAGAATGTAAATATTTATGATTATTCTGTATTGTTTCGGCAATCAGGCAACTCTAGGAACAGAGCAGATAAGAACAGATAATAATAATAATAATAATAATAATAATAATAATAATAATAATAATAATAATAATAATAATAATAATAGTTGAAGAGCAATTGCAGCCTTGGAATTAAAAACGTGCAGAAACGCGACATTGTGCGGAGTAATTTAAAAAAATAAATCAACTAGATATGGATAACCCTTACTTCCTCATAGCTACCTTAGATTAAAAGACTAAGCTATGATCAGGGTCAAGGGCGTCGATCCTGCTATGGCCGGGGGGCCCGGGCCCTCAAAGCTTATGTAGGGCGTATGCTTAGGGTAAAATACATACTCATTACCTGTCCTTTTTAAATTTTAGAGAAATAATTCAGACCAGCCATAAATCCTTAACCTTTTTTCCCTCAGTTCTAGAAAAATACAAGAATTGAAATGGTTACAATACCAGACTGATATTAAAGTACGGGACAAAAATAAACGACCAACATCGTCATAAGTTTTAATGGCATTTTCGATCGTTTAATTTTGTCCCGTACTTTATAACTGTATTATACTTGTATGATGCATTTAGTGACATCATAACAGTTACTTTTTCATTAAATCGTTAGAAAAGTCTTCTACGTATTAGTTAAGTGTCTTAGTTGTATGTCATGTGTCATTTAAATTGAATGAATGATAAGTGGATGACTACTGGAGTATATGTATCCAGTAGTCGTCCGTTGAAAGTAATGGGGGGCTGACCATTGGAAATTGAAGTGAAGAGTCATTTCCAGTAGTCAGCCCCTAATGGCTGACTACCGGAAAACGTAATCAAAAATGCAACTTGTAGTCAGCCCCCCTTATTTCTACGCAATATCTTGTTTTGTATCATAAACTACGAATTTTTGATAAGCTACGATACATTCATGCATAGAAGAAAGCAATAACTCGTACTATTTTACAATAATATAATTTTAACTTAACTTTGAAGTAAAGCTTCTTCCTTATTTTTTAATTAACAAAATGCGCACTTTGCTCACTTGCATCAGCAGACCTCAAATGATAATTTTTCTTTTCTGCCACAAGGAGTCACACCAGGCCAGAACAAATGAGGTTGAATACTGGAGCTCTGATTTAAGTTGTAGTTGATTATTTGTTTGATAACAAGCTACTGTATGTTTATTTAATATGCTTTTTACTGAAAAATGGCTGACTACTACAGACGGCTGACTTTAGGCACACTTACCCTCCTAATTAACTAGCTAATTCTATGGCCTATGGAACCCGGAGGTTCAATGCCGCATTCACAAAAGCTCTCCACTGACTTCTATCCTTAGCTAACTGGATCCAGTTTCTACTTTGTATTCCTATTTCTGCGAGATCCATCTTAATATTGTCCTCCCATCTGCGCCTAGGTCTTCCTAATTATAAGCTCAAGTAATATGTAACATAATAATAATAATAATAATAATAATAATAATAATAATAATAATAATAATAATAATAATAATAATAATAATAATAATAATAATAATATCTTAGTATCAAACTTTAAACGATTTTTATATGATGCATATATTCATGAAAATAGTCACTACTTGTTATGTACTCATTTGGTGTTCCCCTAGGGTTACTAGGAATTGAAATCAGGATCTCTGACTGTGCAGTCCAGTATGCTAACTGTATGACCACAGAGCACGGATCTGACAAAAAACATTTTCATAACGTTTTGCTACCCCTCCTTTTCCCGTATCGATTAAAGTGCCATCCGTGAAGGAATTGTTTTCAATTCTGGGTGAAATCAGTCACTTTTTTCAGGAGAATCGAAATGTCCAATAAGAAATGGGGGTCCCACTTTAAAATTTTAAAGTTACCCCTACCGCCAAATGGAATGGGGATAGCGGATTTTGTTTGGTATAATTGAACTATACATATAAAGCAGAAACATATATTCTCATTTTGGGCGTGTGTTTTCAATTTGATATTAACTTAGAAATCTATTTGAACTTTGGTAGTGCTAGCATTTCCATAGCTCATCTTCGTATACAAACAGATGATGAATAAAAGTGACAGAGGTTTGAAAGCTGACAGTTTATCTGATTTTGTTTTTATAACCAATTCAAATGTTAAAAATGTAACGTTGTATTTAGAAAAAATAAAATATCCTTATATTGAAAGAAAACCGGACTGGGAACCGAACCGTCAATCATTACTGTAATTTCAAGCGCCTCGCTAAACCCACTTATTTTCTTCTTAATTTACGTCGCGAAAGGCGGCCCCGAAGTTCACTTACCAAAGTCTACTTTCCCCTTATCAGTACTTTCTGTATATTTCCTACTCGGTTATACACGTTTTACAGTAACCTTGAATGATAGGGACACAAACACAGACACGTCGAGAACATTTAAAATTCCAAAAGTTCTCCCACCGGGAATCAAACCCGGTACCCTGTACACCACAGACACACATGCTAGCCACTAGACCACACAGCTAAGTTATAAAGCCAGCGCGTTTTAATAATTCTACTGGAAATGCACGAGATATGCACTTGTAATACATTGAGTGATTTATTCGAGAGAGGCAAAGCACTTTACTTTGAATTCATTTCTTGGTTTCGTTTCTACTGTGTTTATTCTTTGTAGTTTTCGTACACTACTTGAAAAAGCAAATACATTTTTCGCTATGGTGTCCAGAAATACTATTTTAACTTATCATAAAACAGAAATCTTTCGGTGAAATAATATGGGGTAATGTGTGCTATTCTAGTTTCATACCGAGTTCCTTCATAGCTAAGCGGTTAGCATACGCACCTTTGACGTAAGAGACCCGGTTCGATTCCCGGTGTGAGCTCATGTGGTTCGGATTTCACGCTAATCAGTAGGTAAACGTCTCATATAGCTTCGATGCTGAAAGGGATGTTAAAATCAACTCAACATTATTTTATACCATCAATTGAAGCAAAAGGTAGACGATACTATGCTGTTAAAAACATGCATTTATTTCTTTGGCACATATTACAAAGCATCGGACTATTTGCGACACTTCAAGAGAAAGATGCTTTATGAATATTAAGTCGCTTCAAGCGTTCAAATCGCTTTGTAAAAATCCAGATTATGAATTGCAATAACTTTTTACGTTGTAATTAAAATTACAGCATATATTGTTTTCTATCTCTCTCACATACTTTCTCTCTCTCTCTTTCTTTCTCTATATATTACAATAGGTATCAGAACATGAATAATTTTCATTTTGGACGTGTGATTTAAGGTTGGTATTCAAATCAGAAAGTTGTTCCCATTATAACAATGTTAACGTTCCTCATTTTAGCGTCTTCGTATATAAATGATGACAGGGTGAACAAATGTAACAGGCTTTGAAACGTGATAATTCATCTGATTTTTTTTTCAAGCACTTCAAAGCAGAACTTTATATTTAAAGAAATGTTTCCATATGTTGAAAAAATCCAAACTGGCGGGAGGCAGATTCGAACTGCCGCCCTCCGATGCTAGACTTTCAAGAACACTACTAAACACGCTTGACCACCGAGACAATTGACGAAAGAATATGCTGTAATAATGCTCATATATCGCTCCAAGCGCACGTTCACACCTGAAGTTTTAAATAGTCATTTTCTCCCTATATCAGTAATTTCAACTGAAGATATTGACTGATTTTGCATATTGGAACTGTGCATGAAGTGTGAATTGCATATTAAACGCAGAAATACGTAGATGACTCTTCACTTCATGTTTCTGTTCAATAGCTTCACATGTTAGTGAGTGTTTCCTAATGCCTGTGTCATTTTCCCTCTTTTTTCCCACGGGATATTCTTCGTGTAATTATTTGACACACTAAGGTTTCATAAGATTAAAGGTTTTTTGCTTATAATTTTCTTATTTTGCTTTATTTTTTCTCTAAAATAATAAATAATTATGCATTATTACACTGCTTTGTTAAGGAAAGCACAAAGAAGCGATAATATAGTCAGAAAAGCGAGTTATTAATGAAAATGTGGAAGTTACAGTATATGCGAACTTTTTTTTGCGGATGAGAATACATGATTGCTCACAGATTGAAGACCATTTTTTTTATATCGTATGAAGGAGGCGCCCTTTTTTTTGGAGTACATTATCCAAAAAAGGGAAGGAATCAAACAATAGGGAATATATATATAAGTTATATAGTGCTTCATTTAAAACACACTGAATTAGTGGCAATGTGCTTATCTATGACCCATGGAGCAAATAGTTTGATTTCACCTGTTGCTGTGCGAACTTTGTGGTAAACAAACACCGTAATTGGGGGTTTTGGGTTTTTTTCCCACATTTTTTTTTATTTTACCATTTTGTTTATTTTTATTATTATTACCGTTTCCTTTAGCTTATCCTGTATATTTCTGGAACGTAAAACTCAAAGATTTTATTTTATTATTATTACTCCATTTGTTTAGTTCGTATGAGGAAAACTCATGAAATGCGTATTTAGAATTATAGACCTGAAAGAATTATACTTTTAAACAATTGTTCATTGAGAATTGAGCTTTTGCTTGCCCACTTTGAAGGCGAGAACGCTAGTAGCTATGTTATGCAGGCGACATTTTATAATGTAGAATTATTTAGATATGATTTAAAACACTAACAGCGTTGATATTTTTATACTCTGCAGAACTAAAGTCATTACGAAAGATTTTTAAAGATTAGACTTTCATTGTATGTTTACATACTTTGCCATATTTTAAGGCACACATGTAATGTTGTTGGAAGATATTTGCTTTTTATATGAATGAGTATCATTAGTTTGAGGAGGCAAATTTTGTGAAAAGCATTCTTTTGCCTTTAAACATGAAGCAGATGATTGGCTAGATATATTTATACATGTAGCGGAGACCCTTAATTATTATTTGGATAAGATATGCATTGTTGATGTAGGATATTCAGATTTGATTTTCGTTGGAGAGCACACTAGGTTTTGATTTTACGGAAAATTACTAGATTTACTACTCATAAATATGATGATAAATGGAACGTTAAATTAACACAATTCATGCAACGATGAATGAGGGTATCGGCATTAATCTTTATTTTATGAAAATATTTACAACGGTAAATTTGAGGTGTGATTTTGCCATATTTGTAAAATGGCATGTAGGTGTTATATTCACTTGTTTCAAAGCATTATGATGTTTTAATCTAAAGGCGTATTATTGTGAATATGTATATGGTAATTGAACAGTTTGATACTATTTATGTCGCGCTGAAAACATTTATTACTTTTTTCGTGTTCGTTACTTTGCCAGGATTGCTTGATCTACATATATTTTAAGCAATGTGTGTGTGTTGATGGCCTTGGTAGGTCACTAATAAATGCACATAATGATGAAGATTGAAGGGTACGCATAGTGTGTCATTTAGTTTTCTTGTAATGTTTTCAAATACAGGAAAGATATTACAAATGTATTTTGAATATTTTTTGTGTATTATCATCACTACGTACAATATAATATTTGTGTGCCTTTTATAGGATTATTCAAGACATTGTTTCTGCTAATCATCATTTTCAATATAAATATTTTAGTAAGGTAGGCTGAAATTTCCTGACACTAGAGCTCATGAGTTTGATTCTGAAAGACACACGGTTATGACAGGAATATTGTTACGTAGTTTCATTTCTAACGAGGCAAAAAAAAATCAAATCTAACTTTTTATGGCTTTTAATAGTGTTTGTGCAGTCCATTTGTTTATGACGTAATGTGGATTGCATATCTTTTAGGAGTATCGGACTTTTGTTTTCTCATTTACACCAACTAGTACTACGACTATAAAATCATGATCAAAATACTATACAGAGCTAGCAGAGCATTGATGAAATAGAAAACCTTCAATCAAACATAAGGCAAAATACTTGAAAATCGTGTATTTGATACACTTTTTTGCTAGAAATTTGAAGAACGAATTATACTGTTTTAGTTTTGGTAAGACACTTGAAGCAAAGTATTTCATATTCACAACTTAATTGGTTTCGAGAAATGAAAATTGTCATTCCTTTTTTTTAAAAAAAAAAATAGCAATAACTTTGAACCATATTGCAATTTGAACTTGATTATTTTTAAGGGTCAAAGTTGCCCAAGGATACAAGATACTTGCGGTATAAATAGCACATCAATACGTGCAGGAACACTTTTCACTGCATACCACGCATATATCCTTTGTAAATCTTGTTGTAGGTCAGATCTCATTTCAAAGAGGTCTGATCTGTGACAAGATTTACAAAGGACATATACGTGGTATGCAATGAAAAGTGTTCCTGCACGTATTGATGTGCTATTTATACCGCAAGTATCTTGTATCCTTGGGCAACTTTGACCCTTAAAAATAATCAAGTTCAAATTGCAATATGGTTCAAAGTTATTGCTATTTTTTTTAAAAAAGGAATGACAATCTTCATTTCTCGAAACCAATTAAGTTGTGAATATGAAATACTTTGCTTCAAGTGTCTTACCAAAACTAAAACAGTATAATTCGTTCTTCAAATTTCTAGCAAAAAAGTGTATCAAATACACGATTTTCAAGTATTTTGCCTTATGTTTGATTGAAGGTTTTCTATTTCATCAATGCTCTGCTAGCTCTGTATAGTATTTTGATCATGATTTGATAGTCGTAGTACTAGTTGGTGTAAATGAGAAAACAAAAGTCCGATACTCCTAAAAGATATGCAATCCACATTACGTCATAAACAAATGGACTGCACAAACACTATTAAAAGCCATAAAAAGTTAGATTTGATTTTTTTTTGCCTCGTTAGAAATGAAACTACGTAACAATATTCCTGTCATAACCGTGTGTCTTTCAGAATCAAACTCATGAGCTCTAGTGTCAGGAAATTTCAGCCTACCTTACTAAAATATTTATATTGAAAATGATGATTAGCAGAAACAATGTCTTGAATAATCCTATATAAGGCACACAAATATTATATTGTACGTAGTGATGATAATACACAAAAAATATTCAAAATACATTTGTAATATCTTTCCTGTATTTGAAAACATTACAAGAAAACTAAATGACACACTATGCGTACCCTTCAATCTTCATCATTATGTGCATTTATTAGTGACCTACCAAGGCCATCAACACACACACATTGCTTAAAATATATGTAGATCAAGCAATCCTGGCAAAGTAACGAACACGAAAAAAGTAATAAATGTTTTCAGCGCGACATAAATAGTATCAAACTGTTCAATTACCATATACATATTCACAATAATACGCCTTTAGATTAAAATATCATAATGCTTTGAAACAAGTGAATATAACACCTACATGCCATTTTACAAATATGGCAAAATCACACCTCAAATTTACCGTTGTAAATATTTTCATAAAATAAAGATTAATGCCGATACCCTCATTCATCGTTGCATGAATTGTGTTAATTTAACGTTCCATTTATCATCATATTTATGAGTAGTAAATCTAGTAATTTTCCGTAAAATCAAAACCTAGTGTGCTCTCCAACGAAAATCAAATCTGAATATCCTACATCAACAATGCATATCTTATCCAAATAATAATTAAGGGTCTCCGCTACATGTATAAATATATCTAGCCAATCATCTGCTTCATGTTTAAAGGCAAAAGAATGCTTTTCACAAAATTTGCCTCCTCAAACTAATGATACTCATTCATATAAAAAGCAAATATCTTCCAACAACATTACATGTGTGCCTTAAAATATGGCAAAGTATGTAAACATACAATGAAAGTCTAATCTTTAAAAATCTTTCGTAATGACTTTAGTTCTGCAGAGTATAAAAATATCAACGCTGTTAGTGTTTTAAATCATATCTAAATAATTCTACATTATAAAATGTCGCCTGCATAACATAGCTACTAGCGTTCTCGCCTTCAAAGTGGGCAAGCAAAAGCTCAATTCTCAATGAACAATTGTTTAAAAGTATAATTCTTTCAGGTCTATAATTCTAAATACGCATTTCATGAGTTTTCCTCATACGAACTAAACAAATGGAGTAATAATAATAAAATAAAATCTTTGAGTTTTACGTTCCAGAAATATACAGGATAAGCTAAAGGAAACGGTAATAATAATAAAAATAAACAAAATGGTAAAATAAAAAAAAAATGTGGGAAAAAAACCCAAAACCCCCAATTACGGTGTTTGTTTACCACAAAGTTCGCACAGCAACAGG
Source organism: Thermobia domestica (assembly GCF_964235325.1). Lineage (NCBI taxonomy): Eukaryota > Metazoa > Arthropoda > Insecta > Zygentoma > Lepismatidae > Thermobia > Thermobia domestica. Next base: position 15,374,812 of record NC_137454.1, on the reverse strand, counting down.
TGAAATCAAACTATTTGCTCCATGGGTCATAGATAAGCACATTGCCACTAATTCAGTGTGTTTTAAATGAAGCACTATATAACTTATATATATATTCCCTATTGTTTGATTCCTTCCCTTTTTTGGATAATGTACTCCAAAAAAGGGCGCCTCCTTCATACGATATAAAAAAAATGGTCTTCAATCTGTGAGCAATCATGTACATATGTTAAAACTTAATTTTCACATACATTTGCAAAGCGTCATAAATGTATTACATTAAATCAAATTCAACAGTAAGTTATAAATAAATAATATACCTACAACACTAAAAAACATATCCTCTCTATCCAGTACACAGAATCAAATACAATATAATACTGATATAGTTAATATTTCCAAAATAGTAACTGAAATTAAAGAGACCATAATATATATGTACTAAGTTAGTTTGTAGGCTAATTAAATGATAATGCGTTGTGTCTGTCTTATAAAATTACTGCAAATCATCTTTTATAAAAGCTGTATGAGCTATCTACAATTCCTTTCCTAAACAATCCGTAAAGATGTTCTTAGATGGCAGCCTTGTCGCTTCAGTTCAGACACATATAAAAAAATAACTCTAACAGCTCTATTTTCTAATAATAACATATGCTAAGTAAAAAGATATTTCATATATATACATGTATTATCATTCATTATCATGATAGTAATGTCAATATACCCTCTCTACCTTTCACAACTCAATATAATATGTAGAACTTCTAACTCCAAAAACATTACCTGGATATTTCTAAACTAACTTCAAACATAGTAGCCCCCAAAAACCAATCAAAGTGTTCGCGATTCCATTCGCCTCAAATGCACAAAAAATTTTTGATTATATTTTAATAATCAAGCTTTTAAATAATAAAAGTAATACAAAGAAATATGTAAAATAAAACGTTCTTACTCCTTCACAAAATTATCTAATCAAACTTATGTATCATCGGAATACATTTAACCATTAAGCCTATATTAAGCTTTCACCTATCCTAGCTTGTACTTGCAAAGTCTTTTCAAATCATTTGCATTTAACAATTCCCGATTATATTATGTTCATAGCTTTACCCTTAAGGAACATCGTAGTTAAAATAATTCCATGAAATGATAAAAAAATGTAATAACCAACAACATCGTTCTTCACAAGCTTATTTGACCATACAGTAACTCTTCTGTCCGCAGTTCCGCAGAAGCATGTGTTGTATCATTAGCCTATCGTTAAATTTCATAATACTGAAAGAATAATATCAAAACAATAGTAACAAGTCAGTCAAAACTGAAAAATAGCTGTAAGCTCCTCCTAAAGTATATAACATAAGCTCATATGTGTTACAATTCTAATAATTCAACAACGTTTAAATCTGATTATTACCCTGTACGCTCTTAAATTTAGCAAAATCAAGTATTCAGTAAATAATTAAGCTGACTCTATTATATATCCAGATTACGAAAATAAAATGGCATATTCTAATTCATTTGGTATATCAAGTATTGTATTTCTTTCAATTCTTGTACTTAGTAAAAAAAAACTGTCCACAAATTGGTCTCTAGTTGTCGCTTATAATCAATAAGACTATATTTACTTAAATACCACAGCTAAGCCAAATCGAAATTTCCCATACTAAACATCATAGTCTGTGGGTAACATTATATAGCGCACTGTAACTTTCGTTAGTTAATAATACAAATAATAAGTTTAAAAATGCAAACAATAACAAGCAAAATAAATATGCAAACATACATACCAACAACTCCTGGCACATACAAACGAGAAAGTCTTAAGTTATACATAAACATGCAAAACTTTAATCTTTCCAAGATCCGTACAAATATCTACATAAAATTCCTTCTCATCAAACATTTAACTTTCAATATTTAGAGCAAAAAATACAATTTTGATATCAAAAGATAATAAAGTTGCAGTTAATACTAACCAAAATCCTTCATCATGTATACAAAATCGCCAATAAATTAAGAAAAATGATTTCAGTCATAATTATTTATTTTAGAAAGGCCAGTATAAAGAAGTTAAAGAAACAGTTGTCTTCATAGATGTATTTTATAACTGACTTAATGCTAATTGGAATAAAATGTAAACAAAATACATAAAATCAGTTTCATTATTTGTAACAAAAAGTAGTAGTACAAAATCAAAACATCATACTTTCTGTTGATAAACAAGAAAGCAGTAGCAATAGTTAAGTCTGTATTTCTCTTCTGTCAGCATTTTATAAGTCCTCTCACCCATCGGGATATTAAAAATAATTCTAAGTGTAAAATTTTACTATTCCACAAATATCCAAAAGAAATGAAAACGCAAAATTCTAATGCTTCAAATATATGTTAATTTAAAAACATCTCAAAGTCACCATATTCGCAGGTTTTCTCAGAATTCTTCCATTTTCTCCCACTTTCTTTAATCCATAATTATAATCTATTTCGTAACAATCATCGTCTTTCCTACCCTCGGTGCCTAGTTGTGGACCATTAAAGATAAAAGCTTTTAAGCTTTTTTCAAGCAGGAAAACACATTATATAATGTTCTTACAAGTTTGAATACCAAAACTAGTTAATTTGTTTAAAATATCTTTAAGTGAGTTCCGTGGTAAAGTTCAATTAAAAAAAAAGTCTTGTTCACAAACTTTCGTGATCAAAATGACCAAAATGCATTTTCAAAATATTATTCAAGTTTAATCTGCAGTATTCTACAAGGAAATCAAAGAGAAGATCTAGTGCTGTATGATATTCACCAGGTTATGACATATGCTGACGATATAAATCTAATAGGAAAACAATTAAAAAAATACAAAAGTCTTATTGTACGCTTCCAGTGATATGAGTTTTAAAGTAAATGCCAAGAAAACTAAATACATAAAAGTACGCTACACTCGTAATACTGCAAAATATCAACACATCAAAATATCCAGTAATAGTTTCGTCAAAATAAATAGTTTCTAATATCTAAAATCAATAATAAGAAATCATACCAAATAAATGGCAATTAAAACGCAATAAAATATTTTGGGGCACAAATTCTATCGCAAAATGTAAAAGCTTAAATATATAAATTTAAAAAACCTACTCGATTACTCTCAGAAAAAAAAACACAGTAAAAGTATTTAAACGAAAATCAAAGCCATACATTCAAACCCTAAAACGCTAATAAAAATGACAAACAAACTTCACAGCAAACACCTAAATATTGTATTACGTTTACCAAAACATTAATAAAGTCATCGTGTGTACGTGACTAAAGTAATCAGGTTATGTATCCAAAATGGCAAAGAGTAAAACGCCTTTCAAAGCCATAGCTGGAAAATCAAATCGAAAAACAACCATTAGAAAGACCTATAAGTAATTTATTGAGCAATGTTAAAATAATTCTCCTACAAATAAAAATACAAAGTAAATATAATCAAATACAATTGATAGCTGCAAACCATAGTTAATAAAAACTTTTGTGAACCTCTGGAATCCATATGGCCTCACGTTAGTAAATATTTCCAAAACTATAATAAACCATTTGTACAATAGTTCTATTAGTAAAGACTGCTTCACTCATCAATAAAGGTTCAATAGCATGCTAAGTACAAATCAGAGTATTGTACAAATATTCTGCAACAACCATATAACGTAAATAAATCTTTTCAAGTGTATCCTTAAAACTGGAAAAAAAAGAAAAAAGAAAAAAACTAATGTTCAGTACTTCTGTAACTCCCAATTTTAATAATCGTTTCCATATATGGCAAGTCGTAACTTCTCAATCCTTCCCAATATAACATCAACATATTAATTACTACTACCAACATATGTCAAGCGTATCATCAAAAAAATCACCCCTAACACCAAAAATATACATGCCACATGTTGAAAAACACTACAATAAAATATATATATGTTGTAATATTCCAAATTTTAACTGGGCAAATCCAAAGCTTGTGTTGAGTTAATTTTCGGGTTAACGTCCCGTTCAACAGCAAGGCTATATAAAACTTAAACCTACTAATTAACGCAAAATTCAAGCCACATAAGTTCCCACCGGAAAATCAATTCCATAGGAATTATATAAATATCTATATTATTTCTCTGATCAAAATTCCATTCTCAAACGTAAAGCATCTCAAATTTACAGTAAATTTCTTTCAGAACTGCCTAAAATAATACCTAAAATGAAAACTACTGAATCATAAATATTACAGTCCTAAGTTAATCATCATTGAATACTACCCAAAGTGCGTTTCAGCTACTACAAAATCATGTTTCGTCATTTAATAACATCATTAAACCATCTTCATTTTTCTGCTCATCTGTTTCCTTGTTTCAATATAATAAGTAATATAAAATACTGCTGTTCAATACTTAAAGATAAAAGATAGTACAAGCTAAAGTAAAAGAAATCATGTTACAACAAAGCACTCTAAAAAGCTAGTCGTTACATATCTACCAATATTTTTCAATCAAATCATTCCCTACGCCTCAATTCTAAAGCAAACTGGCTTACTTCAGGAAAGGTTTCAACTTACGATATGAAACAATACACATGCAAATTTCAAGGAATTCTTCCGTTTCCTCCCACATCTACAATAATTGAAACCTATCATACAAAGTCTACAAAAATACATGACCATGACAACACATATACAGTAAACAATATTATAAATATTATACAAAATTGGTTACAAAAGTGTCCTTTTCCTCAGCAAATCTCGCCTTATTTAATTAGGTTAAATTATAATTTCCAATGTCTATAGTTCATGTGCATGTTCACTAATTATAAATATAATTTCATAATGAAATTTATTCCTTGTTTTCCAAAACGCATAACCTTATTTTACATGAAAATAATAATAACCTCAAATAAGTAATTCTACATCTATTATGTTTTTCTACCACCAAATGTCAGTATAAGTGTCTTTATTTCCAAGCAATAATACTGTTTTATGCTGCAGCTCATAAAGTAAATAAAAAATACTTGCAACTGCAAAATTTTGAACAGCTAAGTTTTGTGCCTGCTATATGCCAAAATCAAATCCTACAAATATACACACATAATTTCATTTCTATATGCTTTCTGTATTGCCGCTCTGCAACCAGTTATAGCTAGTCCTCACCACAAATACGTTACAAATTCAAAACAAAACATAGCAAACAAAATCAATGGCACTAAACTGACAAATAATTCATTCAATAAAAATCACAGCACCAAACCCTATACTCTGTTCTCTGTTCTACCCGCCTCCAAATATAAAACTAAAATATTTCAACTTCCTACATATATTTCTAAATAATTATAGTCAAAGTATTAAAGTCACTATATCGCTTTTCAAATCCCCTAACATTTCCTTCATTAGTTTCAAATATTTCACAATACACGCTACATCGTTCATCCATAATTTCTACAAATCTTATATATTAATACTAGTAAATAAAAAAATCCTCTCCTCATATTCTAAACAAATACATAAAATTGTAATCACGTACGTTCACAAATCAATTTTCTTCCCCCACATAGCATTGTCGCAAACGCTCTCGCCTTCATTACAAATGGTCCTAAGTTCGTTGCCACTCAAAAATGTCAAACAGTCAGCCTAAGTAATTTTTTTCCTGCGGTTTCGTCATTCGCACCAAGTAAATGCCTAAATAATAGTTAGTATACAAGCTCCGTGTCACTTCCTTCGTTCTCCTATCCTTTTCTTTTCCCTTTCCCTTTCATCAGATAATCTGGTCATCAAAGGGCGTCATCCTTCATACACTACAAGCTATCCAAACAAATACATAAAAGTATAAAAGACGTAGGTTCACAAATCAATTTTGTACCCCATGTAGCATTGTCACAATCATTCTCGCCTTTAATGTAAGTATTCCCGTGTCCGTTGCCACTCAAAATTATAGCAGCTATTCTGCATAAAAATTTTCCTGAATTCTCTTCATTTGCACTGGCTAAATGCCGAAATACTACCTAGTATGCAGCTTGCAAGTCGCTTCCTTCCTTCTCCTATCCTTTATTCCTTCCCTTTTAGCAAATAATCTGTTCTGTCATCCCTCATACGTTACAAGCTAACATTGTCATAAATGCCCCCAACCCAAAAAAAAAAATATTCCTAACAAATCAAATTAAATTATTAATCATAACATCTATTTCATTCCTTTAAAAAAACTAAATGTAAATCCTCGCACGTAAAAATAGAACGCAATTTTCTTTCAAAAGTACAACAAAATTTCTAAAATGTAGTTATAAAAAAGTAAACTATAAAAAATATATTTCAATAGCTTAGCAACCAAGTCAAAAAATGTTATTCCTATATTATTATTCAATGCCATCAATAAAAAACGGACTGTATCTAATGCCTAGCATTCAATAACTGGCTGTATCATACAAAGTAATAGCTAGTTCAGTATTATAACGTAGTACTTTCTTAAATGTTACTAATAACGTATTTCTAAATGCAATATTATTCCTAAATACTAAGTTTAATCAAATAATAACGTTCAGTGCATTCTGTTCAAAACATAAAATGCAAATTCCATGAGCAATTCTGTCATCTTTAAAAAGAATCCTAGTCCGTATTTCGTTTCCAATATGTCTTAACACTGTATATTCCTGCAAAGCTAAATCCAAGTTTATAAAAAAAAAAAAAAAAAAATATTGTGTCCAGGTAAGGTATGTTTACCGTAATATTTTGCAATAATAAAAAAATAACAATCAATTTACTGTCAAATATACATGTCCTCAATCGAATCTTCTTTTCGTAATAATGTAGTTACAATAAGCATTAATTCTCATAAGTAATTTAATCCTCACTATGTATTTCTCTTGCAATCCAAACAAGTTTTTTAAAAAAAGTTATGTATATACAAAAAGTAATGTTTGCTTTCTTCTACTCGCTAAATTGCAAATATCACTCTCCTCAGTCAAATATTAAATAACATCAGTCTTTAAAAATAACAGATTATGTAATACCACAGCTACACATGCCATTCTATATCATTCAAAAACCAAGCATAAAAAATGGTTATTATAATATATCTCCTGCATAATTTTTAATCAGTAAGGCTTAACATAACTGTAAATATATCTCTTCATTCTCTTTCATAGTACATTTCATTACAATCATATCAAATCTCACTCACCATACATAAATTCTCTTATCCTCCTGAAAACTGTAAAACTGTACAGCAGATGGCAGCACTAATCACTAGTATTCTGCACAAGTTAACTCATGTTCTTTAACAATTCTATATAATTTTCTGTTATCCATAAGCATATAATAATAATACAATCACAAGCGTCAAAGGGTATATATAAAGCGTATATAATTTACACAAAAAACAAACATTAAATTCAATTTCTCATAATTTTTACATTTGCCTTTAAAATATTAATACAAGCTTCAAAATTCATTAATGCTCCGTCATTCATCCTTCACTTTCAAAGTGGTATGCGGTAAATGCTGCCCAATTTTCCCGCTACTATCTTCATGGCGCTACAATCGTTCAGTCATATACAGGAGTTTTCAATAAAACCGATCCAATAGGTAAGTATGTACGTAAAGTAAATTAGAGGTAATTGTTTTAAAATTCTATAAAAATATTGGTTGCTTCCTATTAACAAAATGCAAGGTAAATTCATAATTAGACTAATTAAAAGTACAAGTAAAATTCGTAATTACAAATTAGTCTCATTGTGCAACACATTATGTATATGTAAATCATAAAACATGGTAATTAGGGATTCATCTCATTGCGCGGAACATTATGTCGTACGTAAATAACAATTACATATGTAAATCACATAAAAAATTAATTCATATTATCATTAACACCCCATACTCTTTTATAAGTTCAATTACATACACCGTACTCGTTCATGAGTTCAATTGCAAAATACTCATTGCGCTATTAGAGTAATTAGACTCTCATTACAAAAACTAATTACTTCAATTACCAAAAAACTGAGATTTTTACGCCTCTCCTACTACTCACCTACACGCAACTAGTAGAGATTCTTCTTGACTTCATTAGGGCTCATCGAGAGGGTAACTGGAAGCTACAAGTTAAGGCACTAGAAGAAATTGTGCCATGACTAAGTGTATATGACCATACTCAGTATGTCAGATGGGCTCCAATTTACTTGGCTCAGTTGAAAACACTAGATCAAACATTTCCGGATGTATACCATGAATTCATCAAAGGCAATTTTGTCGCCAAACGGACAAAAAATGCTTTCAATCAAGTACCGTTTGACCAAGCTACCGATTTGATTAACAAATTATGTAAATTAGCAAACTGTGTCATTGGTACCACACAAACTGACACGGCAAGAGATAGGTTTTGCATAACCTGGACTGAAAGATCTCGCATTTCGGACGAAACAAGGGAAATGTTTGGTATTGAAGTTGATGATTCTATCACAACGCGCAAAGACTCTCAAGTCTCAAGATTACACCGCGATGAGGAAGATGTTCAAAGTCTAGTTGAACAGTTTAAGAGATTTAACATGTTCTCCATGTGTAAGAATGTTCCGCATCCTTCGGTGCGTGTAGATGAAGAAAATGTTATTGACTCACAAATGCTGGTTAGTTTATCGACAAATGACATAGCATCACCTGAAGTTCAGGAATATCTGCTGTCTGCAAAATAGCGAGGGGAAAATATGGTGAAAACATTCTTGACAGAGAGGTTAATAAAACAAATAGTGTCATTCTTTTTGACTATAAAGAGACAGAATTCTCTGACATTTGCATCACTGTACAAAGTAGTTGTTACCACTCCACAAAATGAACAGAAATCAATAAAGTTTAACAGACAGCCGATACAACGTTTATTCTGTACACAACAAGCATGACGGGAAGTGCAACTGGAGGATATCCTTTCACATGAACTATCGCCCGTTCCACTTTCCTTGGCAAAGAACGATGGATCGATGTACTTTATCACCAAGTCGGCTTTGATAGACATACTAACAATAAACATTTCAGCCTCAACACCAGTTTTTGATATTTCTACTTGTTTAATCATAGATGGTCATGCTTTGATGCATTGTGTTGGTAAACCTTCAGACTGCAAAACATTCAACGATTATGAAGAAAAAAAATTCAGCTATAGTTTTCTCGTACGTATCTCCAGAGGTTAACGTTTGACAGTTACCGACCATGCGCGATTAAGAATCACACTAGAAGGAAAAGAGATGATAAAAAAAAGACCTATAAGAAAAATCATTGGCGATGGGAACACTCCACTTCGAGTTTCATGGGATCAGTATGTTGGTCTCAACAGCAACAAGGCTGACCTTGCATTCTTTCTTGCAAACCAATTACTTCAACTAGCATGTCAACACTTGCTAGAAAGCTGCGAATTGATAACTTGTGCTTCTCCTGATAAAGTTATCTCAAATTTGAAAGCGGAACTAAGGCATCTTGTGTCTAATCAGAGGAAGCAAACACACTAATGATACTGCATGCACAAGAAGCTGTTCGAGATAGTGAAATTGAACAGCTGATAGTGATGAGCAGGGACATTGATGTATTAGTTATGTTAATTCATTTCTTCGGTGAATCCTCCAAGAAGGTTTGGATGGCGGGAGGAACATCCAGAGATCGGAAATTCTTCAATATCAATGCTATTTCTGCGAATCTGAACAAGACTGTGAGGAAAAATCTGGTGGGTTTTCATTCAGTAACGGGCTGCGATACGACGTCATCCTTTACCGGCCATGGAAAAAAGAGCTCCTGGAAAATATACATTTAGTAATCACATCTCCTAGAAGGTGTCGGACGTGATGGATCAATGGAAGGAGTGAAGAAATTCGTCTGCAGACTTTACTCTGCATCCGATCCATTTGGAGGTATCGACCGTGTTCGATACGAACAGTTTCTAGAAGGCAAGAAACAGTTGGAACATCTTCCACCTACAAAAGATGCTCTTAAACTTCATTTCATTCGGTCAAACTATCAGGCTAAAATATGGTTCCAAGCAAATACTGCCATCATGGATATTGAGAATCCCGAGAAAACTGGAGGATGGAGAAAGGATGATTCTAATCTCAAGGTTGTCTGGACTACTAAATCAGCAGTCCCACAGGTATGCGTATTTCTGGTTTCGTGCGGATGTCAGAAAAAGTGTCATCTGCCGTCTTGCAAACGCAGGCGTTCAACTCCACCACAACTATGCTTGCCTACATGCGGGTGCAATAGTATTGGTTGCCTTAATCCAACGGGCAAGGATTAATAGGAACAAGGAAATTTGTTTCACATTGTATTGCATCTAAGAAACTTGTCTGCTGCTATAACATGAAGTGGTAAGTGAACATATAATTTCTACAAAAATTGTTCTTGTTTTTATACTTTACTCAATATTGTTCTGATATTACCAAACTGTATAAGAGTCATCCGAGAATGTTACTGCTATGACAAATTCAAACAAAAGTGCATAATTTGATTTAAAACCTTGTGTGTAAAAACGCTGTGTCTCCTCTAAATCCATAATTTTACGATTTTTCTATCATTGGAGAAGCAAGACGTTTGAAGTGTTCATCCGAAAATGGTCATCGATGACGAAGGTTTAAGTTTTCAATATATATAAGGTTTAATATAATGAGTGTGTTTGCGAGAAAGAGAGAGAGAAAGTATTTAAGGATGGAAGATATCTCACCCTACTTTGAAACATTTGGAATTAAATTCGATTCTTGAATCACCGCCAAACCTCGTTTAATACTATAGAAAGTCAATCGGAAAACGAACAGTAGAATTTTATACCCGCCATTCTGTTCCTCAACATTTTTCATAACTCTTAGAGTGTAATAAATTAGTTAAACTTAAGAATTGACTCCAATACAAAATATTGAAAAATATACTAGTAAATAGGCCATTTCCCTGCAGATTTCGAATGTTTTGTCAGCCGTTTTGATTTGTGTTCCCGTCAAAATTCAGCTTGGCATCCGGCAAGGTATGTTACAGGGACTTAATTATCATGGCTCTACGGTGGATGCCTCCGTCTAATTCAATTCTTTGGAATCTTACGATAAAATAAAAATGACGAGAAATGTACAATCTGGAAAATCGGAAGTTTTGAAAACATGTCAGACTATAAAACTTAAGACGGCTCTTTATGCATACAGATTACGATTCAACCATCTTGTTTTCTGCCATTTTAAAGATATTCAGAATTAAATAGTTTATAGAAACGAGCTTCCTGCGTATAAAAGGTGATATTTCACATGACAATATTAAAAATACATTAAAGAGAAATGATATTTTACATGTATCCGTCCACCATCTTGTTTTCCGCCATTTTAAAAACCTACAGAGAGGAACCAGTGGTATGAGCGAATAGCTCGCCCCCGAAAACCCTAGGTTTGGTGCCAAAATATTGAAGATCCACCTCAAAATAAGGAAGTTCTTGTGTAGGATAAGAATTTGGAGTCCGCCATTTTGGGTACTTTCCCACCAAAATTCAGCCTGGCATCCTGCAAGGTGTGTTACAGGGTCCTATGTACTATGACTCTACGGTGGATGCCTGTTGCTAACACGCAAATGCCATCGGTTGACAAGTACCGATAAAGTGGCCGGCTGACTATATTTAACAATCACCAGATACAGCTCAGAGGGCATTTTACACTGGATATACAACAACAATAACAATGGAAAGGATTTGGGAAGGTATCGGCCAGGGCCTGTTTAGTAGGTACCATCCCGCCATTTGCCTGGTAGGACTGAGAGAAACCCTGGTAAACCTCAATCAGGATGCTCGGCAACGGGATTCGAACCTGCGACCTCCCGAATGCGAAACCAACGCTCTACCACTTGAGCTACTTCGCGATATGAACGGGATATGAAAGAAGTGGTAGGAATGACGATAGAAATTTTCAGGATGAAGAAAACTATGTTTTGTGGGTTTTTGAATAAAGGCGTTAAGAAAAAATATTTGTCGAATACTTCTTGTACAGTACGTATTCTATGGAACAGAAACATGAAAAAAGACTGAATACTTTCGACATGGTAGAAGTAAAAAAGGATGGAGAAGATTAGCTTCGTGGAAAGGAAAACGAATGAGGAAGTTTTAGAAATAGTAGGAAAGAAAAGAATAATGTTAGACGTAATTAAGAACAGGAAGAACGGGTTGTAGCGTTTATCGAGACGAAACTGTGCGTTGATAGACGTAATAGAAGGTACGGTGGCAAAGCCGAAATAAAATGTCTCCATTTAGCGTCTTACAATTATGCCTTTTAGGGTGAAGGAGACGATGATTAAAGCAAGTGAATGCTGATGGAACAATTGGTGGAATGAGAAAGTTGAAAAAAATTGAGTATCCTGGGAAAACACACGAACATGATGTTGTCCAGGACAAACTTACTTGGCTGGGGATGGAACCATGTAGCGTTCCCATCCGCCGTCAAAGTCAGAGCAATTGCCAAGAGCCCAACATACATGGATAAAAGGTCGCAAGATATGTTGATCCGTCAGCAACACCCTCAACCAACTACAGAGGGATCTACGCGAGAGGACGTCACCAACTTGTATCCAGAGTAGGATTCGGGCAATGAAGGATAATTCAGCATTTACCAATAATTCAAAATAATACCACACAAATAACCAGGTATACTTATATCCAATAAATGACAACAAACACAATTCAGCTTAACAAAAATTTATTAACAAAATATTTACAATCGATATCTGATCCTTCAGATATCCGATGGCAACAATGAATTCTTCGTCGATAAATATAGTACGTTGTAGTTTCAAATTTCAGTCTCAAATTCAATACTTCCAATTTTAGAGAAAAGTCAATAATCATCAATGTGTTCAAATCTCGAAGTTTACCAAAATATTCAAAAGATTTAAGTATTTACTTATATCCAATATTCTATTAAGGAGAGAGATTAATTCTTCATAATGCCTCAGAACTATTAACGATAAGCCATTCATAAACAAGTAATTTCAAAGTACTCAAAATTCTGGGGGGGGAGGTTGAATTCTAAATGCAATTCAAATAATCAGACTTTTTAATATTTAAAGTTTTGGCGAGGAAAAACTTTAACTAGAATTAAATATCGAATACGACAACGCAGTATCTCACCCCTTTAGTCTAACGCATCTAAACTTCGTTCACAATCTTCAATATTAATCCAAATCCTAAATAAACTCCGTAGTCAATATTCAGGAGACGAAATAAGTCAAGGTAACACCAAATACTCATATAAATATAAACATGACAAATGAATAATAACAACGGCTCTCAGCCAAAATATTAAATGCTGAATTATCACGCGGCTTGATAACTATAGAAGAATCAGAAACGTATTAGACTATAACGAGCTATAATGGAGGCGAATACACGACCCACAAACAAACAACACATACAATGGACAACCAAAATAATAATTAAATAGTTTAACACTCACCTCACGTATCTTTCAATTCTATAGTTACCACCTCGTATGTTTGTCCTGGGACTGCATGTCGACTTACTAAGTGAAAAAAGGAATCGAGAATAATTTGGTTGTTGCTGTGTAATCTGATCAAGCTGTATTGACGTTCTGACTATCCTTAGTCAATTAGATAGAAAAACACACCTTTTCAGTCAGCATGCAAACTGCTGCACTTTGCAACACTCCCTTGCAACGAATTGCGATTGAGTTCTGAACGATCAGAATTCTGAACAATTCTGTAATTAAGCCCAACAAGGATATAACTAGTACAGATATTTCTCTCTCTAATCAGTTGACTAATTTTCAGCCTCGCGACTTCCCACATCCGCATTCCACTATTTGACTAAATAACCACTTCATGAAAACGAAGATAAGAAACCTTCTCAAGATGGTGGGAACAAACCTTATTTGAACAAACCAAAGGTTTAGACACCATACGCACTTACGTTCTCTACATTCCCATTCCACCATTCAACCAAATTTCCAAAGTAGCTCATAGAAACAAGTACTACGTGATTTGCATTCAACTTCCAACTTTACGGAATGCTAACACAGTCAGAAGTGGGAATTTTCTGCCAGTTCAAGCACGAGTTTCCTTTGTTCCCATTCCACCAAATAGTGAACTGCAATTTAATAATTCCAACAAGGGTTTTCCTTGAATAGGGAAACTCGGCGATTTGGCCAGACTTAGGCAAATGTATCTTATATGTTTTTCGTGCGTCAGAAACACGGCAGAAAAACGAGAAACAAAAAAAAAATGAAATCAACATAAAGAGTGGCAAAGGAAAGAAACTCCACTCAATGTAAATCACAATTGGGCACAATCTGCAATGCAGTAACACTTCGATCACGAAGTAACACTGTTCTCTCACAGCACTTCTTTTAAAAAATTACACAAAACAAAAGCACAGCAACAACTTCCTATTCTCATTCCTATTATTCTTCCACACAGTGATGAAACTCAACAAAGGCTTTGGTATGAATCAAAATTTGAATCAAACGTCCCATTAAATAAAGACCTCTTTCAACCATATAGAACGCGAACAGAACATAGCCATTCTCCTCCTCCGGACAACAAATTCGAGATATCTACCCACACCTAGCACCTCATATTCAGTTCGCCGTCACAAGGAACGAGCGAACCCACCAAAGCACTTGGCGCTACCATCGCGTCAGGTGAGACACGCATAACACGTAATCGGCCTTGAGGCAATGGGCAATACAACAGAATTCCTCCCCTCTCTTTCCTTAACTACAAACTCAGCTGATAGAAACAGCTTGCATTTTCACTCATTCTTTTTCTTCTTTTTTTTATAGTAATCACAAGAAGGAAAAAGATACATAGTTACAGGCATTCTCTTTCATGAAGAGAGCATAATTTACAATAATAAATATTATTTTAATCCTTTTTCTTCCTTTTTATCCTCTCTCCAATGCTCATCGTAACGAGATCGTTACAACCAGAGACCCCACGTACCAGAAGTAAGAGCTCTACCACTGAGCCTCTCTACACCAGGAAGAGAATAGCAGAGTACAGTAGTAGATGAAACCCTTTCAGTTTGCCCCAAGTGACGTTATAATAATAGCAGAGTATATGTTATGATTATAATACTTATCTCATAAAATTATGAATATCAGGAACTCTTAGCGAAAGAAATGAATGGGTCAAAAATAGTTGCTGGTGATTCTTGATATCTCCTAATTATTGATTTTTTGATTAGCTGAGTAGCTACTGTTGGACATGAATAGTTCTCAATATTCAGGAAGCTCAGCCAGTGTGACCACCCAGCAAAAATATTTCATCTAACCTATGCAGAAAAAAGTACTAGATCTGGGGGAAAAGTACTAAAATTTTATCTGCTCCCGTTGTACCCTATTTATGACATTTTACGATATTAATGTTATTAGAAGGATTCCGGCAGCTCCCCCTCCTCTGTGGGTTGTGGAGTGACCCCCACCTTCTTGAAAGAAGCCCCAACTTAAAATTTTTTTACAGCCAAAATTCGTTACAAACCGTGCAAACCATTTACACCCCCCAATTTTAACTTTATACTGCCAAACTAAAAATCCTGGCTTAATTCCTGCTTAACTCTCGTATTACAGGGTGCGGCAGAACCAGCTAAGCAGTTTTAAGGAGCAATAAAAAGTAAATCTGGATATATAGAGAAAAAAATGTTTTTATTTTCTAATTTAGTACAATATACCATTTTACATTCATTTAGTTTTGAAAATAATGTCCTCAGGATGGCGGTCGTTAGCATCAATACATTGTTGTAGACGATCCCTGAAGTTTCGAGCAGCTCGTGCACACATATCGCGGGGCATGGCATTCACTTCGTCAATAATCCGCTGTTTTAACTCTGGTAGGGTGTGAGGGCGGCTTTTGAAAACCTTTTCCTTCAGATATCTCCAAAGAAAGTAGTCACAAATGTTTAAATATGGTGACCGCGCAGGCCACTCGACATCACCCCTCAAAGAGACGAGGTGTCCCGGAAACATTTCTCTCAAAACATCAAGTGAAATTCGAGCTCTGTGAGCAGCCATGTTTATGTGTATCTATTCTTAGTGTTACCAGTTTCCTCCAATTGTCGAACCCAGGACCGAATTGTGTTTGCATTAGGAGCGGCATTGTTACGTGGAATGTTGAACTGTCGCCGAAAAGCTCGTTGTGTAGCGATCACAGATCTGTTGTTTTCATAATAAGCGCGAACGGCAAAATCACGATGTGCACCGGTCCAGACCATATTAGCTACTGAAATGGAGTCAACGACTGAACAAAGGTAGACCATGTGCCTACCCCCACCACAGCTCTCGCGGTAATCGATAGAAACTGCTTAGTCGGTTCTGCCGCACCCTGTAGAACCCACTATAAAACCACTAAAGTAACGCAAGTATGACAAATATAGAGAATATTGGAAGAAAACAAGAAATATCATAAAATGGGCTTATTGAGAAAATCGACTTTTAATTCCGCAATTGTAAATACCACTGTTGAAAAAAAAGCAGAAAAAAGTTACCACAAACAATGAAATTTTCATACATTGCCAAATTTTCGTGAGATTCCTTCTTCTCTCCCAAATGTATTTATGAGAAACGAAGAGGAGGAGAAAAGTACTAGATTTGTTGGTGAACGTACTAGAACACTAAAATATTATAAAATGTACTACATCTAGTATGAAAGTACTAGCGGTGGTCACACTGAGTTCAGCGCCAAATTAACACACTTTGACTCCCTAGACCAGCGTTTCCCAACCTTTTTCAACCTGCGGCACACTACGGGTGTAACTTAAATTCTCGCGGCACACTACGGGTGTAACTTAAATTCTCGCGGCACACTCATAGACATTATTATTATTATTAGTAGTAGTAAATAGAAAATACCGTCGTAATTTTTTTCTGTGATTACTGACCACCTTCTCACAGAGAAAAAAGCTCGATCACTGGTTTTTCCCCACCGTAAATCATTATACTTATTTTTCATTGTAATTCAAAAATAGAAAACAATTCCAATGAAATATAGGACTCAGGCTTTTAAAAATAAACTTACTTTTTGAAGACTGTATCCAACCTTTCACTCCAAGATCACTAAATAACAAACGAACAAACAAATTACTTGTATTTTTAAAACAGATGGAGGTAATTTGTATGAGTGTTTGCTTTGTCGAAAGGGTAGAATGAGATTTTAAAATTTCAAGTTACGAAATAACCTGTAACAGTAAAGAAGCAATAATGGTCATAACAATGATAATAAATACTATTTTGAACATTAAAATGTACAGACAAGTAACACAGTGTGAAACCTATAATTTATTAACATGGTTAATATACGTCACAATTTTTAAATATTAATAAAATTCTGTTTTCGAAATACAGTCTGTGTAGTAGTAATGTATGTATATACATTAATATATTACAATTACAGTATTTTTTCCATTGTAGAGGTTCATAGTAATGTGAAATAAAAATACACATTTTTCCTGTCTTGTAATTTGGTTGCTATATAATTAATAATTTTGTTTTCATTTCCTCGCGGCACACCAGCGGCCCATTCACGGCACACCAGTGTGCCGCGGCACACCGGTTGGGAAACGTTGCCCTAGACTATACTTCCAGAACTATCTCCCATTTCCTCCTTTCCCTCGAAAAAAAAAAGCAGTTCTTGCTAAATAAATTACAACGGCCAAATTGTCGTCTACAGTGACTCAAGCATTGAGTTTCGGCTACAAGAAAATATAATTGTTGAATACAGGTCTGTAAAGTTGGTCTACCCAAATTAGCTTACCCACTTTTATCTACATGAGCCGTTAGTTCCTCGTTAGTTCCCGTTAGTTCTTACTAAAGTTACGTTAGTTCTGCGATTTTAAAGAAATTATATACAAAAACCAATGAGTAGGCCAATTTCACATGTGAAGTTAGCCTACCCACACATTTTTGTTTATGCTCTAATTTGTATAAAATCGCGGAACTGATGGAACTTTTGTAAGAACTAACGGGAACTAACGAGGAACTAACGATTCATGTCGAAAAGTTGTTGGTTACGCCAACTTCACATGTAAAGTTGGCCTACTCACTTTTTTTTTTTTTTTTTTTGGTATAATTTCTTTAAAACCGCGGAACTAACGGAACTTTTGTGGGCTGCGGAAACGTTCACACTTCAATAAATTACTCTATCCTGTAATATATAGAGCGGGAGAGAAAGCGAAATATGGCGCTGATAAGCCGCATGAAGCACTAGGCTTCAGCCTATTCAGCCTAAGCCTAATCAGGGCCTAAGAAAATTAACTGCTACATTGACATACGCAAGAGGGGTTTCCGGGTTTAAGTATTCCTACTTACTATGATACATATTTATAAAAGTTGCCATTGTCTTGAAACGACATGAACTTCAGTACTTAAACCTCAGCTTGATGAAATGCTGTGTACGCCACTGCCTGTGCCAGCGAAGCAGAATGTACTTACTGTACATAATAATATGAATTACGAAAATTGTAGACATTTTTCTAAGAATCTTGAAACATGTAATACGTAACAGTACATTAATATGTAGCAATACATAATCATAGATTATTATCGTAAACAAAGGCAATATTTGCTAATAGAATAGGCGTATTCCACTTTTACTTTCCATTAACACATTCGTCTGCCGACCCCGTTTGACTCACCGTAATATAAATTACCCATCCACATCAAAGCGTTCGACAGTGTTTTGTTTTCTCACCGTTCAATTTGTCTTTCATTTGATAATGCAAGTGTGCATCCGAAAGTGCTAATGTTTCAGTTGTTTCATGTCTTATGTACGTATTTATTTATTATATACACTTGGTACTAGATCAAAACAGTTTTCTAAATTAAAATTTACATAAACTACATACGTAATGCATTTTCCCTTCCAATTTGTTGTCATATTCAATACGTATTTAAATCTGTCGGTGTTATTAGGTGTAATTATCGTATTATCTACAATTTTGCTGCGGTATGTTTGCTGAAATACGTTAAGAAACAAAAGTGTCGTTGTTTTCCCGTCTTTTTTTTTTTTTTTTTTTTAATTTCTCGTCAATTGACCAAATCACAAAATAAATATCTATACCTCCCTTATAAAGTTTCCAACTGTCCGATATTTTACCGGACAGTTCGGTTTTTCACCTTATCCGATGTTCGGTATGACCTCAAAACCGGACGTTAAATGTCCGGTAATGTTTCCTCTTACTAGTCCTATTCTCAGTTCTTTTCGGATTATTTTTTTTTAATTCCGTGGAAAGTAGATTTTAAAAATATGAAGTGTTTAAGTGTTACTTCCCACGGTTATACTGGCTAGGCTAAAGGAGACGGTGATGATGAGAAATGGACGAAAATGATGGAATGAAGAAAGCATGAGGAAACTGAAAAAAACTCGAAAAATCCCACGCACACGGTGTTTGTCCACTAGAAAGTTCATTTGGCGCGAGCTGCGAATGAACCAGGGACCCTATGCACCAGAGGTGAACGCTCTACCACTGAGCCACCCTGATTCCCCAACGAATTTGTTGTTCCGTTGCGGTGATGTTATTGTTTGCAAAGTGCCGGCAGTTATGCCAAATTTGGCTTATATTATGCTAAATCTAGCGTTTGGAGAGGCACTTAGTTACATGAAATGAAATCTTTAAGTTTTACGTCCAACGGTTATGCCGGTTAGGCTAAAGGAGACGGTGATAATGAGAAATGAGTGAAATGGTGGAATGAAGAAAGTGGGAGGAAACGGGAGAACCCCGAGAAAACCCACGAGCACGGTGTTTGTCCACCACAAAGTCCACACGGCGCGAGCTGGGATCGAACCAGCGACCCCAAGTACCGGAGGTGAACGCTTTACCACTGAGCCACCGCGCCCCCACACAGTTAGTTACAGAAATATACGAAATGCTTATAGCCTTAAATATAGCTTACTTTATGTATATAGGCATTACCAGCCCCAGCGAAGCTGGTAAGTTTTATTTTTCTAGTATATTTTGAGCATGCTACATTTATATTGCCAATTATATTTACCTTTGTGTTTTAAATACAATATATTATTGATGGTAGACTACAAAAATTACATGTGCCTACTCGACCAAAACTGGAAAAAAAAATTAATAAATGCTTCAAAAGTAACTAAAATTATTAAATTCGAACTTCGAATCGCTCAATTTTACGTGAAGTAACTGCTTTCAGGTTGTTCGCAATTTTGATGAGCGATCATGTCGTAATCTTTCCCATTATATCGGCAAATAGACGTTACGTAAAGAATCAGCTAGAAAATGCACAGAGATGCGCTCGGTCAACAGTATTACATCGAACTTCTGATTACCCTTGCGTTGCCAACCCTGGACAGTCCAACCAGGAAGAAAACAGGACACAGGAATTGTATACAATACATCAAAGTAAGATGGCAATGAAATTAAATGCAGGTTTAGAGTGTTGAAGTTTATTATCCTCGGTGCATATAGCGCACAAACAGTTCTCGGTTTATCACATACCAGGTTTGCCAACAGTACGATAATTTATCGTGATATACGATAATTTAAGCCTTAAGGATAATGTTTTTGCGATAATAGGAATATGTGATAACTTTTGAACCCGCACTCTTTTGGAGTTTCTGAATGTGCAGATAAATTGTAGATGTGCATTAACACATAGACTGCCGCCATATATATATATATATATATATATATATATATATATATATATATATATATATATATATATATATATATATATATATATATATATATATATATATATTCTCCCAGACCATGGGCAATGTGGTATATATCATAAGTTGTATGATGAATATGCATTACTCTCGTGACCAAAAAAAATTATGTGTATATTTTCCCTATAAACCAAATTACTATACCAGCAGACCGACTAAATGAAGCTCTCATAAGAAAGTAGTGATCGGTGTGCACACAGTGTGAGCAGGTTGGTCTGAGCAGTAACATGTATATGTACCCACATGGTGGGCTGTCTGACGTTCTCGTATAAGACGCACAAGGGTAGCCCACGGTGTGAGCAACACGGCAGTTAAATAATTATAAAATAAAAAAAACACACACACTGAGGTTTTTGACAGTCATTCCCGCAGAAGAATAAATAAATAAATAACGTTTTGTGATTTGGCAAATTGCAACCTTGCATCCATTCTTTAAATTCAATTACATTTACAGGCGTGCGCACGTGGGGGCAGGTGTGGGTGCTCTTTGGTATTGCGTTTTTTTTTCGATTTTTTAAATATTTTTCTCAGCTAATATGAATTATATTTCACGAAAAACGGATCCTGAAAGACGTCTGTAATCATCGCTATACAAAATAACACTTTGAACTTTGCAATACACGACCAAACTTTCCCAATTTAATTATATTTCAGTCTTTCTTCCATTTGTTTCCTCCCAGGAGTATATTATCACACACACAGACACACAACTAAGACACTATCTGTAGGCGCTGACTTTAAAAGGGGGGGACGAAGCTTTTCTGTTCCCTCTCTCCAAAAAAAAAAAAAAAAAAAAAAGCAGAGGAGCAAATGAAAATAGAAACTAAATTATAGAGAAAGTAGTGATTACAAGGTGGTTGCATATCTTCAGGAGCTCCGCTATTGATTTGCCCCCCCCCCTTATCCAAGGGTCTGTGCACGCCTGTGATTTACGAAGGGGCGGAAATATTGTTGTCCAGAGTAGTGTTAGTAAGAATTTTATAAAAATTACCAGGACAGAGACTCCGATTTGGAGTTCTAAACTGAAGATTACTAGAAAAGCTTATAATACGTATATTATTGCTATTATTATTCCTAGTATTATATATTTGCTATTATTAGTAGTATTGTACCTATTTTTACAATTATCATGTGCATTTACGATATTTTTTTGTAATATACGATAATTTGAAAGACGTCAATCAATAATTTTGTTCTCTGAGCTGGCAACACTGGTCTAAGTTACTACGATTGCAATAGGGTACCATATCTACACGCATATCAATATTTATCCATATGTTACATAATTAGCACTCCTGTTTTAGATATGAATCATCCGTCGTTGTACATAATTAACATTTATTTAATGTACTTCCTAGTATCCATTGCATATGTGATCATTTAATTCAATTAAAATTGTCATACCATCATAAATATAACTGCATTATTACAGCTTCCTCGTATAGTAACAAAAGGATGATCATTTAGTTACTGGAGGAAATCAATCACTTGGTATGAAAAACAATAACGTATTAAGCAAGTATGCTCTTGAATATATACAGCCATCTGTTGGGTCTTTTGTGATGCATTTAGTAAGATACTTTATTTTTCCCGACGTGAATGCTATTATTTATAAACAGGGGAAAATATAATCCACTACGGAATTCTCACGAATTCTGGATTGTTGCGACTAATACGACATGTTCACGTTTCTCCTCTTGAACAACACTACTATACAGGGTATTACGTAAATGTGGCACAAGATTTTGGCACCAGATTCCTCACATGAAATTAAGAAAAAAAGTTAATATGGATCTGTGCTCAAAAGTGGATAGTTTCGAAGGTATAGGGTGCCGAAAACGTGAAACAAGTGAAGTTTAAAAGTTCATAGCTCCCCGATATATGAGAGCTATCGTAGTCGGGTCAAGACATCACTGAGGAGCTAGCACGTGAATTATCCAAATATCCATGATTAAGAATGCTCCATTTGTCCATGTGTTTTATTAGTAATATTTTTCTAATTTGTTTATTTTTTATGATCAACATATGTAAATTCTTAATAATACATCCTGCTTAATTTAATATTTACTGAATTGAGGATAAGTTTGTAATTTTATTTTATAATTTAGTTTGTATTCAACTGGTGTAAAAAATTTTTTATTTACTTTTTTCTGTATTTGGTTGTGATGACTTCATGTATTTTAATTTCTTTTTGTTTTGCTTGTATTTTTCTTGTAACATTTTATTGTACATAATTGTATATATGACTATTATGGCTTTGGCTGTGGTCTCTATCATCCATAATAAATAAATAAATTAATAATAATAATAATAATAATAATAATAATAATAATAATAATAATAATAATAATAATAATAATAATTATTATTATTATTATTATTATTATTATTATTATTATTATTATTATTATTATTATTATTATTATTATTGAAGATTTCAGAATTTGATAAAAAATGGTCAGGCCTAAGAAGAACAAAGAGGCGACGTGAAGTATGTAGGGATCCCAGAGGAGATCCCAGATGAAAAAAGGTTGGAAACCACTGGTAGACTCCGAAGACAAAATTCTAGTTCTGTTACTATTGAATTCGATAACCAATCACAGTTGAGATGGAAAGTGGGTGCAGGGGTTGGGGTTCTCTATACCTTTTCCGTCCTATTCATTTTGCTATTCCACTAGGTGACGTCATAATCAGCACAACAATGAAATGAATGAAAAAAAAGTCTGATTGTAGTCTCCTTGACAGTGGAAAATGTGGAAATGGAGTAGAACCGAAGTTTTTCCTCACTAACTCTATAATTACAACCAACACACTCCCTCCCCTTTTAAGTTTCGATTTCTTGCCCTGTTGTGTGCCTCTATATTTATGTGAGTGTCGATGCTTTAACTAGCCAATCATTACAAGTGTGGCGTGTCAATGGACCTCCGCTAAGAAAATAGAACGCTAATTTCTAACAAACATTCTTAGCTGATAATTTTGAATGAAACAAAAAAGAAAGAATTCCTGACTGTTGCAGCCCACTGTTTTGTTTGGTCTGTTTTGTTGTCATGGCCATCTGCAATTATTGACAAATCAATTGTTACGGGTCATATAATCAACTCACGATTTCACCTCCGAAATTTATTTTCTTTCCCTTTGTGTTCGAAGAGCGAAAGCGGTTGCCTAAAAGAAAAAAAAGGAAAAAAACTTCGTTCACACCTCGTATTCCTGTTATGCTTTTTTTATGTTTATATTTTTTTTAAGGCCTGACTCGTGAGAAGGTAGCGATTGGAAGCAGGCATACAGCAGATAAATGCTTTACCAGTAACAAGTATTGAAAACAGATTATTAATTATTGATATCTTAATGGAAATAATATAGTTGCATATTTCGGCAATCTGAATAACATGCGTATGTATATTTATTTAAGAAGTCATATTATTCTTACGGTTCAACTATTTGTGGTGGTCAATAACCTGCTTTTGTTCAACTATAAATAGAGTGATAGTACGTATGATCTAGAATCATTTCATATAAGGAATTCAAATTAGGACGAGAGAAAAAATACGTTCCCTAAAAACAGGGGCGTCATTTCAGACTTCGCTTAGGGGGGGGGGCAAGAGCACCACCGACATAAGACTTTCACGTTCTATACTATTATATTAGTAGACAATCTATTAAAGTATATGTATTCCTCAAACTCTTAGGGGGCAATTGCCCCCTCCTGCCCCCCTAAATGACGCCCCTGCCTAAAAATGCTTGAAATTGCGAGAGAAAAGTGTTCCCTAAAATACACAAAGTTACGAAAGAAAGTGTTCCCTAAAATGCATGAAATTATGAGGGAAAAATGTTTACTAAAAAATGCACCAAGTGAATACTCGGCTAACTGTTGTAGATGGGGTGGCGAAAACTATCACTGTTTTGATAGAGGCCGTAGACGACAATGTTAGCTTTAGACTGCTATTACTTATCCAAATTTTAATAAACTGTGTTCAATATAATGAAATGATCAAACAGTTATTTTAACAAATTAAATTCTATATTTGTTATCAACACTAAGAAACATTAAAATTTCTGTGAACGTTTAATTGTTCGTGTTGCGTGCACATGTAATGATCTTTTCACACAAAACAACTGAGCTGCGCAACCAAGTTGCGCCACTCTAGTATTCGCACCGTCATGAATCTTGACCTAGATCTACCGATTTCACCACCCAGTAGAACTCGAGGGTGTGCTCCGGCCGTCAACCCCTACCCATCAAATTGTATCAGTCTCTTCTCTCGTGCCTCACGGAAGACATCTCCCGAGAGTACAGTGTTGTCGAATTGGCGCCAAGTTCCGTTTTGATAATTGTTTTTCTTGCGTTATGTTTTCGTTGTTACTATTCGTGTTATTTTTACCGTTTTAGAATAATTGTTATATTGGTTATTGTTGTGCAGTGTTACTATTGGTAATTTTTAAATGCTTCTTTTAAATACTCATTTACTATGTCTTCAAAGTTTGGCAGCATTGTTGATGAATTTAAGCTGTTTCCGCAAGTATGCGCTCGGGAAGCGGTTCCACGAATTGTACCGAAGTTTTCCGACGTATCGGAAGTCAAGCAAAATATTTCTATGATTGGTTTAGAGCCCAAGCTTCACGACTCGGCGAGAGCACTATATTATGAACGGAAATATAAACCAAGCAACTGATAACCGACACCGGCATCTTTTTCGTTTTTTCTCTTTTTTATCTTTCAACACCCACATTTTTTTCTGTAGTGGGAGAGGGTTGCCAGGACACAAAAATTATATAGATATATGTAGCACTTAGGCTACAAAGCTATATTAGACGTAAGAGCCGTGACTTTAGTTCAAACCACAGTAGAGGAGCACGGTGTCTCAGAGGTAGATCGATTACCTCTGTTGCGTGAGGTCCTTTGTTCGAAACTCGACCAAGAAAGTTTGTGGGGGGCAATATCACTTTCCTTAATCATCCCTCTTCCTTAACCTAAAGGACATAATTGTGAGACGTTAAACTGAAAGATTTCATTTCCAAGATTTCCTCCTGTCGTCGTTCGAAAGGAAAAATGTGAGGGAGAAAAATCAAGGAGAAGAACTTATGAAAATCTCCGAAAGAGGAGAAAAGTGTACTGAAAATTCACAGCGTGTACTACAGGAGAATTTAACTCTTATCAAATATCTGTACCATGTTTATTTTTAAACCCATTCATTTCTATGGATTATTTTTCTTTTTGAAATAAACTAGCATTATAATGGTTAGGTTTTACTGATCTCTAGTTGAAATCTTTTTTTTTTTTTTTTTTTTTTTTTTTATGATGGTCGATCAAATGAAAACTGAACACACACTAAAAAGTACCAATGGAGTGTTGTTTATTCAAAAGTAATTGCCAGACGAATTAACATATTTACCCCACTGGGAGACGATATGATCAATTCCAGTCGTATAGAAGGAGTTAGGTCGCTGACGGATCCACAACCTCAGTCTTGCACTTCCTCGTCCAACTGAAACCGACGTCCACGAATGTCTTTCGCAAAAAAACGTGAAAAGATATGGGACTGTACGGAGGGTGTTGAAGTGTTTCCCAGCCAAAGATCTGAAGCATATTCTTTACCAGATTTTCAATATGGGGACGGGAATTATCATGCAAAAGGATATTTCAGTCCGACAAGATTCCGGGGCGCTTTAACTTTATGGCGCTTCTCAGTTTCTGCAAAGAGTCTTTATAGCACTTCATTTTCATTTTGGTCCTACCCTCGAGGAAGTCAACAAGTAGAGGGCCCCTGCACTCGAAGAAGAAGGTCATCAAGTTTTTACCGGAACTTCTATGAATAGCTTTGGATTCCTTTTCCGGGGGAAAATTGGGGTGTTTCCATTGTTGGTTTTGCCGTTTGTTCTCGGGCTCAAAATGGAGCACCACGTTTCGTCCCCTGTGACGATACCGGACAAAAACGTATACTGAGCTCCTTCGTGGCTAAGTGGTTAGCGTACGCGCCTTTGGCGTGGGAGACCCGGGTTCGATTCCCGGCGGGACCTAATGTGGTTCGGATTCCACGTTAATCAGTAGGTCCACGTCTCATATAGCCTCGCTGCTGAAAGGGACGCTAAACTCAAATCAACTCAAATCAACTCAAAAACGTATACTCTGCCTCGTGCTACCACTGCAGATGCATCCGACATAAAACCATTTTGTTAATCTTTTGTCCCTCCATCAGTTGATGCGAAACCCACTTCGTGTAAATTTTTCGGTACTGCAGGTGTTCTTTGATAATAGCATGCACTGAGCCATGACGAATTCTGAACACAATTTCTTCCTTTGTGATTCGTTGTTTTTTTCGGATAAGATTATAAATCCGCGCAATCATATCAGAGGTAATGGCTCGATGGGCCTGTCCAGTTCGCGAATCGTCTTGCAGTGATGTGCGTTCTTCTGAGAATCTCTTATGCCACTCCTGCACGATTGTCAGTGACACGCAGTGTTTGCCATACACAGCAGACATGCGACGATGAGTTTCCCGTGTCTAACACCCTCAGCCACACACACACACAAAACAACTCTCTGCTCTTCTTTGCTTGCATGCATTTCTAATACAGGATGAACAGATTTTTCACTACGCTCACCTATAGAGCAATAATTGTGTGTACCTGTGAGTTGTTACTATGCATTTCTCCTCCCGAGAGATGGGAGCATCGATAAGTAACAGCAATGTTGCCAAATTTTTCGAGGAATGTATTTTATGGAGGGTGTTCGTTTTTCATGTGACTGTTCCTCATAAATGATCTTACTTCGTCAAAATTAACTTTTGTTATATATGACTTCCTCCCCGATAAATACCACCTTTACGAAGACACTTATATGTCGGGTGGGGAGGATTGCGTGCTACAGTGAAATTTAGAGCTGTGTCGGTGGTAGTTCACTACCAGAAGGGCCACCCCTACCGAACTGGTCTAAATGGAGTAGCCAGACGAAGAATGTTCTGGGAGAAGGCAGCAGTTCTCCAGTAGCCAAGTTGGCGGAAATCATAGTGATTGGTATGGCAACTTGGACATTAGTCCCAGGCGTGGTCAGAGTGACTTTAACGGCTGGGATACTGCGGGGTGGAAGGCAACGGGAAACCACCACTCTATTTTCCCTAGTTTGCTGGCAGCAAAAAGAGAACATATGAACAATGGTCTTTCGCAGGTCAAAATGTTGTTCCGGAGGTAAAATATCCCCCCATTCGGATCTCCGGGAGGGGGATGGCTTGGGAAGAACTATTGGACGAGAAAGTAATAATGGGGGGAAGACAGACAGAGAAAGAAAGACAGGGAAGAGCAAAAGGTTTAGGATAGGGACATGGAACGTACGTACTATGTTACAGGGAGGAAAATTAGAAAATCTTAAAGAAGAAATGAAACAAAATAATTTAGATTTGGTAGGCGTTTGTGAAGTTAGATGGGAAGATAATGGGGTATTAAACAGCGGATATAGAATGTTTTACTCAGGTAATGAAAAGGGCGGTCATAATGGCGTAGGAATAATTCTTGGAAAGCGCTTAAAGGAGAAGGTACTGAAAGTAGAATTTATTGATGATAGAGTTATGATGTTAAGACTTAAAAAGGATCTAGTGGTGATACAGACATATGCACCGACGACTTCGCATGCAAATGAAGAAGTAGAGGAAAATTATAAGAAAATAGAAGAAATTATAGAAAGGGAGAAAAAGGGTGCATGCATAATTCTAATGGTAGATTTCAATGCAGTTGTGGGAGAAAAACAGGAAGGTAGTATCGTGGGCAAATATGGTTTAGGCGAAAGAAATGAAAGGGGAGAGGGACTGGTGAATTTCTGTAGACAGAATTCACTAGTAATTGGGAACACTTGGTTCAATCAGCACAAGAGAAGAAGATATACATGGAAATCACCAATAGACGGTGGAAGATATCAGATAGACTATGTTATGATTCAGGACAGGTATCGGAATAGCTTAAAGAACGCGAAGACCCTTCCCGGGGCTGATATTTTCTCTGATCATAATCTTGTGCTGGCCGAAGTAGATATTCAACTGAAAAATGTAGGCAGAAGAAAAGTAGGTAACAAAGTGTTGAATACTGAAAAGTTGAAAAACGAGGAAATAAGAAATCTTTTCGCTGAAAAATTCGAAGAAAAATGTTCAAACGAGGAAAGGATAGGCGCAGGTAGTAACGCACGGTGGGAACATATTAAACGTTGCTTACAGCAGGCTGCAGAAGAAGCAGTAGGTTACCGCGAACACAAAACTGCTAAGAAACCATGGGTTACAGAGCAGATGTTGCAGAAAATGAGGGAGAGAAAGATGTGGAAACAGGTTGATACAGAAGAGGCAGAAAGATGTACAGAAAGTTAAATAATGAATTACGAAGAGAAACAGACAGAGCGAGGGAAGAGTTTTACAAAAGAAAATGCGAGGACATAGAAGAATTAGAAAGAGTTGGGAAATATGAGGAAATGTACAAGGAGGTGAAATCTATGGAATTTCGGAGGAAACAAGGGAGTATTATGATGGCAGTAGAAAATAAGAATGGGAAGGTAGTCAGCGAGAGAAATGAGCTCATAGAAAGGTGGAAAGAATACGTTGAAAACTTATATGAGAGTAGGGATAGACCGTGTAGCCTAAATGTTGAACTGGAAAATGAAGTAGACGAGGATGATAAAGGATTTAGTATTCTTCGGGATGAGTTTGAAAAGGCTATATCCGAGATTAGGAATGGAAAGGCAACAGGAATAGATAACATACCAATCGAATTCATTAAAAATATAGGAGACAAGGGAAAGAAAGAATTGTGGCGACTATGCAGTGAAATATATGAAACAGGAGAATGGCCAAGAGACTTTCTGAAAACGATCATGATACCGATGGCTAAGAAATCGAACCCAAAGAGATGTGAGGATTATAGAACTATTAGTCTCATATCTCATGCAGCTAAAATTCTGCTCCGAATACTGAACAGAAGGTTATATGGAAGAACAAATAAAGATGTTGAGGAAGAGCAGTTCGGGTTCAGAAGAGGCAAGGGCACAAGAGATGCTATTGGATTATTAAGGGTGATCGGTGAAAGATTTATAGAAAAAGGGAAAGAGGTGTATGTTGTATTTATTGATCTAGAAAAGGCTTTTGACCTCGTGAATTGGGAATTGTTGTTGGGAGTTCTAACAAAGATAGGGTTGGAATGGAAAGATAGAAGACTCATAAGAAACTTATACATGAACCAACAAGTAAGTGTTAGGATAGGGGAAGAACTGACGGAAGAGAGTGCAATTGGAAGGGGAGTTCGACAAGGATGCTGCCTCTCGCCAACACTATTTAATGTCTATCTAGAAGAGATAGTGAAAAAGAGCCTACATGATGATGATGGCATTCCGGTAGGAGGTAGAATGATTAGATGCATAAGATTTGCAGACGATATGGCGCTTGTTGCAGAATCTGAAAAGAAAATCAACAAAATGTTAGAAAAAATGAGAAAGGACTTTGAAGAATATGGGATGAAAATAAATATTAGAAAGACAAAAGCCATGGTGATTGGAATGGAGGGGTCTGTGTCAAATATAAAAGTAGGAGGGGAGAAAATAGAACAAGTGAATAGTTTTCGATACCTGGGTAGTATTCTTAGTAATGACATGAAATGCGAACGTGAAATAAAAGCAAGGATAGGAATGGCGAAAGAAGCCTTTAAAAGAAAGAAAAGTCTGTTTTGTGAGACTTTGAACAAAGAGTTGAGAAAAAGACTCATAAAATGCTTCGTGTGGAGTGTTGTACTGTATGGGGCGGAAACGTGGACATTACGTAAAGGTGACGAAAATCGACTGGAAGCCTTCGAAATGTGGGTATGGAGAAGAATGGAAAGAATTAGTTGGGTCGAGCGGAAAACGAATGAGAGAGTGTTAGAAATGGTGGGTGAGAAAAGAACACTTTTAGATATAATTAGGAAGAGGAAGAGAAACTGGTTGGGACATTGCCTAAGAAGAGATTGTATCATGAGGGACGTCCTAGAGGGTATGGTGGCGGGAAAGAGAGGGGGGGCGAAGGAGACTACAATTAATGGATGATGTTAAAACAGAAAGACCATACGCGAAGACGAAAAGGTTAGCGGAGGACCGTGGAGCATGGAAGCTTCTCAGCTGCAGCAAGTGACCTGCCAA
The DNA here is from genome assembly GCF_964235325.1 of Thermobia domestica. NCBI lineage: Eukaryota > Metazoa > Arthropoda > Insecta > Zygentoma > Lepismatidae > Thermobia > Thermobia domestica. Next base: position 15,343,999 of record NC_137454.1, on the reverse strand, counting down.
TAAAGGCAGAATACCTATGATGATGATGATATATGACTTTATAATTAAATATGCAAATGTAAACATTATTAAGTAACGTTAAATTCAAATATAATAATAATGCATTTTTAAGAAGCAACTTACAGTTAAATATATTTGAAGAAGATGTCAAGAAAATAATCATATCATTAAAGGAGGAGCCGGAGAGTACAAATGAAAATACCCTTGATGTAGTGGAAAATGTAGGGCGTGCTTTAGATGTTAATGTTAGTGAAGATATGGTAGATGCATGTCATAGAATGAAAAAATTACCTCATCAAAAATTTAGTGGAATCGTAGTTAAGTTTGTGCGACGTTCGGATAAGGAAAAGTTTTTACAGAGGAGAAAAGTGAAAAGAAATCTGAACACAACACATTTGGGTTATACTATGAGTGAAACTATATATGTAAATCAATCTCTTACTTCCTACAGAAAGCGTATTTTTGGTCAGGCAAAGAAAAAGAAAAATGAGAAACATTACGCATATTTATGGGTTGATCAGACGGGAAATATCAAATTAAGAAAAAGTCAAGATGATAGAAATGTTTTAATTCTTAGAACACTGGATGATGTACAATCTTTGTATTACATTACTATTTTCAACATAATGGCTTTAAATGAGATAAATATTTATTACCAAAATGTGAGGGGTATTAATACTAAATTGTATGATCTCTTGCTTAGTATATCTGCAGAAAATTACGATGTAATAATATTAACAGAAACGTGGTTAGATGATAATATTTTTAACAATGAATTTATTGACGATCGATATAACGTGTTTCGTAATGATAGAGTATCTAAAGGAGGAGGGGGTGTTCTTGTCGCTGCCTTGAATAAATACCAAACTGAAAATATAGAAATTAGTATTAATGGTGTCGAAACTGTGTGTATTAAGTTACAGTTTGGGATAAATACTTTTGTTATTTCAACGGTCTATTTTCCACCAAAGTCTAAATTAGGTAAGTATGTTGAATATTACCGATTAATGGAAAATATTATTATTTCTAACCAGTATCAGGTAGTGATTGCTGGTGACTTTAATATACCTGAAGTTAAAGATAATAATACAGACCTACTACACAATGGTAACATTTGTATTGCTCTTGCGAATTTTTTTATCTCTTTGCGATCTAAAATTGGTAAATGATATTAAAAATAAAAATGGAAGAACATTGGACCTGGTTTCTGTTAATCAAAGTACAAATTGTAGTATTGCTAAAAGTGCTTGTGCACTATTAAAAGAGGATGATCATCATCCATCTTTGCCAATGCAAATGTTAGTAAGAGGAAAAATAACTTATGCAAAACAGAGTCAGGTGACAATGTTTAATTATAGCAAAGCTGACTTTGTTAATATTTATACTTCCTTAAGAGATGAAAATTGGGATGTAGTAATAATGAATCACAATCCTGAGAGCGCATTAAACAAATTTTACGACATTGTTAACAATATTATTAATAAGAACGTACCTAAGAAAGTGGTAAATGCAAGACATCGTTATCCTCCCTGGTTTTCTTCCTCAATCATTAAATGTATAAAGGAAAAAGAATTTTGTAGAAAACGGCAGAAATACTCGGTTTATTATCATAATAAATTTGTTGAATTGAGAAGGAAATTAAAAAGTATGATTGATTCATCATATAAATTATATATCTCTCAGATAGAGTCTGCTCTTGTTAAAGATACAAAACCACTTTGGGCATTTATAAAAAATAAAAAAATAAAAAAAGTCAAATTGCTGTATGACTATAAAAAATGAAGTATTAATGTCAAATGAATCGATATCTAATGCCTTTGCAGATTACTTTAAAAGTGTGTATTCTCCTTCCCCTTGCACATATAGGAAATTTGATTCAGTTGACACGATAGTTTCTCAATGTCTTTCTCTATATCCAGTTACTGATTCGGAATACAATGAAGCTGTAAAAAAATTAAAACCCTCAAAATCTAGTGGACCTGACTTGATTCCAGCATACATTTTTAAAGGTTGCTGTTCAGTGTTGAAAATTCCGTTATGTCATATTTATAATTTAATTTTAAAAACACAAATATATCCTAAGCTCTGGAAAAATTCAAGAGTCTGTCCAATCCATAAATCAGGTAATCCTTTAGAGATAGGAAATTACAGACCCATTTCGGTTATTTCAGCCCCATCAAAAATACTTGAAAATATATTATACAGAAGAATATATAATCATGTTAAACCGTATATATCTATTAATCAACATGGTTTTTGTCAAGGAAAATCTACTGTAACAAATTTGGTTAACTTTGTTCAATATATATTTAATTCCTTTAATAATGGAAACATGGTTGACACAGTTTATTTGGATTTTTCAAAAGCTTTTGATACTCTGGATCATGATATTCTTCTAAATAAATTGTCTAAATTTGGTTTTTGTGACAATTTTTTAAAACTGATTTCTTCTTATCTGAGTGATCGACAACAATTCGTAACATATAGACATACAAATTCTTACATATATAAGGTAAATTCTGGGGTACCACAAGGTTCCAATTTGGGACCTTTATTCTTTTTATTGTTCATTAATGACTTACCAGATATCTTCAAATACTCCAGGTGTTTGTTATTTGCTGATGATGTCAAATTATTTAAAGAGATAAAAACACTCACTGACTGCAATGAGTTAAATTCTGATTTATCAAGGGCATACAAATGGAGTTTAGACAATAAGTTATATTTTAACTCAAATAAATGCTGTGTCACATCTTTTTCTAGAAAGAGAAAGGCATTATGTTACGGTTATCAATTGTCTGGAAAAAGTTTAAAAAGATGTAATGTTGTAAAAGATCTTGGGGTCACATTGGATGATAAATTAAGCTTGGAATTTCATATTAACAAAATGTGTAATGAAGCTTTCAAATTACTTGGATTTATGTTTAGAAATACTCAGGTGATAAAGAATGCATTTGCTTTGACTAATTTATTTAATAGTCTTATAAGAAGTAAGTTAGAATATGCTAGCCTGATATGGTTTCCTTACACTAGAAAGAATATAGAGAAAATTGAACGTGTACAAAATAAGTTTCTACGATTTCTTTATTATAAAAAATACAATAAATCCTCGTATTTTGAAAGGATTTCTTATAAATCTTTACTCGAAGAATTTGCTGTAACTTCGTTATATACCAGAAGAGAAATAAGTCAACATATCTTTTTGTATAAAATTGTTAATGGTGTTATTAATAATCCCGACTTTCTGGGTTCACTTTGTTTTAATGTGAAGAAAGATGTATTGCGTATTAGGTTACCCTTTTATTATGGTATTTCACGCTCTAATTTTCACCAATTTTCACCTGTCATAAGGCTTAGTAAAAAACATAATGAACTGGTACAACGTAACTCAAATATTGATTTTTCTTTACCATTTAAAGTATATGTGTCAAAAATTAAAGTAGTTGTTTAAATTTTACTTGCTGTTAATATTGGATAAAGATTTTATTTTTATTTTTGACACATATCTAGGTAAATTTATTTAAAATTTGCTGGAGTGCAAATAAGAAGCTTTAGTTATAGAAGCAATGTTGAAATGAAATTTATAGTTGCTCATTTGTAATTACAAATTGTAAAAGCAGTATGTATTGTAGAAAAAATGTTTGTATAGTTGTGCATCTTGCAATATTCTTTTTGATTATTGTAGTTAATACTGTAATGGGTGCTTATATATGACGTCTTCTTTTTCTTTTCTGTTTTTTTTCTCTTGTAATAATATTTTGAAACATATACTTGTACACCTATTGTAATTGGGGGAAACCCCTGTTATAGGTAATAATAAATAATAATAAATAAATAAATAATAAATAATAATAAATTAAAATTCCAAATACTGTACTTTCAGAGGAAACAGAAAAATAATTGTTCACATAAATCAATGGAATACATAAATGACTTACGCACTCAACATTGTTCAAATACAGAGATGATGAATTCCTATTTGTCAAGATAAAGATTTGTCAAGATTATGATTGTTTTTCTTTAAAGCACTCAGTTCTGGTGAGAGGGTCTTTGGTTCGATCCCAAGTCATATGAGTGGTATTTGTCAGTGGCGGATCTAGAAGGTAAAAACTGAGAGGCCAGTTAGAACCCACATTATGTTAGGTATAGTCTATCATAAGTTTACTGTATGGGATGATCGAAAAAAAAGGTTACGAAGCATAGAAGTTTTATGTTATTCGCTGTAACTGAACGATTTCTTTCTTTCTTTCTTCTTTTTTCTTTTCTTCTTTCTTTCTTTTGTAGATTAATAATATGTTTGTCTAGGTGCAGGTTTGAAGATTTCGGATTCTGATTATGTATAACGAAGACGCTTACATTTAAAATGATGACATGTCCGGAAAATTGGTCAAGAGAAGTGAGGTCAGTAATGCGGTTCTTCTGGGCCAAAAACAATTCATAGGTACATTGTGAAGGTGTATAGGGAGGGCTAAATTTCAAAGCAACATGTAGGATAGTGGTGTTGCACCTTCAAAGAAAAATGGACGAATATTGCTAATGACAAATCTGGACACATCGGTAGACCCAGTAACGTCAACCAATGACGTTTACGCTTGGAATGACTAGAGCACTCCTTCTGCAACCCTGATCTAGCACACAGTGAGTTTAATTTTTTCCTTGTTCTACAGCAAAAAATGATTGGCCACTATTATCTGGCATGTCATTACGCCAAAGCTGCTGCCTCACTGTGGCTATGAAAACTTGACGCTAATTTCTATGCAAATGTATGGAAAACTTGATCTATTGTTGTGATGTGGTTGAAAAAAATTGCTATTGCATGAAGGACCGGTATTGAGCGCCCTCTATCATCAGGTGTGTTGATCTTCCAGCTATGTCTCACACATGTCATAATGGGCTTTGTAACCTTTTCCCGATCACCCCTTTTGTAAACTTTCAAAAATACCGTAAGAGGGGGCTACTTTGCACCAAAATGGAATTTTAAAGAAAGAAAATCGCATTTAACTTACACACATAATGATTTAGAGCACTGATTTTAAACATATAATAGATAGATATACTGTATAAGGAAACATTCGTGCAAGTTCATTACTAAACAGTCATTATGACTATAGTTATTGAAATATAAACTTCGGTGCAAAGTTACACCATAGTTGGGGTTACTTTGCACAACATACAAAAAAAAAAAAAAAAAAAAAAAAGTATGTTCAACATATGAACATAATGTTTCTGTGCAATGTTTTCCCTTCAGTATTTATACATTTCACTTTCTACACAAAACTACATGCAGTCTACAAATATTGATATTAGATTGATGGTACCAGTATCAATACTTATTGTGAATTATCGATATTTGTAAAGAAATTATGTATTTTCTGGTACCAACACAGGAACCACATTCTAATAGTTTACCATATGTTTAACATATGCCTCACAAAAATGCTGACTCAGGAACAGAAGAAAAAATCTCCGTGAACTAATTTGCCTTAGTTGCTCTTTATGTCCAAGAATATCATCCCAACCGTAATCAGTAGAAGATTTATTGGCTTGGGGCATTCAGGCTGAAGCCCACTCACATTGCATGATTTCTTTTTTTAAAAAATCTTGTTAATCATTTCTATGCATATAAGCTTCAAGCCCCCACAAAAGTCTAGTGATTTCTATAAAGCTGAGTTTTTCTGACTGAAATCCCTCTCAAACTATTTTTCTGGATCCGCCACTGTTGGCAATTTATTTTCCAGCAAAAAGTTCATTCCAGCATATACGTAAATAGGACATTCACCTAAAATTAGAAATCAGGAGATACCAGTAGTAGTAATTTCCTATCTAAGAAGTTACTTTGGTGTAGGATGCAAAGTAACCCCGATTAGAATCTGAAACCACTTTTTCCCAGTTTTATTTTTTAATGTCTTTAAAACGTTTCACACTTGAATTTCAACTATGGCTTCAAAGTCCCATTATACAAAGCAGTATTCTACGAAACTAATTTTAACTTTGACGGAGATTCTTGTAGGTGATATCTTTTTATTTTGTCGGCCTTTACAGTAACTGCTTTCCATACCTCTACAACAACAAACGCTCTGGGTGATTAGAACTGAAGTTAACCGCTAATATTATAGCCAAAATACAATTAGATATTCTATCTTAGTTGAAACTTTCTCTTTAGAGTTCATGGTTTTACCGGCAGAGGACTGTGCAACTCTTTACGTATTTTGGGGGCCGCGGTGGTTCAGTGGTAGAGCGTTCACCTCTGGTGTATGGGATCCCGGTTTCAAACTCTGCTCTCGGCAAGTGAACTTTGTGGTGGACAAACACCCTGTTCGTGGGTTTCCACGAGGATCTCCCGTTTCCTCCCACTTTCTTTATTCTACTATTTCATTCATTTCTCATCATCACCGTCTCCTTTAGCCTAGCCGGCATAATCGTGGGACGTAAAACTCAAAAGTTGCAATTCCATCTAAACATATTTTGTGCAAAGTTACCCCTGAAGTGCAAAGTAACCTCGTCTTACGGTATATAAATAATAGTTCACATTATTTTTGTCACTAAAAGAACTGGGGTTAGCCCCCAGGTCCCGTGCTACATCCGCTGGTGGTTTTCATGAACTTTCTCTTAGGATTTTATCGTTTCCTCTGAAAATTTTCTTTCCAGCAATTCTTTCATAATCACTTAATTTATTTTTCACTCTTCTCCTTTACCCTACAGGCCATACATGTTAAACGTAACCCGAAATGGATTCTTAAAAGAATGACAATAAAAATATGCTTCATCCAACTAATACGGTACACAACAACTATACGGAATCAACAATAATAATAGTAATAATAACACTAATAGGCGTCAAATTTCAAGCGGTTGTTCCTGTCATCACCTGACGTTCCTGGGCCATTTTGTTTTGGCACGCGTCTTTCATGATTGCTTCATTCGGCTACAAAACAGCGGCCATAAGACACGCAATCAGCCATGTTGTGTTGATGTATTTGAATCTAACGGGGGAAATAATTTCGTCGACTATAAAAGGTGACAGAAAGGAAAATAATATAGCAAGACTTAAATAGAAGGGAATACGTGCTTTTCCTTGCTAACTGTAGTCAGAGGGTCAACGCCTTTGGATAAAGGTTTGCACAAAGAAAGAAAGGGGAAAAAAAAACGTACGAAATGTTCAAAGCTGTTTGATTGCTGATTAAATCGTATGCACAATGCATTATGATGATTAAAGATTCGCAGGTGGACATTGTGGTTTATAGATTGTACTTCCTACTTTTCAGCGTTAATGGCTGTATGATCAATCGTGTTTAAGCAATATATATATATATATATATATATATATATATATATTTTTAAAATGATTTTTAAACTTTTCGAACTATAAAATGTTCAGCTCTAGAGAGAAAGCACATTTGAAGAATGCGTTCAATAAAAAAAATGCCCGTATACTAATAGCTGAAGTTATGTGAGAAACTCATTATACCAGTGGTCCCCAACCTTATTTACTTGACCCCCCTTTTACATATCCTGCATACCCCACTTCCATTTCCGCCCGTTACCATACTGCTTTTCTGACTCCTGCAATTTAAGATGTAGTACTGAATTGCCAAATCTTCAATAATAATAAATTCCAACATGAAGTCTTTTTTTTAAAGTTTTATTAGTCTTTTTCTCAACCCTTTATTCAAGGTCCCACAAAATAGTATTTTCTTCATCCTAAAGGCTTCTTTCGCCATTCCTATCCTTGCTTTTATTTCACGTTCACACTTCATATCATTACTCCCATTATACTACTCAGATATTGAAAGATAGTTACCTGTTCTATTTTCTCTCCTCCTACGTCTATTTTTGACACCGACCGCTTCGTTCCGATCACCATGGCTTTTGTCTTTCTAATATTAATTTTCATTCCACACTCTTCACAGCCCTTCATCAAGTTTTCTAACATCTTATTCATTTATTTTCCAGATTTCGAAACAACTGCCATATCATCTTCAAACCGTATACACCTAATCATTCTACCCCTACAATATACCAGCCTCATTATTTAGGCTATTTTCACTATCTCTTCTAGATAAATATTAAATAATGTTGGCAAGAGACAGCATCCCTGTCGAACTTGATTTCATATTCCATTGTTCTGTCATTTTCTCCCCTATTCTAACACTTACTTGTTCCTTCATATATGCGTCTTCAATCTTTCCATTCCAACCCAGGTTTCTTTAGAACTCCCAAGAACAATTCCTAATTCACGTGGTCAAAAGCCTTTTCTAGATCAATAAATACAATATACATCTCTTTCCTTTCTTCTATAAACCTTTCACCGGTCACCCTCAATAATCCAATTGCATCTCTTGTGCCCTTACCTCTCCTCAACCCGAACTGATCCTCCTCAACTTTTTCATTTATTCTTCCATACAAATTTCTGTTCAGAATTCGATGCAAATTTTTTTGCTGTATGAGATTGGCATGTTATCTATCCCGGTTGCTTTTGCATTCCTAATCTCGGATATAGCTTTTTCAAACTCATTTCGAAGTGTACTAAACACTTTATGATCCTCGCCTACTTCATTTTCTTCTTCAACATGTAGGCCACATGGTCTATCCCTACTCTCATGTAAGTCTTTAACATAATTCTTTCATCAAGACTTCACTTCTTTCACCGACTACCTTCCCATTCTTATTTTCTATTGACATCGTAATATCCTCTTGTTTCCTCCGAAGTTTCATAGATTTTACTTCCTTGTACATTTCTTCATATTTCTCAGCTCTTTCTAATTCTTATATGTCATCGCATTTTTTTTCCTTTGCTCTGTCTGTTTACCTTCGCAACTCGTTGTTTAACTTCCTATACATCTTTCTGCCTTCTTCCGTATCAATCTGTTTTCCACATCTTCCTTTCTCTCATTTTCTGCAACATCTGTCCTGTAACCAATTGTTTCTTAGCCGTTTTGTGTTCTCGAACTTACTACTTCTTCTGCAGCCTACTATATGTAAAGTTTGATATGCTCTCACTGTCTGTCACTACCTGCACCTATCTTTTTCTCGTTTCCATTTTTCTTCCAATTTTTCAACGAAAAGATTTCATTATCAACTTTTCAGTATTTAACACCTTGGTACCCACTTTTCTTCTGGTTACATTTAGAATGAAAATAGCATTACCACGACAACAGATAAGTAACATTAAATTAAACGAAAGAGTATAAGGGCTAAAACACAAAAAGTATTTTGGGATAGTATATTGGTGATATTAGCTATTATGTATTGGTGTTTACCAGAGACACTGTAATGAAAAGGCTTAGTGTATCGAAATGGCTTTTAGTATGAATGTGCACAAGAGATTGGAGGAGAAAGAAGGGTGATTAAGAAGGAGAAAGAAAGCATTATACTCAATTACTCAACTACTCGCAAGAAAGCATTGTCTCTTTCAGTCTGCATGGCCCTGCCATTTTTCTACGGTTCGTATTCACCTCATGACATTCGTTTCCTCATCTTTCCTGGAATCCCCTTTCCTGTTCTAAGACTTACATTGCAAATAGTGTAGTGCACTTCGTCTTTCGCAAACAAATCTCTGGCATATTCAATACAACTTTTTACAGTCACGGACCAATCATCATTGTGTTCTTCACATAATTTCAATATTGTTTCTTGAAAAGTGTTGGCTTTTAGTGGAATTAGACAGTGATCCTTCCACTTACCATCATATCTATCAGGCTCATCACAAAACAAACAGTTAAGAGCAAAATGAAATGCTGACGAATTTGAACAAAGAATACTTGCACATGTCTCTTCATCGAACGGTATTCTATATTGCATATCCGTCTTGATTTGACTGAAATTCACATACTTCACACTGTTGTTATCAGAGTTACAACAAAATGTAAGAGGAAAATTATCTTCAAGTATGTTATCAATCTAAAGTGAAGGATTTTTTTAAAATCGGACGAGCCGTTTTTTCTATACACTCTTTATACGCCCAATGTTAAATGAAAATGCAACGTTGACATTTAACGGAACCCACAACATAAGTGAAAAAAGTTACTGTCTTTTACGCTAATGTATCGATGGCCAGCCTCCATTTCAAACATATATCCATTCATCATACTCTTACAAAATTTATCCACCTCCCGGTAAATGGCAACGTTACATTTTCATTTAACATTGGGTGCATAAAGAGTGTGCAGCACAAATGGCTAATCCGATTTAAAAACATCCTTCACTTTAGATTGAAAACATCATATTTGGAGACGGTTTACCCTCTTAGATTTTGTTGTAACTCTGATAACATTTACCCTATATGAGGGAACTTTTGAGACACCCTGTATATTAGAGATATGTTGAATGCCTCATTCGAAAGGATACATAATGGTGATCAACTTTTATTATGAATGTTGAGCCTGTAATTTTGTTACAAAGTCGCATAATTACTCCGTTTGTTATTATGTCTGTCGTAAATGACCACCAAGGCAGCCATATTGGATTTAACGACCTTCCAGATTGAATATTCTTGAGGACTTTTTCAGGTTTGCTTAGAATGTGTTCAGCATCATTTTGGCGCATGTTTCATTTCTATTGCAATATGTTCAGGGTCAATCCTTATCTTGACTGGATTATTTGACTGGATTTTAATATTGAAAAATATAGTAAATATAATCTATATACATTGAATATACAATATAGCTATTATGATCATTACTTTGTCCAGTTAATGTTATTCATAGAAATAGAGCAGTCATTCAGACAATGTTTAATTTAATATAATTCTCCAGGATAATTCCCACATGGAGAAAACGCTTGACATAAAACGGTATTATACTGGTATATTTTACTTTATTACAGCACAGTCCTTTATGACAGTGTTCATAAACGATTTTAACTAAAACTAAATCAATCAAATATTAAGACTTCCCTGAAAACATGTTCTAACAAGTCCTGGCATTGATTTGCACCCACATAAATTTTAGAAAGTCTTGATATTTGATAAAGTTGGTTGCAGGGGCGGATCCAGGGGGGCGATCGGGGCAAACGCCCCCCCAGAAGAGGAAACTTTCTTATTTTATATATATAAATAAAACCCATCCCAAAGTTTTGAGCCCTTAAAAGTAGTAGTATGACAACCCACCGCCCCCCCCCCAGAAGTCGGTCCTGGATCCGCCCCTGATTGGTTGAATATATTAGAGTAATTTATATGATATGTATTTTCCTGCTACTTATGTACACAAAGGCAACACTCTATATGTGAAGAGATAATTATTATTTTCTTTCCCAATGAATTTTCCAATTTCTATAAAAGTGGAGGGACTGTCCTAGAGTAGCTCCATTAATAACACTTGAGTAACAGTTTGGCCAATGGGTGTTCTAAGGGGAAGAAAGTGCTCAATTGGAATAGAGGTACATAGTTTAAAATTGATGCTCAAAATAAAGTACTTGAACAAGATATTAAGAAGATAAAATTCAATATGCATGTGTAATCTGATTTTTAAAAGTGAGTGAACATACTCAGATGACTTACAATCTGGTAAAACGGTTATCTACAGGTAAGGCACCCTAAACTCCCATAGAAGTGGAAAGAGGTGAACAGCTGAAAACCATTCAATATTAGCATCAAATCCATATTTTTCGGGAACGCTGAGGTGAATATAGGTACTGCTGACACCGGTTAATTTCAAGTTCAGTCCCAAACGGCATGGATGAAGGGATGTGTCGGGATGAAAAACAAAATGCCCAAAATAACATATTAATCTCGAATCCATAGCGTTTTTGGGGTCGCTAAGCCATCGGTGACATTTCCAATGGTATTAAAACCCAAGTTTAGTCACGAATATGAATGTCAGCTCTCTCTGGAATTGATAGGGACAGCGCCAAAGGCGTTGCTTATTATTTATTCTACTTAGATATTTACTTTTAAACATTGTTCATAAACACTATTTTTCCAGTCCGAAGTCAGGCTATTCTGTTAGTATTCAATAATTTAAAGCTATCTACTTTCGTGTTTGGTAACAATTAGAACAAGATAAAACCGAACATAATAATAATAATAATAATAATAATAATAATAATAATAATAATAATAATAATAATAATAATAATAATAATAATAATAATAACATGCAATAATGTATGATATAACGAACCAGTGACTGACTTGATGGATCATCCAAGTTCAAAAATATATTTTCTATTACCGGCGGCGCAAATTTGTCTTCAACTTTAGGAGGCAGGCAGATTTAAGGCTTACTTTGGGGGAAATCAATTTCATCTCACTTTCCTTTGTGGCAATCGGACACAAATCATCACATTTTTCGCAAGAAAACATTTCAAATTGGACTGTTGGGGGGAGGACTATCTCCCCAGTTCCAAGATTGGAGAGGGCATGTCCCTCTCATCCCCCGGGATTTGCTCTAATGGCTATTACCTTGTATGGTATAAATTTGACTTTTCGTGAACGTTGGAAGAGCGGAGGAAGCGGCTACCGACATTCTCGCGGGGTGGCCCATCCATGCATACTGTGTATGCTCCTAGGAAAATCTTATAAAATTGAATATTGTTTATGCCATATAACAGAATTCTTATAACATTGAATTTATTTATGTTTCTATTAAAAAAATGTTATAGAATCAAACTTATGTAAGCTTCTAAAACAAAATACTAACAGAATTAAACTTGTGCATAGTTCTACATAAAAAAAAAATAAACTCTTAAAGAATTGAATTTCTATATGCTTCTGGAACAAAATAGTTACAGAATTGAATTTGTGGATGCTTTTAGAAACATTTATATATATATACAACTGCAATTGTGTATGTTCCTAGAACAAAATTCTGCGTTACTACAGAATTCGAAAGTTAATCACAGTTATGTGGGAATAATCTCTCATCACTTTTACAGTTAATCTGGAAAGAAACAAAGTAAAATGTCGTGAATTTTAGTTGCAGAATTTCTTAATTCGTGATGATAGTGGTGTAATATTAGCATAATGATTCATATTTATTAGAAAAGTACGAGAAGTGAAAATGGTCAGTATATTTTGTGCAAAGGTAGTGTAGTGTTTAAGTAATTTTTTCTAAAGGTCTCCGAACTTTTTTTTTTTTTTTTTAAATTTAAATGTGAAGAAAAGTGAGTAATGGGTAAAGACTAATCGGAACCTCTTACGACTCCGACCACGCAGCATGACTATTTTCCAGAGATAAATAAATAGCGTGGCCTGCGTTTGTGTGTGCGGAAGGGAAGTCGTCAGCGAAATATTGCATTAGACCTTAAGTACATAATGACCCATTCTAAAGGGGCTACAAATGATGAAATGAAACCTTCGAGTAGCGAATCTCCTTGAAGAGCCACGCGCTCGGTTCCTGATGCCAACGCCTGATTATTTTTAAAAGAAAAAAAATCCTCCTCCTGTATTCATCTTCTGCGAAGAAGGAGAGACAACACCAGTCCCGATGATTCAGCAATTCCGAGGCACTGTATGGAAGATGTCAACGTCTTGTTCGTACGATACAAGAGTAGCCAAAGATGCTAACAACCTGCAGTTTTCATGTGTCACCTCTATTTAACTTCCTATTTCCCTTCCTCCCTTCTCTTCTCTTCTGTTGCTTTGCAGCGTAACTTCAATTTCGGAAAACCTACATGCAAATATTTTCAATGTTGAACGCTCTTGAAGGAGAGAAACAGTAGAGCTGGCGTTCGGTGAATGACTTCTCTGTACGACAGCGTAAGTACCATTGGCAAAACAAGAAACAAAAGACGATACAAAACGACGCTGAAGAACATTACATACTGAATGATGTCACTCTGTACTTCTTCAAGTCGTAATTTTGTGGTTTTACCTTCCAAGCTTAGAAACACCTGCACCCCTTCACCCTCAGTTATCGTCGGAGACTTTATACATGCACTTTGTGCTTCTGAAGTACCAGCAACATATGACTTCAACACAAATACAAAAATAGAAAATACATATGAAGCAATAAAATTGCAATAGGGACATAACGTAAGCATAGTTTTGAAAAATACAAGTAACAGTCTCTGTCAGAGGTTCTCAAAGTGTGTTTCGTGGGCACAATCCTAGGTGTCTCCAACATTTCCAATCTAGATGCTAATATTATAAACCCTTCATATGATTTCTGTATAGCCGTACGATAAAATATTGTTTTTTTTTTAAAAAAAAAAAGAAAACATGCTTTCTTGTTTTTAATTAACAAATAAAATAAAGTACTAATAAGTAAGAAGTTACTCTATTTTCAAGAAAATTAATTTTAAAAAACAAGTTTATGCATGGCTAAAATGAAAAGCATGAGAAGCGCCCTCATGTACAATCAATTTATGAATAATTCTTGAATTCGCATGTAAATCATGTGATTGTATATGAGAGTGCTCCCCATGCTTTTCTTTTTAGTCATGAATAAATATACTTTTAAAAAATTTTGCGAACGATTGACTAAAGAGAAAAGCATGAGCAGCGCTCTCATACACAATCAATTTATAAATTCTTCAATTCTCATGTAAATAAGTGATTGTGTATGAGAGCACTCCTCATGCTTTTCTTTTTAGTCAATCGTTCGTAGAATTTTCTAAAAGTATATTTATTCATGACTGAAAAGAAAAGCATGGGGAGCACTCTCATATACAATCACATGATTTACATGCGAATTGAAGAATTATTCATGAATTGGTTGTATATGAGAGCGCTGCTCATGCTTTTCTTTTCAGTCATGAATAAATATACTTTTAGAAAATTCTACGGTCAATTTATAAATTTTTCAATTCTCATGTAAATTAAGTGATTGTGTATGAGAGCGCTCCTCATGCTTTTCTTTTTAGTCAATCGTTCGTAGAATTTTCTAAAAGTATATTTATTCATGACTGAAAAGAAAAGCATGGGGAGCACTCTCATATACAATCACATGATTTACATGCGAATTGAAGAATTATTTCATGAATTGGTTGTATATGAGAGCGCTGCTCATGCTTTTCTTTTCAGTCATGAATAAATATACTTTTAGAAAATTCTACGGTCAATTTATAAATTTTTCAATTCTCATGTAAATTAAGTGATTGTGTATGAGAGCGCTCCTCATGCTTTTCTTTTTAGTCAATCGTTCGTAGAATTTTCTAAAGTATATTTATTCATGACTGAAAAGAAAAGCATGGGAGCACTCTCATATACAATCACATGATTACATGCCATTGAAGAATATTCATTAATTGGTTGTATATGAGAGCGCTGCTCATGCTTTTCTTTTCAGTCATGAATAAATATACTTTTAGAAAATTCTACGGTCAATTTATAAATTTTTCAATTCTCATGTAAATTAAGTGATTGTGTATGAGAGCGCTCCTCATGCTTTCTTTTTAGTCAATCGTTCGTAGAATTTTCTAAAAGTATATTTATTCATGACTGAAAAGAAAAGCATGGGGAGCACTCATATACAATCACATGATTTACATGCGAATTGAAGAATTATTCATTAATTGGTTGTATATGAGAGCGCTGCTCATGCTTTTCTTTTCAGTCATGAATAAATATACTTTTAAGAAAATTCTACGGTCAATTTATAAAATTCTTCAATTCTCATGTAAATTAAGTGATTGTGTATGAGAGCGTTCCTCATGCTTTTCTTCTTAGTCAGGCGTAAATTATTTTAAGAGAAAGTAATTTGAAAATAGAATCACTCTTACCTTTTAGCACGAGTTACTTCATTTTATTATGTTTTTTAAAAAAAGAAAGCTCTTTTTTTTTTTAAGGAAAACGTGTTTTATATATTTATTTTATCTTATTTTTCAAATATGTTACGAATAGTCCTGAAAATCTGAAACTTTGTTCCAACTTGTGAATGTTAACCCCTATGAGTTAGATAATCTCGCATTACTGAAGAGAGGAGTTGGTTGCGTGTGAAAAGGCTCACATCAATCTTTAAAAAATCAGACAAGAGACTCAACTTGTGCAAGGTTGCAGCAGTGACATTCAAATAATTGAACAACGAGTTCTGTGATTAATATTTAACAATCGGTTATTTGATCAGTATAGTAATTGACTTAGTGTTAATATTACTATTGGTCTATATGATAATTTATTATTATTATGGTCAGTATAGTAGATCGACTTAGTGCTAATATAGTGCTTAGTGATTAGTTCCGTGATATTTATTACTGGATTACTTATGTCAGTGTTACTAGCATGGTGACTAGGATGGCCTATGGCATCTTCATATTGATATTTTGAATATACATTTTCAAAAATAGTACTTGAAAATTAATTTTCTTTTCTAAGTACTGAATGTAGAGGTGAAGAGACAATCCTAACAAACCGGTTCAGGAGAAACCGGTGCGAACCGGCTGAATGACACCACTGATTTTATAAGTTGTCGGGAAATGAGTTAAATTAAGGTTGCTTGTTGAACCGTTGTATGTGGAAGAAAAGCATGTAAATAGTACTTTCCCCTCTGCCATTACCATTAAATATTGTTCTCGTTCCTAGTTTAGAGGCAACCACCGGAAATCAAACACGGGTCTTCTGCGCCGCATACATGTACACTGACCACGTAGCTACGAGGGATGCCAAGAATGGTTGTTATTTTCATTTTAAAATGTTGAGTTGATAAAGAAAACAATACGTAACTTAGTAGTAGAATATCTCAATAACGGGATTGATTCAGCAAAAATTTAAATTTTTGGAAAGAACTACGTACTACCTAGAGATACACTATTGTACCCTTGGCTAGTTCACGCGTCCTCTTCAGTACACTTGAAAGACCTGACAAGTGGCAGGAATCTTTCAAACACCTGGGGGGAGGTTCAGTGAAAAATGGAAATGGCTCTTTGTCTTAAAATGGACCCCCCTCAAACGGCGTGGAGCTTCCCTCGAGGGGAGTTGCCTCCTGCCCCCCCACAAGTTACGGCCCTGTGACCAGAGATGGAGTGGGTCGGTGGGTCAAGTTTTCTGAGTGGGTCAGTGGGTCGTGGGTCAACAGCATGTGACCCACTGTGACCCACCACCCACCGTGACCCACTGCGGCCCACCACCCACTATGACCCACTGTGACCCACCACCCACTATGACACACTGCGATCCACCACCCAACATGACCCACTACGACCCACCGACTCAGTATGATCTACCGATCCACTCTGCTCACTGCATTGTAGACAGTATCTTCTGAAGACTGATAAATTTGTCTTCGTTTTACTTTCAAGACATTCATTTCCCTTCCTTTTCCACTTGTTTCTGTCTACTTACCTGAGTTGAGTATATCTAACCAAGTGAAAAAGAAGAACTTCAGGCATTTTTGGATATTGATAATTTTAATTGTAATAATAGCTATAGGACTTATACGACTACTTGGCTTTCGAGACCTGTGAGTTTTTAGAGGAGCTAACTACTGGAAAAAAATACATTTTTGAATCACTGTAATATATAAATTATTATATAAAAAATTGAATGTAACTATGTGTGCCTGATCAACGCTGTCAAATTGCAAAGTCAAATGAAATTACTTTTGGTATATAGTTAGGCCTTAATCCAAACTGGGGTGTTATATTGCTTTCATTATAATGCATATTATCCGAATTTTTGCGAAAAAAAAAAATGAGTATCTCGCAAGACGTTAAATTGCGGAGCTGAAATTCAGGGTATTATCTCTTTATTGAAAATAAACATCCTAGCATTTTTTTAAATTCTTTATTCGGGGGGTGGACTTTCTATATATGGAGAATTTGTAGTGAGTTGGCTTGTAAAAATGATCGAAAACGATTGATGTTATATAAGAAAAAAATCAGAAACTAAAAATACAGTGCTTGGCTTCGTATATCCAGCTTTCTACTATAATAATTGCTGAAGCTTATGTTTATTATATGGAGCGCTTACAGCACAGGGCAATCAATCCATAAAGTTGTGAGAAAAATAGGTATAAAATTTGTACTGTAAGCTTAATTATACGTAAATTTTAAGTTATAATTGTATGCATAATTATATGGAAAATTTATTATTTTTTTTTTCTTTTTACGTTGGTCTACTTACCTTGATTTGGAAGTTTCAAATTTTATCCTTTTTTTCCACTGAAAAGTATCAATAATTCAACAAGGAAATAATTATACTATGATAATTTAATTGAAATTCATCGTAATTTGGCACATGGCAAACAGCAATGTGGTAATTGAAGGGGAAGAAGGAGGGAAATTCCCATTCACCTCTGAACACTTTCCAGGAACCTCGTTCCCTTTCGCTTTCTAGACGGGGGAGGGAACTAGGTAATGACATCAAACCTTCATGTGTAATTACAAAAATCAAATTTATAAACAAATAAGAAATCATCAGTTTATCAGGCTTTAATTGATAACACTGTTCAACAAATTTTGATCGAAAGTTTCTAAATTCTTTGAAATTGCGATTTTTTACATTCATTTAAGCATATGAAAGGAAATGATAATAGAAGAATTTTCTTAGCTCAGGTTGTGAAAAAAACGCCCTTGTACAACAGTAGTTGTATATATACAAATGTATTAATATTTATAGAACATTTAAGCAAAATCCTTGTAAAAACCTACATTTCACTTTTTTAAATCTATTTCACTGTGATGTGATAAGCTGGGGAGTTAAGAAGTACCCTAACCTATAGTTTTCTATACCCTTGTACTTCCTTTTTCAAAATTGCGCAAATACCAGTTTCACAGCGATACAAAAAAAAAAAAGTAACCGTGGTCAAGTTAAACATTAACAATTCCGTAATAAAAATCAGTATTAACATCAAAACATGAAAAATATGTACAAATACCTTTTTGTGCAAGAACTACACTGCAATGTA
The DNA here is from genome assembly GCF_964235325.1 of Thermobia domestica. NCBI lineage: Eukaryota > Metazoa > Arthropoda > Insecta > Zygentoma > Lepismatidae > Thermobia > Thermobia domestica. The sequence goes on along the minus strand of NC_137454.1, from coordinate 15,325,217 downwards.
GACAAAAGTTTCAAGTGATTCCTTGTACAGGATTATGTTTTGAGTGTCTTCGCTTGGCTTGCCTTTTGTAGGTTACATCTAGAGCATCCCTTGCAATAGTCCAACAGTAGTCGGCAAATATGTTAGAACTCCACTTTCCCTCATATCTCTTCTTCATGGCTGCAATATCTTGATGGAAACACTCACCATGTTCGTCACTTACTGCTCCACAATCTTCGGGAAAGAAGTCTAGATGTGAATGAAGAAAGTGGAGTTTCAGAGACATATTGCAACCAAGATTTTCGTAGCACAATAACAACTTTGCTACCAGTTGTTTGTAATTTGTTGCTCGGTGTCTTCCCAACAACTGTGAACAAACACTCTTCAAGCTTTCCCGCGCAGCTTTCTCCTCACCTTGAAGAATTTCGTCGAACTTGTGATCTTTGAATAGTTGCCTAATCTGTGGTCCTATGAAAACACCCTCTTTAACTTTGGCATCACTTAATCGAGGGAATTGTCCTCTTAGGTACTTATAGGCCTCATCCTCTTGGTTCATGCTCTTAACAAAACTTTTCAAAAGACCTAATTTAATATGTAGAGGGGGAAGCAAAATTGGGTGGATCTACCAGTGGTTCATGCTGCACATTTTTCACTCCCGGCTGAAGAGTTTCTCTGGTACTCCAATCACTTTTGCGGTAATGAGATCCACGATCTCTAGTGTCCCATTCACATATAAAGCAACAATACTTTGTATACCCTAACTGCATACCTAGCAACAGTGCTATTACTTTAAGGTCACCACAAATGAGCCACTGAAAATCGTAATATTTAATGGCTTGAAGTAAACGTTTCAAGTTTTCATAAGATTCCTTCATATGAACTGCGTAACCTACAGGAATTGAAGGAAGTTCATTTCCAATATGTAAAAGCACTGCCTTTAAACTCACCTTGGACGAATCTATAAAGAGCCTCCACTCCGTAGGTTCGTAATTAATTTTAAGTGCCCTCATGAGACCATTTACATCTGTACATGCCACAAGTGTGTCTTCCATAGTAAAAAATAAAGTGAACATCATCTCCCTATTCCGATACACTGAAATATTTACTTTTTCCTGCAATAAATTCCATTGCTTTAAGCGTGACGCTAAAATTTCGGCTTTGCTTTTCGAAAGGTCCAAGTCTCTGATTAGATCACTTAGTTCCTCTTGAGTAAGTCTACTGTATGTGGTTCACATGGAGGTTCTTCTACAACAAACGTAGGGTCCTTCGAAGTACTTGATTCAGGAGCTTCAACTTCTTGATCATCATCAGAAAAAAGATCGTATTCTTCAGGTGGGTCAGGAACAGGTAGTCCTTCTCCATGTGGAACAGGGCGCATTGCAGAAGGAATGTTAGGATAAATCAAGGCCCGCTTCTTCTTCGTGGAAATTCCCTTCTTGACGGAAGGAACCATACAAAAATAACAGTCTCTGATGTGGTCGCTTGGCTCCCTCCAAATCATGGGCTCTGCAAAAGGCATTGAGCGCCCCTTCCCATTAATCCAATTTCTTAGATTGCTGGCACAAGTGTTACACACAATGTGGGGTGCCCAAGATTTATCTTGGTCTCCAATTTTACAACCAAGTAATATTGATAGGCTTTTCTTATTAGTGGTGTTATAGTCTGCTTTTGAGAGGAAAATGTCACTTCCCCACACACGTGGTAGAAGCTATCCGCACTGTTTACACAATTTAGCGGCATTTTTGTTTATTGAAATCCTCAAAATGCCACTTGAAATAGTTCCGACAACTCTTTAAAAATATACATTCGAAATACCAGTATTTTTGCGTGCTTGTAGTTGTATTTTTATGTCCTGCACTAAACAAACGTCACACCCAAAACGCTGATAACTGCACTAAACCTGTCTTTTCTAACAATAGCAGAACACTACTGAGATAAGGAACACAATTAAACCAAGCTTTCATATAGTTTCTCCAGTGTTGCCGGATCAGTGTAACATTTCACTCCAAACGAAGCGAATATATTTATTTTTAAAGCGTTATTATTAGACATGCCTGTAAAACGAAAAGTAGAGCTAATATTCGAAAATAACTTTCAAATTCGTGATGAGCACCACAAAATCAATAAGAATTAGCTGATTTTGTTCAATTTACATTTTCGTTGTTGAACAATAATTTATTCACAAGATTCCCTATCGAAGGCGTGGTAGATGAAGTTTCTGTTCTCCATGAGTCGACATTGCCAACTGAAATGGAAAAGATGTTGTATGGTGATAGAAAGATGCTAATTCTTGCTGAGTATTTTAAAACTGATCAAGAAATATTGTTATCAGACCTAAGTCTAACAAGCATATTGTCAATGAGGAGTTGCAGAAATCGGGTAGAAGTATTATCAATTTCCACGACAGAGTGCGAACGGGGATTTCCCCTTATGTATTTACAGATGACTGATATTAGAAATAGACTAAGTGCTCAAAGATTATCTAACTTGTTGTTCATCAATGTTAATGGCCCACCGCTAGACAAGCTCAAAGTACACGAGCTAGTTTTTCTTGGCTGAAGTATAGACATCATTCCGCTGCGGATGATTTACCACGAAAAAGTTACCAACAGGAAACAAACCCGATTTCGGATTTGTTTTAAGGTGGAAAATTACGAGTTATGGAAAATGTATACTTGTATTACTAATGGCTTATTTGTGTTATTCAACGTTGTACCTGATTTTTAGTGTCTCTTCTTTGGTTTAGGTAAACTAATTTGAATAAATATTCTGAAAAACTGATTTTTCAAGTCTTTTGTGAGAAAATACTGTGAACTCAGAAACCATAACCTTTTCCATATTGTACAGAGGTATTTTCCTGCGAATAGAAATTTCTTTTGGAATGCGTTCAGAAATTAACACTTGCAAGAATACTCTCTTAGTACAAGTATATTTTAGGCACACACTAATTTCCCCCCACCTCGAACTGTTTCAATTTCCTCATTGACAAACACTTTACCATTTTATATCGTAAAGGTCAGATCCACCGTTATTGTAACAGAGTGGTGCTTGAGCGATTGACTGGAAATTCAAACTCCGATTGACAAATTCACAGTCTTGTTTTATTACAAGTGTAAACTCTTTAGTCAGTACAGAAGGGGCCGTGGATCGTGTTCAGAGTTGATGACGATGGATTTTGGTGAGTCAGAGTAGGTCACAATGGATGAGAGTGTTCATGGTGGGTGGTGGGTGACGGTGGGTCAGAGTGGGTCACGGTGGGTGGTAGATCAGAGTGGGTCATGGTGAGTCGTGGGCCAGAGTGGGTCACGGTGGGTGGTGGGTCAGTGGGTCATGGGTTAAGTTTTCATTGACCCACGCCAACTCTGCCTGTGACCAAGTTACATCCTCTCAGTGTTGAATTCAAGCATGTTCAAGGGGGGCTGTGTCCCCCTAGAGTATAGATGCGCCTTCCTGAAATAACTATAATTATACATTCATTGAAATATATGTTTTTCTGTTTAGTTTTTCGGAAATTAAAAGTGTCTTAAAAGCAAAGATTTTTGTTTTTTAAAGAAAATTAGTTTCTTCTTTTGCCCAAACTAATTGTTCTAATAACAAACCCCTTTCTTATAAAGTTGAAGCTAAATAAAAACTTGGAAATTAGATACAAACATACATAAAAACACTACTTAGGGAAAAATGACAATATATTGGTTATTGCAACCGACCAGACAGTAACAAATCGCGCGTTTTGTTGCAACAGATTCCTGCTGCTTTATTACAATCTAGAACAAAGCCCCTCTTAATCTTTTATTGCCCCCCTTGCACAAAAGTCTGAATTCAACAATGCATCCTCTTAAAATTTGTAACACATTTATTCTCTCAAAATTGGACACCTTGATCCATCACATGGCATTTCTCTAAAATTGAGGATCTTGTTTTCAAAAGAGAACATTTCTAGAATTACTGACTTTACAGTAGAAGTAAGAAAGGAACTGGTTGTGCTTCCTTTTGGTAGACACGATTACCACTAGATTCTTTTTATTATATTATTATTATTTATTATTATTATTATTATTATTATTATTATTATTATTATTATTATTATTATTATTATTATTTTGTAAAAATTTTCCCTGACGTGCCATTTGATCACGTCTTCCAAATATAAACGTATAGAAACATTTACCACCGCATTTTTCTTGAAATTCTAGTCAGGTTTGATACATTACATGTGCCCTTTCCTCTTTAAAACAATAGAGCGAGATATAAGATGATCGAATTCGAGATAGAGACCGGACAAGCCTACTCGCTAATAGATATCTACTTACTTTCGGTGTTTTATAACAAGGATGTAATAAAATAGAGGATCTGTCCATACAACAAAATCGTGAAGCCATACGTCACAGTTTCGCCACACCTACTCTGCCCACTCCGCTCCACTAAAATTGCAATAATTCGAGACAATAATTATGACCGAAACAACAGTAGCCAATCAGCCGTGCCTACTCAGACGATGCTTGTTTTAGGATGAAAATACGTATGGGCAGATCCTCTATTTTATAGCAACCTTGTTTAGTAATGTGTTTTTCTTTCCCATTTCTTTGCCCGTTTTAAAAACACGCTGCAATTTTCAGTTTTGCAACACATTGTTCCTACTTATTGTTTTTGGGCACTACGCCCGACTTTATGAACAAAAGTACTTTTAATTTTGTTGACACTCGTTTCTTGATATTCACCGTTTTGCTGCCAAGTTTGGTTAACAAAGTCAATTTTGACTTCACAAGGTTTACTAGCAAGTGGCTTTCTATAATTCGCCCGTTCTAATCAATCGTCATTAATGCTTTTATAGTCTTAGGTCCATTTCCTCATTTTAGAACAAAACAATTATTTACTACTTTTTTTGTGCGTTTTATCAAAATATTATAAACATTTTCTCTTTTTTGTGATTATTGTTATTTTACTTTTTGCTATAAAGTGTTTCCCCATTCAATCAGATTTGAAGTCTATCCTAGTTTCGATGTGAAGCACAATTCACGATAATTTGATGGATGTTATACCAACTCCAGAACATTTTTGGTTGCATAACAGAATAGCTAATACATTATTATTATTATTATTATTATTATTATTATTATTATTATTATTATTATTATTATTATTATTATTATTATTATTATTATTATTATTATCCAGTATCCTGAATGTTGACAGGTCCTGAGACTAATGAGTTTCTTTCTTTTTCTTTCCCTTTAAAGGCGTGGAACTGGAACTATTTCTTCCACGTTTGTCGATTTTTAGTTTCCTCTTCAGAATTTACCTCCAAATATCTTATTTTGTTCAGGTTCTTGCGATCTACTGATTAATATATGTGTGTCATCTTTGGACAACATTATAATTATTTTTTTAAAAAAAATATAATTTAATAATTAATCACACCTATATCTTATTAACCATACGGTACATTGTCGTTTTTATTGTGTTATAATGAAAAACTTCGTTAATGAATAATTTAATATCACTTTCGTCTCAATGGAGGCATGATTATTGTACAATGTTAGTTATAAGATTTACAAAAATATTGATTTTCTCGAAAACTGCACATAAGGAATTACATTCACCCATATCATTTTGCTATTCCATTTTGCTATATATCTTATCTTCGGATATTTGTTTTCGTAATTTGCTTATAATATTGTTCATTTATTTATTACATAGTAATTCCATTCACCTGTTATTTTTAAATTTATTTATTATATAGTAATTCCATTCACTTGTTAATTTTTAAAATCTATTTCTTATATAGTAATTCCATTCACCTGTTATTTTCATTTATTATATTGTAATTCCATTCACCTGTTAATTAATTAACTTATTTATTATATAGTAATTCCATTCACCCGTTATTTTTATTTACTTATTTATTACATAGTAATTCTATTCACTTGTTATTTTTTAAAATTTATTTATTACATAGTAATTCCATTCACTTGATAATTTTTTCAATTTATTTATTATATAGTAATTCCATTCATCTGTTATTTATATACATTATATAATACTTCCATTCACCTGTTATTTACTTATTTATTACATAGTAATTTAATTCACTTGTTATTTTTAAAATTTATTTATTATATAGTAATTCCATTCACGTGTTATTTTGTCACCTGTTAATTAATTAACTTTATTTATTTATTTATTATGTAGTAATTCCATTCATCTGTTAATTTATTTATATATTATATAGTAATTCCATTCACCTGTTATTTTTATTTACTTATTTATCGTATAGTAATTCCATTCACCTCTTAATTTTTTTAAAAAACTTATTTATTATATAGTAATTCCATTCACCTAACTCTCACTTTAGAGAGCCCATTTTGTAAAAAGCTTAGTAAGGTTGTAGTTGAAACAAGTTGAATCACCTTTAGCTTTTTTTTGTAAAATAAAGGAAAAAAAACAAGCCGCCATTCAAAACGATAATTGTAATTGTGAATAATGTTGGACTACTCTAAATGAATGAGGTATTGTTTTAATTAAGAGTTGTAATCTATAGGCTTCGTTGTTAGAAGGAGTTCTACTCTTTCTCTCTTCTCCTGGCTAATGAAACAAACAAAAACAACAACAAAAAAACAGCTGTGCGTTTGGCATTTGTTTCACTGTTGCAGGTGTTAATGAGATTTTCTTTTCATTTGGCTATCGTTAAGTAGAAAGGAAACGCTTTACGTTAAGTTTCACGAGCGTTTCCGTCTCAGTTACTTTTTACAAATTAAAAAAAAAAACTTTTGTTGTGTGTGTGTGTGTCCTGGGCTGGACTGAGGTCGTCAAAATATAGTCTCAACTGGAACTAATTTTTTTAAAAATCTTAAAACAAAAGTGGACACGACGAACTAGAAAAAAAAGAGAGATTTACGGCGTCATTCTATGAAAGAAAGGCAAAAAGAACTTATCAAAATTCTTTTTTTTTTATCTCTTTGTTCATTTTTTTTTCCTTCAAGGTTAGCCTTGTTTTGAACCTTTTGTACAAGTGAACATAATGAGGGGAAGGGGGTATCATCTTCGGTTACTTACGAATTATTATATCAGTTTCGTGCGTGTAATATGCGGAGTGTGCACAGGATAGCATGCTGGTGGATGAAATACAGATTCTACGCGAGGTTAATCGAGGGGAAATGTACGTAATAACTGCTCCACTTCCATAACTACGCAAAAGGTTATATGCCGTGTTCTATTTTCCTTTTTTTTTTAGTTGAATAACGACGTGTTACACTGAAAAAGTATTAAATATTAAATACTGTATATTGTTCAGTGTCCATTTATTTATTTATCATTACCTATTACAGAGCCATTACTCCCTTTACAATAATTATTAAAGTTAAATTTAACACCATTGTAGCTTTGTAATAGACCAAAGGTACAAAGGTATATATGTATACACAGAGTGGTCCAAAAGTAGTATAGAATACCGTACTGCATTTTATATAATTTCTTATTGTAAAGGTAAACTTAGTTTCTTTATTATTTGTTCTTAATGTGTTTTTAGTTACATCTTAAGCTCGGAAGAGCCGAAGCAAATAAACCCATAAACTAGAATTTTATACTTGATCAATGCAGGGGTGTATACCTACTTTTGGGCCACCCTATATATATATATATATATATATATATATATATATATATATATATATATATATATAACCTGCTACTTAACAGTATAAATTGTTGCCTGTATATGCATAACAAAGAATAATCCTGTTCAGCAGAATAAAAAAAATATCAATTACATACATTGCCATAAAATTGTATTAGGTATGCTCTCAATCAAGTCCGGGTTATTTTCAGATAAAGAATCGCCGATTTGTTCTTGATAACTGTATTAGAATCCAAATATTTCGTATCTTTCCTAATATTACTTCCATATTTTCTTGAATGTTTCTTTAAACATTTTTGGACAATACCATTTTACTTCTCTATTTTATTTAAGTGAACAAAATCCTCGTCCAGAATACATAAACACACGAAGTGAAACCATCTGTTACATTTATCACAGCTATTCTCCCATTTTTATCACCTTTCACAGGGGCTAGAGTGTGTTTCCAGCCAGTGACGAAGCGTAATCCCACAAGTTGGGTAGGCCCGATAAACTAATAACACAAATAACATTTAATGTATCATAAAATGTTTAAAAATATAGTCAGAATTCTATTTTCCTTATTGAGTTAAACAAAAAGAAACAACTACCAAATCTATTTATTTCAAAGAACTTTCTTAGCTGTATAAATAGTTTTTTGTGCTTTAATTTAAAAAGAAAAAATGGATAGCAAAAGTAGACTGAAAGAGTCTATTATTATTATTATTATTATTATTATTATTATTATTATTATTATTATTATTATTATTATTATTAAACAAATATTTACATGAAGAAAATAGGCAATGTGTATTAATGGAGTATTCCCATTTACTCCACTACAATATTTTGAACTGAAGTTCATATTTTCTTCTGTCTGGGATTTTCAGGGGGGATGAGGGGGATTTCGTCCTCACTGTACAGTAAAGTAAGTACAATACTGTATTTAATTAATGCATCACGTGATAATGACTTCACTATAAATGTTAATGTTCAGAAAGAACTTCATTTGAGTCAACGCAAGATATTTAATATTGTATTCTATAGAATGATATATTTAAGGGAGTGGCTTCCGGGCTTAAGCACTCACCGAAATTTTATCGCATCTTTTTATTGTTTTATATATATTGCAGATTTTTCACAATTCCAGGAATAAAATTAGCTAAGTCCTTCCCAAAACAAGCAGTCTCCCGAAAGAAAATCGTAAATACCCCACTGATTTTATGAAATAGAAAACTCAACTAAAATTACACACAACTATTATTATTATTATATCCTCCACGTAGCGTTTGGGAAATTTATACATATGTTTAATGTATCAAACTTATATTCTATAGGCTATTATGAACCAGGCCCCATGTAGGAAAAAACAGCTAATCTGAATAACTTCTGAGAGTATATACCTAAATTAAACAAGGTATTACTAATAGAAATACGTAATTCTACACAGAAACGTCTTACTCTGTGTTAAGGAAACCATTTTATAACGTATTAGCATTGAAAGATGCCTTCGACGCTAAAACTAAATTTCCAGAGGTGAGCCTTAGCACATTCCCAACAATACATGCAATTCCCAGCAATAATAAGTTCGTTCCCTAAGCAGCATAGCCGGTAAGCCTGTCTAGCGAGCTGGTAAGGCTCAGACGGAAGGGTCTTCAAGTGTTTACAACCTACTATTTTGTTACCGAAAAAAAGCTAAATGTTGAAGTATTAACTTTATTTTATAAGAAACCAAAGAAAACAAAAATATACGGCAGACAAAATGAAATACGCCCGACCTCAGAGTCTCATAGTACGCTTCGCCACTGCTTGCAGCTCAAATAAGTCTCACTAGCTAAATCCATTTCTTCTTTCTAAAATCATATTTTCTTCAAGATCCACACTTTTATTTCTTACACTAAAAATTTCATATTCTATGAATGATCCTGGCTGGGTCGCCATTCTGGCATGCTCCATCCAGTTTTTTGACTGTTCTAAGTGGAAGTAGAGATTCTACATTGAGCCAGTACCCACATTCTACATTACTTTCCAGTTACTCTGCCCATGAAATAAAGTGTGCAAATTATATTTTGAACTACACCTCGCTACTGGTTGTGTTACGTTTATTGGAATAAGTTTGTTGTAAGAAGATATTTGAGTTGCAATTTACCTTATTGTTCTTAAAAGTGATAACACTATCTGTCAGAAATTCTGCAAAACTGCGTGGTATCAAAAGATTTGTCACGTGGTATTCTGAATAATCTATATGGGAATTTGGAAATACATCAGAAGTAGTTTATCATCATCTTAATAACGAACAACTCTTGTATCCATTACTTTAGAATCAGAAACTTATATCAATAAAATGATGGACTGTTTATCACAAACCTACATATGAATTACAAGTGAATCGTTAAATTAAATGTTCAGATTAGACGTTTGTATTGGGAGAACAATATAACAAATGCAGTAAACCCCTGATTATCCGCGTGTGCCACGAGGAAAACTTTTAACCTAGCTACAGTCGCGATCAAATATTCTTTATAAGTATTCGCTGCAAACTGACAGTCTGTATGGAAATAAGTACTGCATGTTCTAAAACATAAAATAAATTGCATTGTAAAAGTCAATATTTTCAACAATATTTACAATTTTCTGCTGTACTATACATATTTTAAAAGTGTTTTTATGTTTTTGTACAATAACACAATGATTTTACGCTGAAATAGTTTTTCGTCTTTGCACCTTATTTTAAACCTTTTTTCGGGTTATTCGCGATGCTTTTGCGACCCAATTATGCGGGTAATCGGATTTTACTGTAGTAGGTTGCGTTTCTCCGTGAGTTGCTTAGAGTACACATTATATTGGAATCTAAACATAGGAGTAGTCTATATGTTATATACAACTTACAGTTGAAGATAAATAACGCACATAACATTCTCCCTTCAATGTCTATACAACTACATGTATTACACTCAATCAAGTTAGTTCTGATACTAATTCATATTTTAGGGTTAAGGTAACAAATTGTCGCAACTCATTTTCATTTATCTCATTAATTGACTTCTTGTATCCATATTTCTTTTCATCAAGAATTATACATCGTCTTCGTAGAACTAACTGTAGACCTCAAGCATTATTTCATAATACTTCATGTTTTATTCGACGTGCATTTTATTTCATAACACTTTGTCTTATCCGACATGCTTTTTATTTCATAATACTTTACGTCTTATTCGACGTGCTTTTTATTCGTACATTTCTCATTAAATATAATAACCATACTAATTATTTATTCATTACATCCACGCGTGAACTCTATTCGACGTTTCCTATATGTATACTATATATATGAGGAGTCTAGTTAAACCTACTATATCCATATTTCCACTTTTTGAGAACATGAGAAAACTATGTAGCTGTGTTATAACAAGCGACTTTAATTTTGTTCTTTCAACAATGAAATTTGTTTATTGTACACACAAAATCGAGCACTGAGCAATAATAACGCTTTTTATTAGACTATATACGCAGGATATAGTAGTGGAAGTGAAAAATGGATATGGTAGGTTTTGATACTAGACCCTTCATATAACATAACAAAAAAACATTATTATAGAGGATTTTCATACATGCTTCACGGGGTACATTAGATTCAGTTGTGAGGTTGTAAATAAATACTATTCTTTGAAGCTTAAACTAATTTAATATACCTAGGTATAATACACTTCATATACATTAAATATGTACATACTTTGATAATAAAATATTTCATTAATATCCTAAACAATCCAATTGCTAACTCCTTCGTAAATTAATTTGAACAAGACAAATTTTTAACTGGCTTAAATGAATATGCACAATTCCTAAAAGAAGGAAACTGATTAATTTTCATGATTTTATAGCTTTCCAAATCTTTTTAAATGATTAGGATATTCCAGTAAGACTGTGGGATTCTGAGGACAAAGTTTCACTCGGATAAAATAATCTTAATTGCCATATTTTTAACCATATAAATCAGACAGTCTAAAATAATTTGGTTTTACAACACGAGAGTAAAATGACACCTTTGAGCGTACAAACAATTTATTTATATATTTTGATGCATTTTCCAGTTTTCCATAAAATAGAGAACGTTCCAAACACCATCAGTTATTTAAAGTACTTCTCCTCAGACTCTTACGAATAAGTCATAATTTCTTTGGAATGAAACATAGAAATTTTACTGCTTTTGAAATTCATAAACTTTAAACTGCTTAAATCCAGGTACTAGAGCGGATTTTCAAATCTTTTATCCTCCTTACTTTCGGAACGCTGAATTTTTAAAACTCTTATATCAGTTTTTAATCGGCTTTGAATAGATTAAAAGATTAATATTTCATCTTTCACATTAAAAATAGTGAATAATTAATAACAGCAAATATACATTTGTGAAACAAAATAATAAAATCTGAATCTTATATTTAAAAATGAATGTTTGTTTGTCCGGTTTTGCAAATGTACACTGTTGACTTAACAAACTTGAAAATAACTTTATTAAAAATATTATCTGGAAGAGATTGCTGGCTGCTTTTTTTTCACGCTCGAACCTAGCCATAGGAACTAAATACAAGTTTCTGGTTGGTTGCATGGGGTCAAGGCGGAACAAAACAAGCCCTGCGGGGCTTCTAACCCGTTCTTACTACTACTACTACTACTTACACTACTTATACTATGGATTCGTATAGTAAAACTGCACGCGTAACGTAAGTAAATCACTTTTTTGAGTATTATTTTCATCTTTTTTAATGAAAAAATGTTATGAAATTTTAAAAAATTAAGACTTTCCTTGGAACGGGTTTGAACCCATGCTAAAAGTGAAGATGATTACTAGCCTGTTGTACTAGCACGCTCGGCTACGAGAACCGACAGTAGATAACCTTTGATATCTGCTATATATGCTACGTGGCGAGAAACGGATAACTTCAACCAATCAGAACAGCGTATTTAGCTCCTATGGCTAGGGTCGAGCGTGATTTTAAAATATGCTTGCTGGCTACATACAATTATTTTCTTGTTCATTTTCAAACGGGGGAGCAGGGAGCTTCAAAGAGGAAGAAGTAGTTTAAAATTTATATTAAAATATAACATAGAGTACCTGACGAGTTCGTCAGTTAGGAAAATTAAACTCTATATGTATAAACTAGTTTCTTAAAAACAAATGTACATACATATATGACTTACAATCTGAAAAAAAAATGCTGGTGGTGTAAGACACCTATAACAGGTTGTGAAGGGTGTAACTTAATCGAAAACAACCGATATTAATGTCAAATCCATAGTTTTCCGAGTCATTGAGATCAACTTCATTTGCTGTAAGTGTTAAGGACGCATATTTAATAAACACTACGGAGAAACTGCATTGGAAAAGGGAAAGCAAAATCTTGTTTGTTGTAGTCGGGAGTAATTTTTCGTCATCAAGGCTACAAGTGAGACGTGTAATTCATTTGTTTATTTATCAACACAACACGCATATGCTCAATTACAGTGTTGAAATATTATAATTCATTTTACAAAAGTTTTTTTTTTTTTTTCAGTTTTACAGGACATTGTACATATATCAATTTCATCATTTTTATGACATAATTTGTTAAAGAAAGAACGTATTCTCTAGATTGGTGACTTCAGCACTATGTCGGTTCTAGCCTTTTTGTAATAAAAGAGACCTGTATTATTGGTTCTAGTTCTAACTTAAGGAACATGGAACTACGAGGAAGATATAAAGTTTGAACAATCGAATTCATTTTGAACTGTTTTTTAGAGGAATACCAGATCGGCAATATTACGCCTTTGTTCTAATGAGTAAATATTGAAATTGTATATCAGTGTACTATGACTATCAAGTGAGGGATGAATTCCAGTTATTTTGTATATCAAACATTTTAGACATTTTGATTAAACTCTTTCAATTTGTTGTTGATAGTGTTGTTGTAAGGCGGTTCCAAATCACGACAACATATTCCTACTTGGTGCGTGCATATGAATAATACATTTTCAAGCGTGTTGCAACATTTCTGAAGTTCTTATCACTTCTAATTATGAATACTAATAATTTATGAGCATTATGAGGAACATTTTCCATGTGTAATGAACGTTGATTTAGGGTCAAATGTAACACCTAAATCTTTAACTGTATTAGGTCTACTTATGGAAGTATTACTACGCTTATAGTCAGCGCCGTAAATCTGTTTCCAACATTGAGGGGGGGGGGGGAGACGGGTAAGACAATTCATGTTTTTAGGGATGTTCAAAATATTTATGAACTTGAAAAACAATGTGGAGGATCAGGGGAACAGAGTTATCTTCAACATTGGGAGGTGGGAAGATTTGAGGTTTATTCTGGGAAAACATCAATTCCATCTCATTTTCCTTTGTGGCAATCGGACACAAATAATCACATTTATCCCCAAAAATACACTTTAAATTGGATTATTGGGGGATAGTCTCCAGATCCAAGATTGGAGGGGACAGTCCCCTCATCCCCAGGATTTGTGTCAGTGCTTATAATCATATTGAAGGGTACTTTTGTTTCTGCTAAATGATATTACATTACATTTGTGTATATTTACTCCAAGTTTATTAACTGAACACCAGTTTTCAATACTAGCTAAGTCGTGTTGTAAATCAAGACAATCATGCACAGATTTTATCTTGTATATTTTGAGTTCATCAGCCAACAATAATTTTTCACTGTTGTGTATATGATCTGGAAGAATAATAGAAATATTAAAGGTCCTAGGTTGGAGCTTTGTGGAACTCCTGATGACTCAAAATACTCGTCTGATTTAAATTCTTTATCCACAACTGTGTGCTTACGTGCGCTCAGATATGACGAAAAAAATCGATGAAGGCTGAAGAAATATAATGTATTGAATGCTCTCCTATCGGGAATCGAACTCGAGACTACCTTTACCAAAGACGCACGCTCTAGCTACTAAATCAGCGGGAAGGGCTTGGAAATCGTTTTTTAGTTTTGATCCCCATTCCCCCTCTCTATAATTACATTGTTAACCCCGGTACTTCACGGCTAGTGACAACCACTGCAATACAGCTGTTAAACAGCGAAAGTTTTTGCAATTTCTGCAATAGATAGCATAGCTTAATACTGAGATTTCATCACGTCGAGGAAAATAAAATACATATATTATTACATTACATACTATATGCAAACGAAAGTCCTTGATGATTGTAGGCTACAAAGATATATGGAAACGTAAGTTCGTGATAAAGCATACTTTCTTCCGTGGGTGAGCGTTAATGAAAAAAAAAAAAAGTGTAAACCAATGCGTTTTTTTTTTTCCTCTCTACTATGCGTTGTCTTTATTATTATTATTTTTAAAGACTCGAATTTCATCACCTTGACATCCGATCCTGACGTCATCCACCAAACCAAAATGGATGCCAAGGGAGAATAAGAAATGTTTTCCGATGGAATTATTAGTGTTTTTGTTTTGTAGGAAATTACAGAGCAGATGCTATCCACATAGTCACAAGGTCGCTTAGAAAGCCGATGATTATGGTCCAATGGTTTACAAGAAGGACTTCACAGCTCGAAAGCAGGAAATCAGAGAAATTTTAGTGTTTGGTGAAGTTCAGTTACAACTAACAACTAACAACTTAGTCATTGCAGTTATTCTTATGATAGGAGATTGAATTTGTGTTATTCAATAAAGGTGGTGTAATGTAGTCAAGCAATCTGAGACATTAGGTTAAGTGAAGTCCGTTCTGGGTTCGAGTAATATTAGACAGCATAAACGTTTTTAACTCTTCTCGATATTTCTGTGTTCATGCCCCAGTCGGGTCTGGTAGATTGGTTGATATTTAGTTTTCAGCGTCCCTTTCAGAACTGAATCTATCTGAGACGTGGATCTACAACTTAATGTGGTTAACAGAACCATGTGAGCTCCCACAGAAAATGGAACCCTGGTCTCCAGAGATGGCGTGGGTCAATAGAAACTAGACCCCACTAATCGCCGTTACCCACGACTCACAATGCCCCACTCTGACCAACAGCCTACCATCACCATTCTGACCTACCACACATCAAAACCCATCGTCATCAACTCTGACCCATGATCCAGGTCCGTGTCGTGAGGGGCGCCGGAGTAAGGGGACGAAAAATTCGCGAGAAAAACGGAAAAAAGGAAAAATTGCTTGAAATATATGTATGGGGGCGCTGTCGTATACTCTCGCCCCGGGCGCTGATTTTCCACCGCACGGCCCTGCCATGATCCACGCCCTTCTCTCCACTAACTAAAGAGTTTGCACTTGTAATAAAACTACACTGTGAAATTATCACTAATCGGAGTTTGAATTTCTAGGGTCAATCGCTTAAACACCGCTCTGTTCCAACACCGGTTTAGCTGACCTTTACGATATAAAATGGTAAAGTGTTTTTCATGAGCCATATTACGATGAATTTCAATTTAATTATCAGATATAATTCTTTCCTTATTGAATTACAGATAGTTTTCAATGGAAAATAGGTTAAAATTTAAAAGTCTCGAATCTAGGTCAAGTAGGCCACTATAAAGGAAAAAAAAATAGTGTAAAATTTAAACTGTGTCTCGAAAGCTGAGTAGCAAGTCATATTGCTATTATTACAATTACAAATATTAATATCCAAAAGTGTCTGAAGCTTTTTTGTTTCACTTAGATATACTCATCTGAGGTAAGTAAATAGAAACAAGTGAAAAAGAAATAAAAATGGAGGCCTTGAAAGTGTATCACGTCCGGTTGACCCAGTCACAAATCTTGACCCACCTGGCCCACAACCCACTGCCCAATCCATCTCTGATAGTTTTCCAAGCCGAAGGTACAAGTCTAGTAAGAGTTCAGTCTAAGAAAGAGTTCAATAAGAAATTGCCGTTAGAGTAATTCCGAGACAAAGGGTAAGACTATCTCCTCTCGAAAAGATGTCATTGGTTGAAGTTTATCATTCCACTTCAGCATCGAGGTCATATGAGACGTGAACCTACAGTTTAATCCGGTCCGAACTACCGTTCAAATCTTAAGATTCTATCCCGTGCACCAAAGGATACGCTTAGTCACTAAATCAGCAGGGAGGCTTGAAAAGATGTGAAAGTAAAGTTTTGTTCTGGAAAGTGTATCTGCTTCTATATGAAAACTGTGCAGGAAGTATAATTTCTACATAAAAAATGTGTAGGAAAGTATATCCGTTTCTTTATAGGAAATTATATACGTATGTTTCTGTATAGGAAATTGTACCTGTTTCTGTGTAGGAAAGTGTATCTGTTTGTATATAGGAAAGTGTTTCTGTTTCTGTGCAGGAAAATGTATTTGTTTCTGTGTAAGAAAGTACATCTGTTTCAGTGTAAAAAATTATATCTATTTATGTGTAGGAAATTATATGTATTTTAGATTTTTTTTTAACAAATATAAGTACATTTGTTTAATTTTTTTTAACCAGAGTGTAGGAAATTATATCTGTTTCTCTGTGGGAAAGCGTATCTGTTTTTGTATTGGAAATTATATCAGTTTCTGTGTAGGGAAGTGCATCTGTTTCTGTTACTTATAGGAAATTATATCTGTTTCTATATGGGAAAGCGTATATGTTTCTGTGTAGGAAAGCGTATATCTGTTTCTGTGCCGCTCATCTCTCCTTGTAGGCAACCGTAAATGTAATGAACAGGGCCAGGATCTTGTTGACAAGTCAACTTTTTTCTGTTATGCATAGGACAAGGCAACTTCAAATAAAAACGTTATCCTTCAACTCAAGGTTCTAAAAGTATATTGTTTTAGGGTCAACTTTTGGTCACTTTTTGCCGTTCTGAAGTTTCAGATCATTTTTTAATATTTTAAAGTAACTTTCAGGTCACTTATGGTCTTTTTAGTCTTTTTCTTCTACATAAGGAAATCTTAAAATGAGCACTGTTCACGGATTTGAAAAATATGAAGTTATCTCTTCCTGGTTCCTGATTATTGGGGTGGAAAACTGCATTTCTAAGAAGCTAATGAACACTAAGCTGTAGCTGGTTGACTAGGGGTAGGGGTTGGTCGGTGGCCAAACAGATGGTTTTAGATCATTGACCACATAGGATGTGATTACGTGAATAACTAACAATGGATTAGAAGACATACAAAGATTTTAAACGTTTTTTTATCTATTATTCTCATGTATACAGTCTACACTTGCGAACTTCTATTGTTTAAGTGTGTTTCCTAGTTACAAGTCGGGAGTGAATTGACGCTTTCAGTACGTACAATGCCGTACAATGGACTGATGCATAGACTGCAACTAACTGAAACAAAACTTTTGAGAATGAGTCAGAAATGGTAATTAAAATCTAATAGATATTCAAAAATGACAATGTTTAACGAAATGAACGTTTAAAAAAACAAATTTTAAGGTCATTTTTTGTGAATTTTAGGGTCATTTTAGAGGAATTTTAGTGTCATTTTATAGGTCACTTTTTAGAAAATTTTAGGTCAACAAGATCCGAGCCCTGGTTATGAATTATGTTCGGCAGCTTTAGAAAACTGGTTACTGACTAGAGCGCGCGTCTTTGATGCACGAAGTACTTGGTTTGGTTCCTGTCGGAGATCATTGAATACACTGAAGTAGTTCAGGTTCCACTTTAACCTATAGGATTCGTTTCTTACTACTTCAGTGTCGATGATGTCAAAGCACATAATCTTCTTTGTTTATTTTGATGGTGCAAAAAAAAAAAAAAAAAAAATGATACAATTGACAGCACTATTTCCTGTGTTATTTCTTTTGTTTGGGGGTCAAAAGATACAATATATTTTTAATAAAAAAATTCTTGTAGGCCTTATATCTGGAGAACTACCTATAGTGTACCCAAACCCAAACTATCACTTAACTCAGTATGATGTGTTTATTCCGTAGAAAATACGAAAACCAGATTTAGAGGTTGTGTAAAACTTTTATGGCCTCTGATCAAAAAAATAATTATTGGCCAAGATCGCAATCTTTTGATCCATTTTTAGATTTCCTAAAATTCTTGTTTAAAAAAGGAAAGAAACTAAAGAACCAAAATGACACGTGAGATTCTTTATATGGGACAAGACGAAACAAAATTCTTAGAGAATCAGGACGAGACGAGACCTACATAATGAACGAGATGGGACAATCTTATTTCTCGTCTGGTCTCGTCTCGTGGACAACACTAGTTTGATCTAGAAGAAGACATTAAGCAGTTAAATAATCAGTAAACTTCCTCTTTAAATAAATTAGACGAAAATTAATATAAAGACACCTGGAGTTAGTTAATTCAGAAGTGCTCATTAGGGAGTCATCACGCTAAGTACCTGGGTAAGTCAAAAATTATACGCAATGTTGCTATAACGTTTCTTATATTCCTCATACTGATCTCTGTCCTCATTATTTTATTGTTATGCTGTTGCGGTCACGCTAGTAAAGTTTGATCCTACTTCATCCATTCGTCTTCGTTTTGTCCCAGATAGGTCATTACCGTTCCATTAGAAGTTTGCACCAAAGAATAACAACAAGCAGTGAGCCGGTTTTTGTGGTCGGCAGGTGTATCAGGTGCCGCGATCCATCAAAGAGTTTCAGCACAATAATGGAAGAGTGTCTTGCCTCAACAGAGTGTCTACGAATGGATTGAAAAATTCAAAAAGGGTCGCACAAGTATCACGCACGAGGAAGGAGCCGGCCGACCATTGATGGCCACAAATGATCACAACATTGAACGGGCACGTGACATGGTTCTGTTAGATAGACAAGTGACTATTGATGAAGTGGTACATCGTCTGGTAATTAGTCATGGTTCCTGATACACTTTCCGACCACAAAAACTGGATCACTGCTCGTTGTTCCTCTTTGGTGCAAACTTCTAATGGAGCGTCCATGAACTAACTGCAACAAAAGGAAGAAAAGTGAAGGAATTGGGATCAAACTTTCATAGCATGACCTCAACAGCATAACAATAAAATAAACGAATACAGAGGTCAATATGAACAACCTAAGAAAAGTTATAGCTACATAAACGAAAACAGAGGTCAGTATGAACAATATAAGAAAAGTTATAGCTACATAAACGAAACCAAATGTCAGTATGAACAATATAAGAAAAGTTATAGCTACATAAACGAAAACAGAGGTCAGTATGAAAATTATACGAAAAGTTATAGCTACATAAACGAAAACAAAGGTCAGAATGAACAATATAAGAAAAGTTATAGCTATATAAACGAGGACAGAGGTCAGTATGAACAATATAAGAAAAGTTATAGCTACATAAACGAAGACAGAGATCAGTATGAACAGTATAAGAAAAGTTATAGGTACATAAACGAACACAGAGATCAGTATGAAAAGTATAAGAAAAGTTATAGGTACATAAACGAACACAGAGATCAGTATGAACAGAATAAGAAAAGCTATACCTACATAAACGAGAACAGAGATCAGTATGAACAAAATAAAAGTTATAGCTACACAAACGAAAGCAGAGATCAGTATGAACAGTATAAGAAAATTTATAGCTACATAAACGAGAACAGAGATCAGTATGAACAATGAAAGGAAAGTTATAGCTACATAAACGAGGACAGAGGTCAGTATGAACAATATAAGAAAAGTTATAGCTACATAAACAAGGACAGAGATCAGTATGAACAGTATAAGGAAATTTATAGCTACATAAACGAGGACAGAGGTCAGTATGAACAATATAAGAAAAGTTATACCTACATAAACGAGGACAGAGATCAGTGTGAACAATATAAAAAAAGTTATACCTACATAAACGAGAACAGAGATCAGTATGAACAGTGTAAGAAAAGTTATAGCTACATAAACGAGGACAGAGATCACTATGAACAGTATAAGAAAAGTTATAGCTACATAAACGAGGACAGAGGTCAGTATGAACACTATAAGAAAAGTTATAGCTACATAAACGAAGACAGAGGTCAGTATGAACACTATAAGAAAAGTTATAGCTACATAAACGAGGACAGAGGTCAGTATGAACAGTATAAGAAAAGTTATAGCTACATAAACGAGGACAGAGGTCAGTATGAACAGTATAAGGAAAGTTATAGCTACATAAACGAAGACAGAGATCAGTATGAACAGTATAAGAAAAGTTATAGCTACATAAACGAGGACAGAGGTCAGTATGAACAATATAAGAAAAGTTATTGCTACATAAGCGAGAACAGAGGTCAGTATGAACAGTATAAGAAAAGTTATAGCTACATAAACTAAAACAGAGTCAGTATGAACAGTATAAGAAAAGTTATAGCTACATAAAGGAGAACAGAGATCAGTATGAACAGTATATGAAAAGTTATAGCTACATAAACGAGAACAGAGATCAGTATGAACAGTATATGAAAAGTTATAGCTACATAAACGAAAACAGAGATCAGTATGAACAATATAA
The DNA here is from genome assembly GCF_964235325.1 of Thermobia domestica. Lineage (NCBI taxonomy): Eukaryota > Metazoa > Arthropoda > Insecta > Zygentoma > Lepismatidae > Thermobia > Thermobia domestica. The sequence goes on along the minus strand of NC_137454.1, from coordinate 15,304,214 downwards.
GAAACGTTATTGCAACATAAACGAAAACAGAGGTCAGTATGAACAGTATAAGAAAATTTATAGCTACATAAACGAGATCAGAGATCAGTATGAACAATGTAAGGAAAGTTATAGCTACATAAACGAGGACAAAGGTCAGTATGAACAATATAAGAAAAGTTATAGCTACATAAACGAAAACAGAGGTCAGTATGAACAATATAAGAAAAGTTATATCTACATAAACGAAAACAGAGGTCAGTATGAACAGTATAAGAAAATTTATAGCTACATAAACGAGGACAGAGGTCAGTATGAACAATATAAGAAAAGTTATAGCTACATAAACGAGAACAGAGATCAGTATGAACAGTATAAGAAAAGTTATAGCTACATAAACGAGAACAGAGATCAGTATGAACAATATAAGAAAAGTTATAGCTACATAAACGAGAACAGAGATCACTATGAACAGTATAAGAAAAGTTATAGCTACATAAACGAGAACAGACATCAGTATGAACAGTATAAGAAAAGTTATAGCTACATAAACGAAAACAGAGGTCAGTATGAACAGTATAAGAAAATTTATAGCTACATAAACGAGAACAGAGATCAATATAAACAGTATAAGAAAAGTTATAGCTACATAAACGAAAACAGAGGTCAGTATGAACAGTATAAGAAAAGTTATAGCTACATAAACGAGGACAGAGGTCAGTATAAACAATATAAGAAAAGTTATAGCTACATAAACGAAGACAGAGATCAGTATGGACAGTATAAGGAAAATTATAACTACATAAACGAGGAAAGAGGTCAGTATCAGAGATGTTCACCCTCGCGAGGGTGGCCCTCTCGAGGGCATCCTCACCCTCAAGTTCCCTCGCCCACAGTGACGCGAGGGCGAGGGTGCGCGAGGGCGAGGACAAGCTTCGATGGCGAGGGTGAGGGTGCGCGAGGGCGAGGACAAGTTTTGGCCGCGAGGGCGAGGACAAGCTTCGATGGCGAGGGTGAGGGTGCGCGAGGGCGAGGTAAAGCTTCGACGAAGAGGGTGAGGGTGCACGAGGGCGAGGACAAGTTTCGGCAGCCAGGGCGAGGGTGCGCGAGGGCGAGGACAAGCTTCGATGGCGAGGGTGAGGGTGCGCGAGGGCGAGGAAAAGCTTCGACGAAGAGGGCGAGGGTGCGCGAGGGCGAGGACAAGTTTCGGCAGCGAGGGCGATGGTGCGCGAGGGCGAGAACAAGCTTCGATGGCGAGGGTGAGGGTGCGCGAGAGCGAGGACAAGCTTCGATGGCGGGGGTGAGGGTGCGCGAGGGCGAGGAAAAGCTTCGACGAAGAGGGCGAGGGTGAACGAGGGTGAGGGCCAAGTGTTACTGCGAGAGCGTGGGACTCGGGATTTTTTCGTTTCCTCCCGTTTTCTCATTCCAACTATTCTTTCATCATCATTCACTTGCAATTCCATCAGTCTCCTTTAGCCATCGATGGCATAACCGTTGGATGTTAAACTATAGATTTATTTATTTTATTTTATTTTATTTATTTATTTATTTTTTTTAAGATTGGTATCTTTGAAAGCATTTTTAATATAGTGTAAGAATATGCAGCGCACAGTCTTGAAAAAGGAGACTATTTTGGGCGTCCAGTAGGCTTCTTTCTGTGATCTGTTACCCTTCATTATCGACGTTTTTATTATTTTTTTCGCTAAATAGGATATTAAAATATAATGATTTGGTTCTATATCGCAAGTTTTAAAGCTCCCTGACAACTGATATTTAGTCAGCAAAGCATAGGAAAACTTAGAAATAAAAAAGCAAAACTATCTGAAGTATTCGGCTATGGTTCATCTAATCATGGGCGTCGTAACGAAGGCTTGGGTGGTCGCGTTCCTCACAGATTTTCGTCACGCGTATGTAAGCAAACTAAGAAAATAAAAGCATATATTCAGGGGTGTAGTCGAGAGTATACGAAGGTGTATTGCTCAATCTTAGTCGTTTGCGCATACTTTCTGCTTCAAGGCGTGTAGCACTATATTCAAAACTGGCATATATAACCTGTGAAATTTTTAAGACTAGCGTATACTCTGTGAAAATTTTAAGACTATGGTGTACGCCGTGTGAAATTTTAGGACTTGAGCAGGAAGTTTTTGATAGTCTATTATTGCAACACAGCCCCTGCCCGCTGCAGCCCCTAGTTATTCGCCTCTACTTTCTAAACAGTTTCTATATATTTTACATCCCTGGAGTTGGTGGCCCCGCATCGTGGAGGTTGTGGGGACATTATCTAAGCCTTTGGTCAAGTGACCTTACATTTGAACCTGTCAAGTGACCTTACATTTACATAGATTACTATTGAGATAAGTGGGTAAAACTGCATTCAGGTTTACACCTATAATTTCGTGATTCTTAGGGTTCATCCTCCCGAAGGGGAACTTTCGAAGATGTCCTCAATTCTAACTATAGAGAAATGTTCTCACACAACAGAATAAACATAATTTCAAACCGTTCATGATCTATATTTAGAAAAAAATAGCACTCTACTAACGTAATTTGCTGTTTTGGAAAATATAAGTTTTACTTATGAATATCTGGGAATCAGTCGATCTGTCTGTATTCTGACGTATTAGAGTTAATGTCCCTTTATAATCCATCACCGATGCCAATGCTAAATGGTACGTGAATCTATAGTTTATGGTAGGATCCGAACCACCATAATGCGTTCAAACTTCACTCAAGGGAATCGAACCTGAGACTTGCTGCAAAGCAGACATGCTTGCTAGACACTATACTAACTTCCTTTGTATATTTCAATATCATTAACTTTCAGTAATCACCGGTAATCGACCTATAACCAGAGTCGAAGTCTAAGAGGGAGTTGTTGAAAATGTTTAATTATCCTAATTTTTATGTAAATATTTCAATTTAGAATATTAGCGTTTAAATACTCCTCTCCCCCATACAACCATTACACACGCCAATACTATGTAACAAGCAGTAACGACTACATATTATCAGGTGCAACATTTAATCAATCAACATATAACATATAAAGCTTATAAAATTTTAATTAGTCAGTTGGATTACATCTCATGAAAAAAGTTGAATAATTTCCACCTTATATGTTAGTTGTTTGACGTAACGTAAGCATGAAGGTAAGCTTAGATCTTTGTTCGAAATTCACATTGAAAGGATATTCGCAAAGAATCTTCAGTGGGCTGAATCTCTTTCGTTCGAGGTTGGCTACAAGACTGCGATAATTGTAGGACGTAAAAATGAAGATTTTATTCCCCAGTCAGAATTTTTAAACTATCCTATCTCTTCAAGTCAATAATTGTCTGTTTTGCATTATTACTTTTCAACCACAGAGCAAAATAATTCAGTCACTCTACTCCTGTTTTAATGATGTATGACAGTGTGTAACAAATTGTTGCGAGGTCCTGGGCAAGAAAAGTTTGTGATCGCCCTTTCAGTTTTTAATTGCTAATTATAATAAAATTTCTGGAAATCAATTAATCTACACATTTAATTATTTGTGCTAAAGAAAATAAAGGTTTGTTCTCTTACTTTCCCGTTCCACCATTTCTTTCATCATCATTCACTTGCAATTTCATCCATCTCCTTTAGCAGTTACATAACTCTGGGGCGCTAAACTAAAGATTTCATCTTTTCTTTCATTACTACAATCTTAAAGTTTGCACGACATTATTAATTGTTGAATTGGTGGATTTATAAAAGTCAGTGCTAAATCATTTTAGGCTCGATAATCTTTCCAAGGCCCCTGGAGGCGCTAAGCTCTGCGCGTGCCATTTAGGGAGGAACGGTGGCTCAGCGATAGAGAAATTACCTTTGTTTGAAGAGTCGCATGTTCGATTCCCGTCCAAGTAAGTTCGTGGTGGAGGACATCGTGTTCGTGGGTTTTCAGGGGATTCTGCAGTTTCCTACCACATTCTCATTCAACTATTTCTTTCATCATTCACTTCTGTCTCCTTTAGCATTTAGCTTGCATAATCGTGGGATCTTAAACTAAAGATTTCATTTTCATTTGTCTTTACGTATTTGTAGTGTAAGGAATCCTTGAGACAACGTTTGAAAGATATCATTTCATAATTGTGGGAATTACTGAAAATAAACTTTCCAACAATGATAGCTGCCAAAAATGAACCAAGACCAAAGTGATAAAGTGCACAAATTGGCCCCTAGGGTAGTTTCTTAAGACAAAGTTTCATATTTATGGCAATTATTGAAAAAAATTAAAAATTTTAACATTGTTAAGGTAGGACAAATGTATCTCTATTAGTGGTGAATATTAACAATATTTGAGCATCGAAATTAACCTTACAAGCACATTGACACATTTCAGTTTATATTTTAAAATACCAATTAACTTAGATTCACATTCAAATCAATGAAGTCATTCATGTTATAGGTTAGAGTGGGTATATATTTCCGAGTGATAATTCAACAATAGTGTTCTGAAGTATTTTATTTGTTTGCTGACGGAGTTTCAAAATTAAGCTCTTTAGATCTTTCCCTTTGAATTTGTTCAAATTCCTCAGTTACGCTACATACATCAGGGATGGGCAACGTGTTGACTGTCAAATTCTGACAGATAGTCCGCGGCAGTCACTCTACCGCCACTCATCAAACCTTGATTTCACCCTCACCCTCATGAGAGCCGCCCTTGTGTGACTGAATACTTATGCTTGCATCGTAGTTCAAGGAACATTTTGAAGTAAAGGCATTGGATACTGTTGATAAATGATGTAAACGTCACTATCGACTGAGATCTCCATTGTAACAGTTGTTCCATTTTAGGAGTTCCACAGTAACTTATACGATGATATGTTTAGTTTCCTTTCTTTAGGACGTATGTTAAGCAAGGGCGGATCCAGGACGGACTTCTGGTGGGGGTGGTGGGTTGTAATACTGCTACTTAGAGCTACTTTTAAGAGCTCCAAACTCTGGGATGCGTTTTATTTTTGTATATATAAAATAAAGAAGTTTCCTCTTCTGGGGGGGGAGCGATCGCCCCCCTGGATCCGCCACTGACGATAAGGAAATAATTCAACAAATAGGTTGAATAATTAATGTTCTGATCCTCACGAAGGAGGCCTCCTCACCCTCAATTACCCTCGCCCTCAATGATATGAGGGCGAGGGTGCGCGAGGGCGAGGAAAAGTTTGAGTACGAAGGCGAGGGCGAGCGAGGATAATGGACAACTCCTATCGCGAGGGCGAGGGTGCGCAGGGCGAGGACAAGCTTCGATGGCGAGGGTGAGGGTGGGCGAGGAAAAGCTTCGACGAAAAGGGCGAGGGTGTGCCAGGGCGAGTAGAAGCTTCGATGGCGAGGGTGAGGGTGCGCGAGGGCGAGGACAAGCTTCGATGGCGAGGGCGAGAGTGCGCGAGGGCGAGGACAAGTTTTGGCCGCGAGGGCGAGGGTGCGCGAGGGCGAGGACAAGCTTCGACGGTGAGGGCGAGGGTGCGCGAGGGCGAGGACTAGTTTCGACAGTGAGGGTGAGGGTGCGCGAGGGCGATGGACAATTCCATTCGCGAGGGCGAGGATGAACGAGGGCGAGGGCCAACTGCTACTGCGAGGGCGAGGGTGAGTGAGGTCGAAGTAAAATGAACATCTATGGTCAGTATGAACAATATAAGAAAAGTTATTGCTACATAAACTAAAACAGAGGTCAGTATGAACAATATAAGAAAAGTTATAGCTACATAAACGAAAACAGAGGTCAGTATGAACAAGATAAGAAAAGTTATAGATGCATTGTAGATAATTTTTGATTTACCGTGGTGCATCACTGAAATTTCCTCCCTAGGGGTGTTGAAAATAAGACATTAAAATCCGTTTGCATAACTGAATAATTTATACTGAAGCAATATTTTTAATTATGAGGAGGTGGATTATTGAAGAAGTAAAACGTCCAAGAATTTTAAAAGTAGGTATTATTTTGATGGAGAAAAAAAAATACAATTTAGAGTCTTATTGAACTGGGTGGATGGGCGTCTTCTGAATAAATGTTATATGACTATTTCTATGAGAAGAATCATGTGTACAAAAACTAGGTGACATTAAAGAACAAGTTTATATTCTTTATCCCTCGACAATCTTAGAAATCTTTTTTTTCTTTACTTGTTAGTATAATTTTAACTAGCAGGGAATGTTATCATCAGGACAAGCGTCCCTCTGTAGTTTACTTGTAAATATTTTATTTAACGCAATAATTACTTATTCTCTATGATAGCGTTCTGAAGGTACTTTAAGCACAAAATTAATAGGAATTCTTCCAAAGAACAGCTCCACAAAGGGAAAACAATGTTGCGCAGTAAATCTTAAAAGGGGTTCATAATTTAAAAAGCAGAAAACATGAACCGTAAAAGCAGAATTCTAAAGCGTAGCGTAATTTCGTTTTCTTTTTCGTTATAGAATTATTAATCCGTGTTCTGTCTGAAAGTTCGTTTCCGTTTATTCCTCATTCCGTAAAAAGGGTATCTCTGTAGGGTTTTCTTCTGGATTGCTTTAGACCTAATGGAATTTTAATTTGTTGTATAATGATACACTGGAGAAAGCATTATGACTTCCATTTTTCAAAATTATCGGGTGCATTTCCTTTTATTTGTGTTAGATTCTGTCTTCCGTTTTAGTTATTTCGTTCTCGTGAAGTTACATCGATGTCTGTTATTATACCGAATGATAAGCTGCATGGAGGCTTGCTTACTGTAGTGGGGGGCCGGCTCTATAAGGAATATATGTTTCATTTCAACTTTATGTAAAAGTTTTATACATTCTTTTTATCTGAAGGTGTATGTATTAAGAACGATTTTAGTTCGAGTGGACACTTGTACGCAAGCTAAGGGGCTCCGTGTGGCATCATAACCCACTGGGTACTTTCTCGGATTAAAAAATCGCATATGTCGCATATGTAATAAACGTAAAAGGCACTATGTGTGTATTGCTGGTCACGTACGGCGGAGATATGGATCCATACGGTACTCTTCTAACACAAGATCGTTCTCAGTCACCCTTTGTTATATACAGGGTGTCTCAAAAGTACCCTGACATAGGGGAACTCTGTTATTATCAGAATTACAAGAAAATGTAAGAGTGGAATCCGTCTCTAAATATGAGGTTTTCAATCTAAAGGGAAGGATTTTTTTAAAAAAATCAGACGAGCCGTTTGGGCTGTACGCTCTTAATGTGCCCAACGTTAAATGAAAATGTAACATTGCCATTAATAGAGGGGCTGGGGAGGGGAGGGAGGGGTAGGAGATGGATAAATTTTGTAAGAGTATGGTGAATGGGGGCATATTTGAAATGATGGCTGGCTATCGACACGTTAATCTAAAAGACAATAGCTTCATTTACTTATGTTGTGGGTTCAAACAATATCCTTATTGCCTTCCAAACCAACACAGTGCAAACTAAAAGCAACCTCCACGAATGCATGATACGAGATGATGCAAACAACTGAAGGAGAGCAGTATTGCCAACTTTTCCGACATTTATCTGTATCTCGAAAACTACTTGAGATATCGAGTTCGAACAAATTAGAAAATGATCTTCATGACATGATCTATGAGAGGGTTGACATAAGAGACTTTTTCGAGTTATTTGACTGTTTTCTGTTAGTTCTGTATATAATTTTCTGTTGAGTTGGAAATACTGATAAGCTAATTACTATGGATTATGTTACACAAGACATCCCTCTAATGTAGTTAAATATTCACGGTAAAACATTTTACATTATATAGTTTTAGATTTATTTAAGAGTACCACTCTTACAAAATTCACCCTATATATAGACAATGTCCTTTTAATATGCATACGGTCGCACGTTTTGAATTAATAAACGAAATGTATAAAAGAATGAAATTGTTTATTTCCGTTTCATCAAACAGTTCGCATACCTCCTACCAAGGGCGCCGATCCTGGGGGGTCGAGGACCCCCAAAACTCATGTGGGCCCCGTATTGTACGAGTATTTATGAATATACAATATTTGGCACAATTTGAGTGCAATTCCTCTTAAACTCTTCATGTATATACCTTCTGCATCTGAATGGGTCCCCCCAAATTTATAGAGAAATCGGCGCCCTTGCCTCTTACTATGTCATCGATTGTAATTCAAATCCAGTGTCACAAAATTTCATTTCCTAAATAACACATTTGCACTTGCACAGGCGTGCACATTCATATGTTGCTTCCTTGCACTTGCATGATGAACATGTAATTTTGCATGTGCATTTAACGTAAAGTTGAAACAGTTTCTTCATCACATGTAATGTTCGCCAACTGGAACAAGCTTGTTGTCTACCTTGGTCCATCCATACATACAGGGATCTGGAATAAGCTTTCCTGGTTTGTGGGTTGAAAGCCATAAGCTTGTTTAAAAGATGAACCTTTTCAGGTCGCTTTTGTGGAAGATATTCTCTCAACATCTCGTGTGTTGTGACAGAATATCTTCATTCGTAGGTGATCAACATTGCCATCGCTTTCGTCTTTGCAATACATTCTGCACACAAGTTTGTTGGCAGCAGCTTCCAACACAGTTGTGATTCCAAATGGAGTAAGACTTACAAAATCTGCTTGCAGATTTTTGATGGTCTCCGCTGCTTTTAAACATCATTTCCCCTTAAATTTAAAACCTGACGTGCTCTCTGACCCAGTGAAAGAATGAAACAGAGCCAATGGTTTGCACTTTGTGTTTCCTAATGTTGCCGCAAGATGGTTAATGGTTATCATTTTTGTCTGATTTCCGGCTTTAAATGCCACCCAGATTTCTGCTTCTGGGTTGACATTTAGTATGTGGTGAAAATTACTATCAAATCTGTCTCCAGTGTGAATCAATCCCACTGAAGATGTCTGCACGGAATGAAGCGTATCTGTCTCCTCATGATAGCATTGTCCCATGCGAATACCACTTCGTACATGGTGTACATTCTCGTGTGCTGTTACATATATACATTTGCTTTCCAGCATCTGTACTTCCATCAGTTTCCCGGAAATATATGAAATCAGCTAAGTATTGTTATCAGAATGTGAAAGAAAACTATGCCAATTCCCTGGAAACCTTTGCGGAACCGCATACATGCTGTCGAGTGCCATGACCTCTCTTCTCCCTTGTAGTACCTTTGATAGACAACGCACTATACTGATCCCAAACAACGTGTAATGTTTGTGATCTTTTCAACTGGTACTGTATTTGTGAGTAGAACACTCTAAGAAAGTATTCATCCAATGATTTTCCTTGCACACTGGTTTCAGGAAGTCCATGCATAAGAGCTCCACCATCATTTACAATGAAGCCAAAAGTATTTGGTGCCATTAAATCCTCATCTTCCGTTACGTTATAAGTGGGAATTGTTTCCAAAAGACATAGCAGGAAATCTGACTCTACAAGCGTGGAGAACACCCTCAGTGGAAAGTGCTGATCGGTATGAACAAGGTTCATGACAGAAAAATTGTTCCAACTTGTCCCCGCGAACTCCAGTCAAATAAATATCTGTCCATACAGGTTGTTTTGTTGTTTATATTGCTCGAGTTTCCTTTTAGATGCAGGTTTTGCTGTAGTACGAGCGTTTTTGGTCATGAAAAAGAAGCAGATAATTTTTCCTAATAGGAGTCTTGAAGGGCCTCTCTTTCTTATGGAGGACCTCCTCCTCATACTTGAAGTACTGCTCTTGCCCTGTTCTTTCCAACGACACGGATAGATTCTGCTGGTGAGGTACAGAGGCATACACCATTGTCTAACGATACCAGATCTCTAGTAGATTTCCTGGGTTAACTATGGTTTCTACTACGTCGGTTACATGACTTTGGAAACGACTCTGATATGCAAGTCCTTCCTCGTGATGACGCAGTTCATCGTTCCTGTTGCTTCCAGAGGTGAAATTATGTAACTGACACACAATCATAGTCAACGTCTTGTGAATAAAATCAGAAAAATAAACACACTGCTGAACAAGACTGCACTTCTTTAATATAAAAACACATTTACACGTGACGTTTCGATCTTCTAGCCAAGATCCTCATCAGACGTACGTGACGTTTCGATCTTCTACCCAAGATCCTCATGAGTGTATGTCTGATGAGGATCTTGGCTAGAAGATCGAAACGTCACGTGTAAATGTGTTTTTATATTAAATAAGTGCAGTCTTGTTCAGCACTGTTTATTTTTCTGAAATTATGTAAAATGCGACAAATTTTCGGTCTGTCAGAAACCAGCGTTGAAGCATCGTCGGGCTTTCTGCAATACCGATGATTCATGATTCCAATGATAATTCTAGCTACAAGCATTTTAATATTTTTGCATTTACCGAAAAGAGGACCGTAGACCCCTATAATCAGAGAGGCCCCCGAGGGATGATCATTGCCCACTCGGATTGAAATTGTCATTTGGAGTCAAAACTTTAATATGAAGCTAAAATATAAACTTTTCCATCAATTTGAAATGACTGGGTTCCGGGTCCCCCCACTACTTCTCTCTATTCACGTTAGATGAAGTTAAGATATCTTTCGGGGATGTCATGTGTGTGGGTGTGAGTAACCTTTGGTGACAATATTTCTGTCCTAAATCCCATTCTTTACTTCCGTTTTTGACCAATCTGCAACTCTTACAGGGCATCTAAAATACCGTAATATCATAATTTATATTGTTAGGTTAAATTTTCAGTTATTCATCGACTTACACCTTTGGAATCAACTAAAAACCCTATGCTGTTACACTCGGATCTGGTCCCACCCATTTGTTTACCCGTGCTGACTTGGAAGGATGTGAACCTCGCATACTAAGAATAATACAAAATTTACCATTTTTCTTTTGCTTGTTTATCATAAGTGAAAGGAGATAATGAAATGCAACTTACCACAATCATAGATAATGTTATTCTACAACAGAAAATATGAACCTGAAGAATTTTCAGTGTTGCCATCCATAGAAATTACAGTGTTGCCAGAATTTAAAAAACCTAAAATCTAAGTTAAGCCAGCAACTAGAGGAACAAACTCATCTGCATTTCATTACGTATTATGTTGTCTCAAAATCCCATGAACTGTAGAGAGAAGTGCAGAGGTCTTATTAAACGCTTGCAGAGATATGGGTTTAGAAGTAAATGCTGACTGTGAGAAAACTAAATACATGGAAGTTCGTCGGGATCGTAATATGGAAAATTATGGATGCGTTAAAATATCAAATATAAAGTAGATACTTTCAAATATCTAGGAACAATATTAACAGACGAAGAAATTAAGTCTCTACTAAATGCAGGAATTTGTATTATTATTCAGTTCAAAATCTTTTGTCGTCCCGAATTCTGTCGAGGAATTTGAAGCTTAAAATATATAAAACGATAATCATGTCTGTTGTTCTGTATGGTTGGGAAACATGGTCCCTTACTCTGAGGAAAGAACGTAAACAGAAAGCATTCGAAAACAAGATCCTAAGACGAATATTCGGACCCAAGAAGAACGAAAATAGGGAATAGCGAAAATTTCATAACGAGAACTGCATAATTTACCTTGTTTAGGGTCATCAAGTCTAGGAGGCTTAGGTGGGCAGGTCATGTAGCTAGAATGAAAGTAGAACATCTTTTAAAGTCTTAATTGGAAGACCCATCGGAAAACGACCATTAGGAAGACCTAGGCACAGATGGAATGGCAATATTAAGATGGATCTCGCAGAGATAGAAATACAAAGTAGAAACTGTATCCAGTTGGCTAAAAATAAAGATCAATCAAGAGCTTTTGTGAACGTGGCATTGAATCTTCAGATTTTATAGGCCATAGAGTTAGTTAGTTAGTAAATTGTTAACTTCACAAGTTCGTTAAATAAATAAACATTGTTCCATACATGGTATTATTCTTATAAATTGGAGAAATACTTTGTCAGAAAAGGGTAAATCTTATTTTAGCCCCAACATGAAGGGCAAAGTACAGCAAACATGAAATTATAAATTAACTAACTAACTAACTAACTAACTCTATGGCCTATGGAACCCGGAGGTTCAGTGCCGCGTTCACAAAAGCTCTCCATTGACTTCTATCCTTAGCTAATTGCAACCAGTTTCTACTTTGTATTCCTATCTCTGCGAGATCCATCTTAATATTGTCCTCCCATCTGCGCCTAGGTCTTCCTAATGGTCGTTTTCCTATGGGTCTACCAGTCAAGACTTTGAAAGCGTTTCTACTTTCTTCCATTCTAGCTACATGACCTGCCCACCTAAGCCTCCTAAACTTGACGACCCTAAAATATAAATTACAGAGCACAAATTATTTGATTAATGTATTCTCTGGTTGACTTTGCGTTAAATAAAACTAATAAATACATAAAACTAATCAATTTCTGGTCTTGCCTGTTGTGAACAATTGAAACTCTTCAAATTATCATACAAGTTTATAGTACTATGCTTATACATATTTTTTTTATTATTTCAATAGTTATGAGTTATCTACTATAAGATGTATATTACATTATTCTGTCGGTTTCTTCCTGATAGGCAATATTGAGTTAGTGTTTGAATATGAAATTCTAATTTTTAAGGAAGCCAAAGCAGTTTTGAATATACAAACAGGCTGTGTATGCTTTAAAGATTATGCGAAAGAAAGAAAGAGAGAGTACTTCTTTGAAGTTCAAACTCCTATTGTATTCAGTTGAAATAATAATAATAATAATAATAATAATAATAATAATAATAATAATAATAATAAAAACAGTTTTCTTCTTCTAGTAGGTATGCATTCATAATAAAGACATGATTTCGTAAGAGGCCAATTGAATCATCAAATTGAATGAAAGACATTCAACTAAACCGTCATGGGGGGGGGGATAACCACGGTGGCTCAGTGGTGGAGCCCTTACCTCTGGTATGTGGGATCCATGATTTGGTTCCCAGCCAAGTAAGATTGTAATGGAAGACATCGTGTTCGTGTTCATTCTTTTTCGCGGTACTCCCGTTTCCTCTCACTTTAAATTTTCATTCACTTACTATAATCATATGGTATTCTATTTAAACTTACTAAAAGTTCACCATCTCGTCCTATACACCGAGAAAAACAAATAACTCGTGTAGGTGGCGTACTTAAAAAGATAGGTTACATGCGTAATTCCTGTAGTTTTTGGACTTAACGTACAGCAGACGTATGACTGAAAATGTATGTTTTATAATACTTTCTGTATAAGTGTTCCATCTGTACGTACTTTCCGTATGAAACAATGTAGGCGGTCAGGATCTCACATACAAATGGACGTATATAACATATAGTTGACGAAGGTTAAATAAGTATATGCATGTTATATACCGAAAACTGTTAGATGTCAGACATCCTGCAACGGCATGATGTAACATCTAAGGACAGTGCCTATGTAGCATACGGATAACGTATGCTCCGTGCTGATTTCTATAGTAAGCAAGAGGATACCGTATATTTGTGCAATATACCGCTGTCCGGAGAACGGATTTTTCTTTGTGTACGATGATAGCTGATTGCCTTCATATATTGATAGTTGTCAAAATAATTGAAAGTATCATGTGCTGTAATTTTTGTAAATTAGTGACATTGATCATTCATTCACTGCTTCTCTCTTTTTAGTGTTGTCTTCGGTGATGGTATTCGAGGTATTGTCATTTGGATTCGTGTGTGAAATAGGCCAGACATTGATGGCGTATATGTATATCCTCCAGTACATACGTGTTTGCTAAATTTAAGCATGTGGGAGTAGGTCCGTAAGGGGTTATTTCTACTGGCTTGCAATCCAAATGTACCATAAATTTTGAACTTCCCTACCCCTCTACGCCCTTTAATCAATGTGATAATGATAGAATCCCTGACGTAAGAATTAATTATGCTCCAAAATTCATTTCAAACGGATAACCCACTTTCCGTGATGCAATCACAAACAACAGAAAACGTCTATTCCAATTTGTGGCGAAAAATTATACAAGTTGTTCTGAAAACAGTAATCTTGGATATTTCCAAAAATCCATCCTTATCCCTTATTTTTTAGGACAAAAGGAGTATTCTCTCCAAATTTCACATTAATACCTATAATAGTATAGCCTGAGCCATAATGAGTCACCCACTTCTGCTCTTCTATATAATAGTTACATAATATATATATATATAATTTATATAATATATACAGGGTGTCACAAAAAAACCGGTACCGGTTAATCATCTGTAGTTAAATTGCCTGTGAGGTCACAACACTGTATTTAAAGTTGGCTACACTGCATTTTATCAGAAAACCTGAACCTGAATTGAGTGCAGCAGTGTGTTCAACGTGTATCAGTTGTTGTGAGAAACTCGTATTGGTCAGTTGTTGCAATGTGTTAATGTGTTGAATCAGTGCTTGTGGTTACATGGAACATTTGTGACACAAATGGGGCAGTTTGTATAGAAGAGCGAATTGATGTTGTGGAATTTTACATAAAGACCATTAAGGAATGAATCATCTTAAACGGTGCATAAGACGAGGTTATACTTTGCACACGATTTAAGGAATTTTAAAACAAAATCGCATGTAACTTATAAACGTAATGATTTAGAACACTGTATTTTAAACATGTAATAGCTAGATATGTATGTGGAAAACATTCGTGCAAGTTCATTAGTAAACATTCAGTATGACCATAGTTATTGAAATACAAACATCGGTGCAAAGTACCCCCATAGTTGGGGTTACTTTGCACAACATTTAAAAAGTACGTTCAACATACGAACATAAACGTTTTTGTGCAATGTTTTCCCTTCAGTATTTATACATTTTACTTTCTACACAAAACTGCATACAGTTTACAAATATTGATATTAGAATGAGGGTACTCTATCGATACTTATTATGGATTACCAATATTTGTAAAGAAAGTGTATTTTCTGGTAGTGGCACAGGAACCACATTCTATTATTTTTGCATATGTCCTTCAAAAATGCCAACTCAGAAACGAAAAAAAAAAATCCCCGGGAACTGATTTGTCTTGGTTATTCCTCATGTCTAAGAATAGCATCCCAACCGTAATCAATGGAAGATTTATGGGGCTTGGGACTTTCAGACTGAAATCCACCTAAATTGTATGATTTCTTTTTTTTTTTTTTTTTTTTAAATCTAATATTAGTCATCCCTATGTGTATAAGCTTCAAACCACCCAAAAAGTCTAGTTATTTCTAAAACAAACGAAGCCTTTGTGAGTGAAGCCCCTTTCAGACTATTTTTGTGGACACGCCACTGTTTATAATTTATTTTCCAACTAGAAATTCATCCCAGCATCTACCTACATAAGAAATTTACCTAAATTAAGAATGCAGGAGGTTCCAGTAGTAATAATTTTCTAGCTAATACGGGAGGGTCCCACAAGTTGTCGCTAACCTCTCCATTGTACATTTTCAGCACACGTAGCTCCAATAGCGTGCAACACTGTACCACTATACTTCACTGCTATGTTTAGTGATAATAGTGCATTTTAAATCTGGGCACACTTGTATATGATGCTATTTATAATAACATATTTGTATGCTGAGTTGGCAACACCGCTTCACCTATGGCAACACTGTTTATGGTTTTCGATAGGGCATTTTGTCTCATTATATTGTGCAACTTTTGTTTTGATGCTTTAATGGTTTACAAGATGTTTACTTCAAACGTACATAATTCCATGATTTAATTTTTTGGATATTCAAATTTTGAAGCACCCTAGCTCCTATCCTTCTGCTCCATAGCACCTCAAATTTCGCTCAAGTTCATTTCTCATGATGCTCTATCAAATGTGCTATATGGCAATCAGATTTTAGCGACAACTTGTGGGTAGAGATGCAAGGGCTCGGAAAAAAACCGGCTTTTTTGAAAAAAAACTCGGTTTTTTCTGCTTTGCTTTTTTGCTTCGGAAATTTTGGGATTTTTTCAAAATACTGCTTTAAATTGATAAAACAGACTTTGTATCGCTTCTCTATAACTCAAAAAATCATTTAATTAGTGGTTGATGCTGATAATAATATAAAACATCGAAAATAAACTATGAATTTCGAAAAAATATTTCAAACAATTTTTCTTCAACATATTTACTTTATGAATTCCACAGGATTAACCAATGTATATAATAAGAATTTTTTAACCTCCTATATACAAAAGTAAACAGAGTTGGCAAGAACCGTGGTTGTTTTTGAAAATGCCAAAAACCCGTTTTTTGGGGATGTTTAAACCAGGCTTTTTTTGGTTTAAACCAGGCTTTTTTGGTTTAAACCAGGCTTTTTTGACTTAGATTTTTTTGCTTTATGTATTTATATTACATATTCACAGAAATAAGTTTGTTTCGCCTTGATGTTATTATGCAACAGCGGGGTTATGCCGGAAGAACTCCCATAAGCTTAAAGAAGTGCGGTCAGTAAATTTCTTAAGTTGAGAATCTCCCGCCCTAGCCATTGGGAAAATCCCGTCATTACTCGAAATGTAAGACAATAACGGGAAAATCCTGTTATTGCTTTGCATGTAAAATTTAAAGGTCAACGTACCATAATCAGTACGCTAAAACTGAGCTATTAAATTACAAATTTAGTACCGGTACGTAGATATCATTGAAAGTCCAATCCAAGCTAATGTTGGAAGCTACGTAGGCAATCGATAAATTTTGCCAATTTCTATCAATATATTTAAGCAATATTGGCTTCTTTATAAAACAACACGCATTTAGGCATGTAGAAATATAAAATTTGGTTTGTTTCGTATATTTAGGCTTAACATCCTTACGAAATACCGAGGTTATCAAGGAGAAGACTTTCGCTTAAACTGACATCCGAACCGCTACTTGGGTTACGCATGAAAGAAGGTTTGTGGTTCGACTGGGAATTGAACATGGGACACCTTGATTAAAAGGTGGAAGGAAAATAAAACTATTGCAGGTGGTTTGATATCTGGAAACGTTACCATGAAGTTGACACGATTCGCATTTTTCATTCTTTTTATTTTTTGTGGTTTAAACCAGTTATTAAAAAAAAAAGTTGGTGTAAACCAGCCAACCCTAAAAGTAAACACTTCTTTTTAAAGAATACACAAATAACTAGCAAAATAGTATGTAGTATTTTTACTTCAAAATATTCCATACCCTCTTTTTGAAACAAAATAAACCTAAAATAAAACATAAGAGAAATACTTAGATTTATATGATACACTTAAAGGCTGCACATCTAGAGCTTTTGGTTCTGTATATTCTTGAAATTCTACAGTTAAGTTTTATAGAACCACCATCACAGTTTACCCAATCCTCAAGTTTTCTGAATTTTTAACAAGAGGGTTTCAACATGTCATTACGGAACTCCCCCCACCCAAAAAAAAAAAAAAAGATTACGGAATATATTTAAGTTAAGCTAAATACAACTGCACAACAAACATGACTGAGTGATTAGCTTTTGCGCTTCTATCGGGAAGTCCGGGATTCAACCAGCATTCGACCATTCTGACAAAGCTTTTCTTCATTCCATCTGTGAATGTAGAAATAGTGCATCTACTGTGAGTTGGGCGACTTCCTTTTTTATTGTTTTTAAATCGTTATTATTACTAATTACCAGCAGTGACGGTTTTGCGAAGGTTAGGGGGGCGGTCTTTCGGACTGAAGCCCATTCCCCAAAGTTACGGAATGTCTGCAACAAACGAAATATCTATTATTTATGCCTTTACTCATAAACTTTAAGCTCCCGTCAAATAAAAATTACGAATGTTTAAAAAAACTAAACATTAGTAAGAAACCCTTCCCAAAATACTTTTCTAAATCCGCCCCTGATTCTCAGTATAAAATGATTTTTAAAGTTGTATCTGGAAGATTATTGCTAAACATATAAACGAAACGAAATATTAGTTATGCCTGTAATCATAAACTTCAAGCACTTCCCAAATAAAATTAGGACTTTTTAGGAAACGAAACAATCAGAAAAAAACCTCCTAAAGTACTTTTCTAAATCCGCTACTGATTATTTCTATAAATTGGTATTCAAGGTTGTGTCCGGAAAATTATTGCTAAATCACTTCACAGCTACAGTATAACAGAAATGTGGAAGTACGGTTTGACGGATATATTGAAAAACGTACGCTTTGACGGATAAATAGAAAAACGGGCAAGTTTAACTTTTGCGCTAGAAGCTAGAGTACTAAAAGCTCTTAGAAATGAAACACGGATGACAAACTAGAGAAGAAAAAAAGATGTCGATAACTCAAAAGTTAAATAAAGTTAAATAGCCTCTAAAATTACCCTCAAATACTACATTCTTCATGTTAGCTTTAATTCGTAAAACCTGTGCTCCATCCATCTTGATGGTGAATTTCAGAGCGAAATATCACATTCAGGTCATGGAATTCTTATCTAACTATAGAATATACTATAAGAAAGCTATTTAGATAGAAAAATCATGAAGTTGAAAAAAGCCAAAATTTCCAAAATTCTCGTTTTTTTCCCAAAAAAAAGCCGGCTTTTTAAGTGAAAAAAAACCATTGATTCAAAAAAGCCGGCTTTTTTGCATCTCTACTTGTGGGACCCTCCCGTGTAAGAGGCATTTTGGACCTGTGGAAAGTAACCCTGATTAGAGGCTGAAGCCGCCTTCTCCCAGTTTTACTTTTTTTTTTTAATGACTTGAAAACGTTTCACATTTCAATTTCAACTATTGCATCAAAGTCCCATTATACACAGTAGTATTCTACGAAACTGACTGAACTTTGACGGAAATTCTTGTAGGTGATCTCTTTTAAATTTTGGCGGTCTTTACAGTGACTGCTTTCCATACCTCTACAACAACAAACCTTCCAAGTAATTAGAACTGATGCTAACTCCAAACATTATAGCCAAAATACAGTTAGATGTTCTATCTTACGGTGGCAATTGAAACTTCCTCTTTTTCAGTTCATGGTTTTACCGACAGGGGACTATGAAACTCTTTTCATACTTTGTGCAAAGTAACCCCGTCTTTTGATATATATTACTAGAGAAATTAACAATATCAAGCCTGCAGAATTACAGCACGTTGCTGGTAACGTCACCAAACGAGATGAGCAAGGCCTGGATGTCCATGGCCACCTCTTCCAGCATCTTATAAACAGGTAACTGTTTAACTTTACTATTGTCTTTTTTTTTTTTTTTTTTTTTTGTTAGTTAGTTCATCGTTGCTATTAAAATGTTAGTTGAATCTCGCGCGTGAGGTACCGGTTTATGAGAAACACCCTGTATAATTCAAACCTGTGAATAGCCCAACTTTATAATTCTGTAGGTACCTCGTAGAGCAAAACTTTGCAATGTAAACAACACATTGTTCTTGTTTCAAAACATTACTGCACTTTGCATATTGGGTGGGTTCCCCCGTGACATAATGTCTTTCGCCTGGCAATTGTATATTACACATCTATTGTGTTACCCTTTTTCTTTTTAATGGCGCTGTGAAGAAGCGAAAACTGTACTAGTAGTATTATTTCTCAGGAAAAGAGGATCAACCAACTCTTGTAAACGAAGTTAAGGGTTTATTACACTGACCTTTAATCAGTAATTTCTTTGTTGCTTGCGTTGAAATAAAACACTCCATAATTTCATCTGCATCCAAATCGCCTCAGTCCTCATCTTCACAGGAAGACGTGCTTCGAGTGAAAATAAAAAAAAGGATAAAAGCGATGTTGGCTGCATTCAGTAGAAGATCATGAACTCCACTGAAAACGATTTGAACTTACTGCGAAAGGAAGCTTAATGCAATAAAAGTATCTTTCGCACGCCTCAGGCAAAACGAAGGAATGTTGTAACTATAGGATATTAATCCACCAAAGTCAATACACTTTGATATCTGTCATAAAATAACCAAATATTAGGATGCAGCGGGCAAATCGTTTGTTTCACAAATGCAATCTGCTATTTGTAACTATATTGCATACCAAATCTCCCTTAGTTTATTATTATTATTATTATTATTATTATTATTATTATTATTATTATTATTATTATTATACTGATTTATTTGTAAATTTGTTTTTTTCGTACTGGATTGCTGCTTCTTTTGGTATTAGTAGAGACTTAAAAATGGAAATTAAATGTATTCTTGGGATGCTTAATCGATTGCAGAAAACAATTTTTTTAAATTATTATTACCTTTCCTTTTCTATAGTGATCACCGTTAAAACCGGAAGTGCTTGGTTTCTGCCAGTTCCGGTTTTAATAGAGAAATTGGAGTGAAGATGGAATATATTTAAGACGAGTAATATGTTCAGAACGTACCTTGTTTTGAACTGTACCACCTACCATACTAACTTTGGGCCAGATACAAGAGCTCCTGCTGTGTGTTGTTAAATGCGTTTACGTTCGTGTAGTTTTACACTCTTCATGTATTTTATTTGCTGATAACTAGAGAGCGGATTTTAAGGTGCAGCACCTTCTCTAAAAATGTAGTTGTTATAACAACCAAAGTTCAAAATATGTATTTCCGGGCATAAAATGAACTGAAATGAACGTACTTTGTTGCACCTTTTTCGTTGAATGTTGTACCTTTTTTGCTAGATTAATAAAATTTCCCCTTATTTTAGCCTTCAGTACCTTTATTATCCCTTTTTCTCTCTTTAAAAAAAAAAAAAAAAATTGAACAGAACAATATGTTTTATTTTCAACCTGGTTTACACATAATATTCCATAAATTTAGACACAATCTTGACGGATTTATTAGAGGCAACTTTGAACTGAATTTGCGAAACAATCCGGACGTAGAAACCTTTGCAAAATCAACTGAACTTCCTGTCCATGTGCTTACAAGATATGCACTGTTGGTTTCCATTGATGTCGAGCGTAGTTAGGATCTCCTGAGGTCCAAGCGACAGAAATTAGCATTCTTAAACATAGAAATATTGTGCATAATCAAGTATAGCCAGTTTCTGAAAAGCCAGTAGTATGTAACGGTTTCTCAAGCCATAATATTGCTAAATTAATGTTTTCTTTTTTCAAATGCCAACTTGGTTTAACCACTATTTTATTACAATAATGTTGAATGTTGTACAAGTTTATGAGATTAAATAAAACAGTTTTGCAATTTATGTCAAATGTTTAAAGGCAAGATTTTAACAATATTTGCTGGTGTAATGAATAAATTGATTGATTGTATTGGATTTTGAGTTTAACTTCTCTTTCCGCAGCGAGGCTATATGAGACAGGACCTACTGATTAACTTGGAATCCGAACCATATGAACTCCCACTGGAAATCGATATTCATGTAACATATTCTATAGCACCTAATAAAGATATCCTATTAGCACTTTTTTGCACCCTTTTGAGTGGTTTTTCAGCACCTTTTATTCCTTTTTTCCTACCATATTTTTGCACCTTAAAATCTGGTCCCTACTGATAACTAATGAATTCTTAACTGTCTGTAAGAAGTGTTATGACTGCTCTCTTGTCATTTGATTACAAATTTCGAATATTTATTTTTCTCTTCTTCCATATTGTTTAAAAAAACGCAATTAGTCTATTTTATACCTTTTCGTTCTTCATTTCTCTATATATTCCTTGAACTTGTCTTTTAGCATTGCAATTTCTTTGTAATTCTCATTTACTTTGTTTTCTTTCTTAATGCCAAAAATCCACAGTTAATTCTTTTTGTTATACAGCTCAATGTATTCTATTTAATTTTCTTATGCTATATTTCGGTCGTTAAAGACTGATTTCCATCTTCAGTGTCTATATTGTTGTAGTAGCTTTTACTTGCTACCTTTCTATTTATCGGCTTTACTTCCATATACGTGCATTATGTTTCTGTCCCTTCTCTTATCACTTTTGAGTCTATTGAATATTTTCCATCTTTGAGGATTTCTCTTCTTAATTCGCAATTCAATTTTCTGCACATTATTTTATTTTATTTTTTTTCAGCGCAACATTCTTTCCATAACTTTCCAAAGCTTTTTCTATAATTCATGCTTTTTAGTTGTGTCACTTTCATAAAACCTTTCCTCGCAAAATTCAAAATTCTCCCACAATTATTTAGTTCGTATGTCTACTTCCTATCTTTTACTTTTCTTAGAAATTTTAAACAAATCTGTTTTTATTTCCCCATCTTCAAACTTTTCAGTATCTAGTTTGTTGTCTCCTACTTTTCTTTCTAGATACACTTGTTAATGAAATTTCACTTCAGTCGCACAAGATTGTGATCTAGTAACTTGTGCGTTGTTTTCTTACAATCGGTATTCAACGTCTTTGCCTTGACAGAGGAATTATGTGTAGTATTTCTCATGTTTCTTTACTTCCTCCAAGTAAGTACTTTCAGACTTCATCCATTTCCTCTTCTACACAAAATTTTTTGGAGGACCTATCACATCAATCTCTTCGCCCGCCAGAGACGCCAGTGCAGTAAAATTTGTGTTTGTTTGTATTTCTATAATTTGTTGATATTTCTAGTCAACCTGCTCCGTAACTTCTACCTCTCCTCCGCTAGTTCACTCAAAGTAGATTAGAACCTGTCTTTGAGTAAAATATTGTATATGACAAAAGAGCACAATGACAGTGACTAATGTTATGTTTCAAAGTGTTTTCCGGTAAGGAAATCTCCATTTTACGCATTAAACAAAAGAAGCTTAGTACAGGGATATAATACTTGGCTTCTAGATTTTAATTTAGATTGGAGGTTATAGATTGCTCGGAAGAAGACGTAGGAAGGGTACTCTTGCAATGTTTAGATTTGCCAAGTTGGGGTATGTTATTGCTAATTATTCCCTTACCATCGATTAAACTCTAAACTGGACAGTTACAATTACGATATTTATTTGATTAACACACTTTATATTTTTTCTGTATATTTGAAGCGGGTATAACCTAGCTGTTAGCGTTCTTTGTTCATAAAAAAAGTTAGGTTTCCCGTTCGAACTCTCGACTAGTCAACCTGACAGATTATTTTTCAAAAGTTCTTCCAGGCAAATACTGGGATGGTATCTTGACTATGCTCTGAATGATTCCGTTCTACTTCCTTTCCTTGTCCTTGATTTGAATGATTTTAATATAAATTGATGTTGGAAACCATATCTAGAAGTTGTTAAAAGACATGAAGTAAAATACACAATAAATAATAATACTTTTACAATTATTGGCAGGCGACTTGCCACAAACGGAAACTTTTATGCAAAGCTTCTTTAAATAACCTTTCCGTAAATATAGCAATATTCTGTTTTAACACTGACCATCAATTTCACCCTCTTCGCCCTTCCCTCTTTTCTTCTGGTACTTTCTACCACGTTTCTTATGATATAGTGCTTACTAAGCCAATGTTCAAATCAGACTCTCTTCTCTTTAGTTACATCCAATACTTTTTCTGCTCTACTAACTCTAATAAGGGGCATGGTGACTTAGTAATAGAGTGCTCACCTTTGATGCAGTAGGTCCTTGGTTTGAACCCAGGACAACTGAATTTGTGATCGACAAAATCACGTTCATGGTGGATTTTCCCGCTTTCTCCCACATTATAATTCCACTAATTCCTTCATAGTCATTGACTTTCATTTCACATGACATAATCGTTAGACGTAAAACTAAGAGATTTTACTGATCGCAATGTATATTCATTAACTAACAGAATGCCTGTTAATTCATTATTCATTAACTACCAAATTGCCTGTTAATTCATTATTCATTAACTAGGAGAAACCGTTAATTCATTATTCATTAACTAGGAGAATGACCGTTAATTCATATTCATTAGCTAGAGCACCAAAACTATCACTAATCAACTTAGAGACCCCAAGAACTATGAATTCGATACTAATATCGATAATTTTCAATTATTTTTACATATCACTATCCCCTTTCAGGAGTACTAATGGGATCTGAATTTGGATTTAAATGGCCTCGGAAGCGTCACTGTTCATCTCAGCGACCCCGAAAACTATGTATTCGACACTAATATCGGTCAATTTCTATAATTTATATATATATATATATATATATATATATATATATATATATATATATATATATATATATATATATATATATATATATATATATATATATATCCTCCTCCCACTCCCAAAGTTGAAACGTCAAAGGGAAATTATAAAAAACATCCCAAGTCCCGAACCTCATCAATGTTGAAAATTTTATCAGGATCGATCGGTAGGTCAAGAGTTATTAAGTTACAAATATAGACACTTTCATTTTTATATATACAGTGAAACCTGTCTTTAGCGGAATCGAGCGGGACTTGCAAAAATTTCCGTTAAAGTCAGGTTTCCGCTTAGTGGAGGTAGACCTTTCCTTTAAAAAAAATACATGCGTATAAAGGGGTATATTGAGAAAATATATTACTGTACGTACATTGTTCGATTGCAGTACTTCTTTCTTCTACGAATAAATACACAAAAAAATTAAAATGAATACAAAATATTCTATGCACACGTTTTCTTTATTTTTCTAATAGCCAAGCAGGGTTTTCTGTGTACATTGCTGCTTGGCTGCTTGACTTTCCGCATACACTTTAGCCTGAGAAATTATACTAAGTGAATCAGAATAATTTTTCCGTAAGACAAATTTTTCAATTCCTTTAAACTTCTGAGAGCATCTTGACATGTATTTATTCTACACTCTTCTTCGAACTCGGTATCGTATTCCTCTTCTTCCTCTATGTCGTTTTCTTCTTTCCGACATTCCGTATGGTATTTGATTAAAGTTGCGGGGATTAAGGACAATTTGTGGGGGGTGAATATGAGCAGTGGTTGGGGAAGGTAAACACTGTCCAGAAATATTTAACAAAAGAACGAACATTTTATCGCAGACAGTGCAATGTATATATCTCACAAAATGTCTAAACATCTTCTAAACGCTGTAGTCCGGAACTCAGAATTTTCCGTTAAATGTTTATTTTTCTTTCCGTTGTCCGCGTAACAGTTTCCGCTTAATGAAGGGACTTTTTACACGTTTTGTTCTCCAAAATTCATGGGACCGTGAAATATTTCCGTTTAAGACAGTTTTCCGTTTAATAAAGGGTCCGTTGAAGACAGGTTTTACTGTATATAGATTTTCTGTTGAACCGAGGCTTGTTTAATCCATTGTGCTCTACACTCATATTTTGATAGCCTTTTGTTTTATTTCGTTACTTAGTACGTCTCAAATGTATTTAATGCTAATTTTAAAGAAACTGAAGTCTATTGGGACTTTGTTTCTAAGCCCAAGGTGTGCTAAGTGAAAACTTAGACAACACAGCTTTGTTATTAACATAGCACTCCGCTGATACATGCTGCAGCGTACAATTTCTTTCTTTCGTGATATATGAGAAGGCGTAGTCTAAAATGGAAAGAAGAGATGAACTTGCAGAAAATGTTGTCTTGAAGCTTCTGACCTATTTAAGTGTTTTGAAAAGGACATCGTCATATTTATAAGGAAATAATGGAAGACTCTTTGATAGGGAGAAAAATGACAATAGCAGGAGATAAGACAATGCATATGGTGTTACTGGATATTATTCCACGAAGTGAAAGTGGCTGAAAACAGAAAGAGAGAAAAAAAAAAAAGTAGTGGAAAATAAATCACATTGTCACTGTGCAAGTATTAATAACTAGAATTTCCCTGAAACCGTTCATTAACATTGGTGCTACTTCATAACGTGTTCCTTTCTCGCCTTTACGTTGTCTACACACTTCTGTCAATTCAGAATTACCAAGCAAAAGATTTACATCACGTCTATTTGCACCTTTTGCGGGAGATCTCTGATTTTTTTTTTTTTTTTTTTAACATTCCGGCAAGATTGTGATCTTTCAATCAATGCACTCATGGAGAGTTGCGTAATTCACTAATTGAATTTCACGCCAAAGACATTAATAATAATTATTATGCTTGTTCCTTCTCCGCCTCTGTTGCATACCCTTCTCGTAGCGTAAGTCTTTTCTTGTTGGATGTAAAAAGCTCTCTCTCCCACTCCACCCTCTGAATGGATATCGTTGGACATAGTGTATAACAGTAGTGCTACGGTGTTGACTTCAGTGGCATTTCAAGCAAAGGATAAATGATTATGTGTTTTCCTTTTAATAAGCAAGAGCATGTCTCATGCATGACTCCAATAAAAGCTACACATTCCAATGATGACTGTTGTGTAATTATTTTTTTTTTTCTTCCCTTGAAAGATGTGTTGTTACTTAATGGGATAATATGAATTTAACCTTACAAGAGTTTGTATTGTCGTTATTGTCAGTGGCGTAACGCCCATAGAAGCTGCTAGTGTTGCTTATGAGACTAGACATTTCTTGTTTCATCTGGAAAACGAGAAGAGACGTTCGTTTTTCAATTTGAAGTGAGACGAGATGGGAAACTTTGCGAGTCCCCTGGGCAATACTAGCTTACTCAACTCTTACATCTCATACGCTGTTTTAGTGAAATGAAATGAAATCTTTGAGTTTTAACGTCCCACGTTAGGCTAAAAGAGACGATGATTGAAGTTAGTCAATGACGATGGAAGAATTTGTGGGATGAAAAGTGGGAGGAAACGGAAGTACCCCGATAAAATCCACAGACACGATGTTGTCCACCACAACCTTACTTGGCCACGGATCAAAAAAAAGGACTCCACGCGCCAGAGGTTACTCACTCTGCACCCGTGCTTCGCACTGTTTTAATAAAATAAAACAAAATAAATGTAAGTTTTACGTCCCACGGATATGCTGGCTAGGCTAAAGGAGACGGTGATGATGAGAAATGAATGTAATTGTGGAATGAATAAAGGGGGAGGAAACAGAAGAACCCCGAGAAAAGCCACTCACACGGTGTTTGTCCAGCACAAAGCTCACTTGGCGCGAGCTGGGATTGAACGACGGACCCCATGCACCAGAGGTGAATGCTCTGGCACTGAGCCACCGCGGCCCCAACTGTTTTAGTGTTAAGCTACATAATGTGATAGTATAAAAACTGTGAATTGTTAAAGTGATTGTGCGAACATAATGAAGAGCATTTATAAACGTTCAAAGAAATGCAAGTCAGTGGCGGATCGAGAAGGTAAAATTTGGGGAGCGAGCAGCCAGAACCCAGGCTATGATAGGTAATATCATGAGTCTATGCAAATCATTTTAATTTAAAAACCATTTACGCACTTTGTTAGCAGGAACTAGGAATAAAAATGAATCATTCCTTTCACTAGTTAGACATGGAGTACGAATTAGCAATTAATAAATTGTAGACATTTACAGGTATGGTAGCTAAACGTATTAATTACAAGACATTGCACTTTATATGGGGAAAAAAGTGTAATTAACATTCAAGATAGAAATTGTCGGAGAAAATAAATATTGAATATAAATATACAACTCACTACTATTAAGGTTACTCTGGAAGTGCCAATAAAGAATAAAAGGCAACTATGAACTTCAATATATATATATAGCTTCAATTATTTTGGTCACTCTAAAAGCTGGGGAAATGTAGGCCCTCCGGCCCCGGGCTAAATCATCCACTAATGCAAGACATTAAACAATATACTCCAATACTCGTAATCAGTGGCGGCGATTAGGGGGGCAAGAGGGGGCAGCTGCCCCCACACTTTTTTTAAGTGACCCCTTAATGTATATAGTTTCATTTGGAAATGTGAAGTTTTTGTATGTATTATTGGTTCATAGAAAAAAATGGTGTCATTCATATAATATTTGCCGTTACGTGAGTACGTATTGATTATTTGTTTTCCCGTGGAGAAAGCTACAGGAATTGCGTTTTAATTGCAATTCAAAACAATTAATATTGCAATTGCGTATTTCTTTAAATGTAGTAGGACGTGCTAGTAGTATTTACTGTTTTTTATTTTCTAAAAGTAATACCATACCTTTAATGGCATGTGTGGAATTTCATAGATATAAAAGTTGTTCATTAATCCCCTAGTTTTAATATAACATACAAAAGGAGCCTCATTATTCATTATTATGCTTTATTCATTATTATCTTTTATGCATTATTCATTATTATCCTTTCTATTTATTTGTTTTAAAAATTTGCTATTAAATAATCTGATCACACAGTTTTGTAGACATAATTTTAAAATGTTCATGAGCAAGGAATTAAATCTCTTCTTACACTTTCGTTATTTAAGAGTACAAAGGGTCAGTACTTACTTGCATTGTTCTTGTCAATTTACTTAATAAAATATGAACTACAATGTACGGTATTTTAACTGAAAAAGATAGTATCCTATTAGCTATACAACCTTTCGTCAAACTAAATGTTAGAAACAACCAGGAAAACTAACATTGATATACAAATATTCAGACTATGTCTTGCCTCCCCCCCACACACACTTTTAAGAAGGATTCTGATAGCTTGTACAGTACAGAAATTAAGAACTGATCAGAGCATACATTTTACACTAAATTTCTGAAACAAAACGAAAACGAGTTCTTAAAATAGAGAATTTGGACTATACGATATTTGTTGATAATTTACGAGAAGAAGAAAACCTTACTTCATGTCTTGTGGGCAACACTGAAAGCTGTGGAAACGTTGTTTCCCCTGAATAAATGGAATAACAAATTAATACACATTTGTATTATATTTAAATTACATTTGTATACAAGTACTTTATTGAAAATATATTTTACTACAGCAGACATGAATTTTTTAAAACAGTTTATTAAAAGTCTTCGTCCCGGCGAGATTAAAATACCGCTAATTTTACAGTATTTATGTGATATCTTCAAATAGATAAAAGATAATCGAAATGTGGAACAAGAGCGCTCTAGACAATATTATTTTACATGAGAAACCGTTATCACGACTCACTTATCTGCTTTCGATTTCGAGCCATTTTGAAAATCGGCATTTATTTTCGCGTTTCTAAACGACTGCAAACGGAAAGCCACTAGGTGACTTGTAATAACGGTATCTCATGTAAAATAATATTGTCTAGGGCGCTCTTGTTCCATATTTCAATTGTATTTTATCTATTTGAAGATATCACATAATTACTGTAAAATTAGCGGTATTTTAATTTCGCCGGGATGAAGACTCTGAACATAAACGAAAACTATGGCCTACAGCGCAGCATAACGAGCGAAGATGTATTTAGCATAATTTCATTTTTAATGGGAATATTAATATGTGTAATGTGTTGTGAAAATAAGTGGTTACGTCCGTAATTCGTTGCCTTTTTGTCAGGAGATTAACATGTTTTAACTTGCTAAAGAAAGAAAAAAAAACACAAAGTTAAAAGTTTTCTCAGAAATACCTTGCATGTCTACTGTTGGTTTTAAAAGTGCATTTCTAATTTTATTTTTTTATTTTTGTCTTTGTATAAAATACGGTACGAAGGGGAGAAATTAAATGCAGGGCCTCGATCTTGTACTAGCAATCAAGAGAAAGTTATATAAGATACTAATTAATTCTTTTAAAGACCCTTTTTTCGAAGCACTTTTCTTTTTTACTTCCAAACTCCTGTGTATAGATATACAAGTTAAAAAAAAAACACGAGTGTGTCCATTTGTCAACAAATATCACAGCAAATTCGATAAAAGACATCGAGAAACGGTTTTTCGATAAAGATAAAGCATTCCAAGAACAGGTTGTAATTATGTCCTTATATCTGTATTGAAAACTGAAGTGATACGAGCTTTGTTATTTTCAATTCAATCTTGATGGCCATTGAGCGAATATAGTGATAAGTAGAGAGAAGTGTTTTCTCTTTTCTTTCTTTACAGGATCCAGCGCCCCAATAAAAGGTCCAAATCTCTGTATTGGGATCAGAGATAGTAGATGCAATTACTTCCGGTTTCAGTAATTTAACCCTATCCGGTTTTGTAAGTACAGGTCTTACTTACGTCCGTTCCTTGTCAGAAACACATGGAACAGGTAAAGTTGAATTTCGTATGCACTATCTGTATGAAATGAAATGAAATTTTGAGTTTTACGTCCCACGGTTATGCCGGTTAGGCTAAAGGAGACGGTGATAATAAGTAATGAATGAAGAAAGTGGGAGGAAACGGGTGAACCCCGAGAAAACCCACGCACACGGTCACTTATCTATATCATCAGAGCTGCACATTAGGTAAGACCTAATATGCAGCTCTGATGATACAGATAGTGAATATGAAATTCAACTTTACCTGCTCCAAGCTGACTGAAAATGGACTTCTAGCGTATAGCTTCATCTCTTGTTACCGTGGTTCTTATGTTTCTTTCTATACAATAAGTACTAAGGAGATATGTCTATAAAGCGGAATTGATGATGTACGGCATTTCGGTATGTAAGCATTACACTACGAAGAAATAGATAAATTTCTAGTTTTCAGTTGACCGAAGTGAAAAAAAGAAAATAATGAAAATGGATAAAAATAATCAATTTCGACAGCATATGTTGGGGTATGCATCTAAGGTAAAACACATTGCAAGAAATCAAAAGGAAAGCACATGTAAATATATATTATCACTATTCCAGTTAATATAAATATCCTGATCACCATGATAATGGTCAGGAAAAGACGTTATTACTATATGAGTCAATATAAACATCCTGATCACCATGGTAACGAGCAGGAAAAGACGTTATTACTATTAGAGTCAATATAAACATCCTGATCACCATGATAATGGTCAGGAAAAGACGTTATTACTATTAGAGTCAATATAAACATCCTGATCACCATGGTAACGAGCAGGAAAAGACGTTATTACTATTAGAGTCAATATAAACATCCTGATCACCATGATAATGGTCAGGAAAAGACGTTATTACTATTAGAGTCAATATAAACATCCTGATGACCATGGTAACGAGCAGGAAAAGACGTTATTACTATTAGAGTCAATATAAACATCCTGATCACCATGATAATGGTCAGGAAAAGACGTTATTACTATTAGAGTCAATATAAACATCCTGATCACCATGGTAACGAGCAGGAAAAGACGTTATTACTATTAGAGTCAATATAAACATCCTGATCACCATGATAATGGTCAGGAAAAGACGTTATTACTATTAGAGTCAATATAAACATCCTGATCACCATGGTAACGAGCAGGAAAAGACGTTGTTACTATTAGAGTCAATATGAACATCCTGATCACCATGGTAATAAGCAGGAAAAAACGTTATTACTATTCCAATCAATGTAAACATCCTGATCACCATGATAATGGTCAGGAAAAGACGTTATTACTATTAGAGTCAATATAAACATCCTGATCACCATGGTAACGAGCAGGAAAAGACGTTATTACTATTAGAGTCAATATAAACATCCTGATCACCATGATAATGGTCAGGAAAAGACGTTATTACTATTAGAGTCAATATAAACATCCTGATCACCATGGTAACGAGCAGGAAAAGACGTTATTACTATTAGAGTCAATATAAACATCCTGATCACCATGATAATGGTCAGGAAAAGACGTTATTACTATTAGAGTCAATATAAACATCCTGATCACCATGGTAACGAGCAGGAAAAGACGTTATTACTATTAGAGTCAATATAAACATCCTGATCACCATGATAATGGTCAGGAAAAGACGTTATTACTATTAGAGTCAATATAAACATCCTGATCACCATGGTAACGAGCAGGAAAGGACGTTATTACTATTAGAGTCAATATAAACATCCTGATCAGCATGATAATGGTCAGGAAAAGACGTTATTACTATTAGAGTCAATATAAACATCCTGATCACCATGGTAACGAGCAGGAAAAGACGTTATTACTATTAGAGTCAATATAAACATCCTGATCACCATGATAATGGTCAGGAAAAGACGTTATTACTATTAGAGTCAATATAAACATCCTGATCACCATGGTAACGAGCAGGAAAAGACGTTGTTACTATTAGAGTCAATATGAACATCCTGATCACCATGGTAATAAGCAGGAAAAAACGTTATTACTATTAGAGTCAATATAAACATCCTGATCACCATGATAATGGTCAGGAAAAGACGTTATTACTATTAGAGTCAATATAAACATCCTGATCACCATGGTAACGAGCAGGAAAAGACGTTATTACTATTAGAGTCAATATAAACATCCTGATCACCATGGTAACGAGCAGGAAAAGACGTTATTACTATTAGAGTCAATATAAACATCCTGATCACCATGATAATGGTCAGGAAAAGACGTTATTACTATTAGAGTCAATATAAACATCCTGATCACCATGGTAATGGTCAGGAAAAGACGTTATTACTATTAGAGTCAATATAAACATCCTGATCACCATGATAATGGTCAGGAAAAGACGTTATTACTATTAGAGTCAATATAAACATCCTGATCACCATGGTAACGAGCAGGAAAAGACGTTATTACTATTAGAGTCAATATAAACATCCTGATCACCATGATAATGGTCAGGAAAAGACGTTATTACTATTAGAGTCAATATAAACATCCTGATCACCATGGTAACGAGCAGGAAAAGACGTTATTACTATTAGAGTCAATATAAACATCCTGATCACCATGATAATGGTCAGGAAAAGACGTTATTACTATTAGAGTCAATATAAATATCCTGATCACCATGGTAACTAGCAGGAAAAGACGTTATCACTATTGCAGTCAATATAAACATCCTGATCACCATGGTAACGAGCAGGAAAAGACGTTATCACTATTCCGGTCAATATAAACATCATGATCACTATGGTAACGAGGAGGAAAAATGTTATCACTATTCCAGCCAGTATAAACATTCTGATCACCACGGTAGCGAGCAGGAAAAGACGTTATCACTATTCCAGTCAATATAAACATACTGATTACCATGGTAACGAGGAGGAGAATACGTTATCACTATTCCAGTCAATATAAACATCATGATTACCATGGTAACGAGCAGGAAAAGACGTTATTACTATTAGAGTCAATATAAACATCCTGATCACCATGGTAACGAGCAGGAAAAGACGTTATCACTATTCTAGTCTATATGAATATCTTGATCACCATGAAACGAGTAGAAATGACTACCACTATTCCAGTCTATGAAACATACCATGATCGTCATGGCAACAAATCGACAACTTATAATAGTAATAATAAAGTTGTTCCTTCATTTGATTTTCGATCGACGACATTAATATAGTCTTGTGAAGGTAAAAAAAAATGAATTAAAGATTACAACATATTCCAAGGCTCTACATGTACCAAAAGAATAGTTTTCGAATGTCCATCTGTCTATTCGTCCGACCCTTTGTGTGTGCACATTCTTAGGAACAACGTCGTTCAACGTATTCGAATAAAAAATTTAATCTTAAGATTCTCCACATTTGTTTTCAATTTTTCTCCTCCAAATACATTGGTATAAGGGTAGTTCCCTAGACGGTGGGTATAAAAAAATCCTCTTTTTCTTGAAATGCATGGAACGAGTTTGCTTATACTTCATTCGTTAATATTTTTATTAACGATCCTACAATACAGCGTAAGTCATTTCTCTAGAAACACATCTAGAATAGGTAGTTCACTTCTGTTTGAGCTAAGTTTTGTGTTTGAGCATTTTCTAAAAAACAATTTAAAAAAGGACTCAGGCTCTATTATTTGTATTTCTTATCCCACATAGCATACTACGTCCCTGGGATGTCCCATTTTGATCCCAATCATCCCATTCGGTTCCCGGGATTATCGGGACAATGAGAAGACATCGCATGGACGTCCTGCATGGAACGTCCTGAAGAATTCCCATGTAGGATGTACACCGGACGTCCCAGATGGGACAGGAGGTCCGAGGGAAAATCAATAGACATCCCTTCGTGGTCCCGTTGAATATCCCGTATCCCGGGATATTAGCGGACATCTGGATCTCCCGCGGAAATCCTGTGGATGTCCCGGGAGCACATTCGGATATCCCGGGATGTTCCGTCGTCCGTTGTGGGCTCAGTCTCGGACATCCCGTGGACGTACTTGTGCTATGTGGGATATAAATATTTTTATTAAGAATCCTTTAATATGGGAGAATTTTTTATAAAAAAATTCATAAAAGAGCTTCGTCTTGCTATTTTTAAATGATTATCTCTAAAATTTTGTTTCTAAACATTCCAGTAATTTGGTTTGTAAGTATTCCAGTAATAAGTTTACAATGCATGACACAATTGAAGAAGTAAAAACAAGACAGTTTCGTGTGGTGGACCATTTTTTTTTTTTTATTTCTGTTGTGTCGTTCACTGTTTTACTTGTAAATGACACAAACAATTTCTTAAAACCCGATTAATCTTTTGTAATAATTCAATTATTGCTAAAATTAGATAACGGCGACAACTAGTGAACGGCGGTACAATAGTTAAATGTACCACAAAAGTGACCTGTACATGACGATGTACAGAATTTTCTTGCACAGAAATCCAAAAGAAATTCCAACACGTACTTCTGATTCACAATTCTCGTACATGCGAATATGTTATGATGAATAATCACATTGACATGAAACAATGCATAGCATAAGCTCTAATTCACACCGTCCATTGGCGTTCATCCTTTATTATATGTGACCAATGACTCAGAAATCTCTGTCTTTCTCTCTCTTTCTCTCTTCCGTGCCATCACGTGTGGACAATATATTTCCCTTAACAAAAGAAGGTGCTACACATACAAAATATGTATATATGCACCTCCCTGCAATTGTAGCTGCTTCTGACAGAAATTAACAACCTTTGGAACAATGTTTTATCTCCTAGACATTCTTTGTTACAGAAGCTTGAAAGTCATATATTAAATGCACAGTGTGTTAACTTCTCCGTATGTGACTCACAATTGGCGCCGCCTGTGAGATGATGCGAGAGTGACAAGGGACTCCCGTCTGGAATTTTTAGCTTCGATCAACCACAGAGTGAAGACTCCAGTAATTAAAAGGAACGAGGCCACTACACGAATGCTTTATTTTTATGTCATTTTTAAAATTTACGTCCCACGAATATGCTCCTTAGGCTAAAAGGAAAATAAATGTTTATAGTGAAATCAACAGTGAAATACAATATTTATTTATTTTTATTTATTTATTTAACAATTACCAGATAGAGCTCAGAGGTCATTTTATACTGGATATCTAACAACAACAGCAACAATAACAATGGAAAAGGATTTGGGAAGGAACCGGCCAGGGCCTGTTTAGTAGGTAAGGCATTTGTCTGGTAAGACTGAGAGAAACCCTGCAAATCCTCAGTCAGGATGGTCGGCAGCGGGATTCGAACCCACGGTCTCCCGAATGTGAAGCCAACGCTCTACCAATTTAGCTACCTCGCTCGGTAAATATCAATGATCTGAGCGGAATTCGAACCTGCGACAGACAAGTTTGAGACTGTTCACTGTGTCAGTCATTTGTTTACTAACTTCCTTGTTACGGTTACCCCTGAATTTGCCACCAGCTGTACAATCTAACTTTTGACTTTCGATAATTATACTAATTAATGGTGACACAGTGGTTTAGTAGTAAAGTATTTATATCTGGTTGTGAGATGCCTCTGGTTCGATCCCAGATCATGTGAGTTTGGGATGAATAACATCATGTCGGTAAGTTTTATCGATGTTCTCCATTTCCTCCCTCATTTTCATTACAGAAACACATTCATAACCATTTACCTTCAAAAATCATTCATCTCGTTTGGCTTGAAGAGCATATCCACGCGGAACTTACTTTTATGAATAAATGTATGCAGGTACTTGCAGTGATCAATATCCCAAATAGGCGAGGTCTTGTTTACTATCTCATGCACTAAGTATGAAAAGTTTTAACCTCACAAATATGTTATTTTTTAGATTTAACCAAAAAATACCTCTTAACCTCAAAAACACGTTTAACTCCAAAAATATTTTGTTTTAACTTTTTTTTTAAAAATTCTACACTGAAAATTTTTTAAAATTAAATTGACAAAAATCAAAGTAAAATCATTTATCCTTCATTTTGTAAGTTAATATACATTTCCTTAGATTAAATTTAAAAATTTATAGGAAATTTATAGGCTGGCTTTTTTTCTTTACAAATTTACAATAAATTTATAGGAAAGTGTGATATTTTTATTGATAAAAATGTAATTTTACACCATTTCATATTAGTAATTTTACTTTATAGGTGTAAATTGATTTACATAGAGGAGTGACAAACAGATTGCCACCATTTTTTTGTAAATTTACCTATGAAATTTTTTACAGTGTAACACTCAGCACATATTTCCATGAATAGGAAACGGATATCCACCGTTAAACTAATACATTAACCGTGAAGATAGTAAATTTACTCCATTAACAAATTCGGCCGAGATAATTGCTTTATCTCGAAAAAAAAACGGAATCGAAATTCGCTTTCTTTCAAAGAGTTATCGTGTGGAGCAACGGACGGACAACGACAAATTAGCGTGGTCCTAATAATTTCTCCAATGAACAAAAAACAAAAATGCCGCAAGTAGCCTAATCAATAACATTCAAAAAGTTTATAATTTTAGGAATAGGATTAGGAATTAGATTTCTGGGCTTTCGGCATCTATGGCCATGTTAGCCCGTCACTAGGATTAGAATTAGAAATTAGATTTCTGGGCTGTTGGCATCTATGGTCATGTTAGCCCGTCACATATGAGGAATAAATTCTTTCGGTGATCATACTATCCGAGGAAACGGAAGGAAGAAAAGATTGGGGAAGGAAGGAATGCTGCTTGGGACTATTAATTAAGGTACCATTCTGGCATTTTCCTTGTGTGGACAAGGAAAACCCACCAAAAACCTCACTTACGATGGCTGGCCTGAGAAACCAGTTACAAATTTTCGATCGAGTGTGCCCAACCGGGCAGCTCGCACGAAAAGCAAGAACGTTAGCAACTACGCTACGCGGGGCCACAATTTATAATTTTAAAGATGAAAAGTAACCTTTATGATGTAATTGTTAAATTTTACGAATAATAAGATATAGTTACATATATATCAGGCGCTCATCCAGAAATTTTTGTTGGGAGGAGTACAAGTTTTTTTTTTTGGGGGGGGGGGTATGAAGTATTGAACGGATATTATTCTGCACCTGAAAAGACGACAAGTAATTGTAAAATACTTCCACCTTTATTTTCAGGATAACAAAATAGAACTAGATCGTTTTTATAAGAGAAAAATGAAATCTTTGAGTTTTACGTCCCACGGTTATGCCGGTTAGGCTAAAGGAGACTGTGATGATGAGAAATGAATGAAAATGGTGGAATGAAGAAAGTGGGAGGAAACGGGAGAACCCCGAGAAAACCCACGCACACGGTGTTTGTCCACCACAAAGTTCACTTGGCGGGGGCTGGGATCGAACCCGGGACCCCAAGCATCAGAGGTGAACGCTCTACCACTGTATAAGAGAAAGGGTACAGAGGAAGTGTAAGATCAAATTTTCATGCTACATCAATCATTTCTCTCTTAAGAGGCCTCATCACTGCTAAATTAAAATACCGCTAATTTTACAGTAATTATGTGGTATCTTCAAATAGATAAAAGATAATCGAAAAGTGGAACAAGACCTCCCTAGACAATATTATTCTGCTTGAGATACCGTTATCATGACTCATTTATCTGCTTTCGATTTCCAGACATTTGGAAAATCGGCATTTATTTTCACGTTTCTAAATAGTTGCAAACGGAAAGCTACTAGGTGACTCGTGATAACGGTACGTCATGCAAAGTAGCATCGTCTAGGGAGGTCTTGATCCACTTTTCGATTATCTTTTATCTATTTGAAGATATCACATAATTACTGCAATATTAGTGGTATTTTAATTTCGCAGTGATAGGGACTCTCAAACAAATACAGTGTTATTGAAAAAGTATACAAATATGTTGAGTTAGGAAGTTGTAGTAGGATCCCGTGGACCCCCTTAGCCCGTCCCTGACATTAACATTTATAATATTATATATATATATAATATTGTAAATGCTAATTAGGTCTTCATTGCGAAGTGAGAAACTCTGGTTTTGATGGTTCTATATATTCTACTCTCTCTCAAGAGTTGTAAAATTTGCTATTACTATCACTAGCGTCTCCTACCGACATATAAAAATATTTACAACACAAAACCCCACATGTTTCTGTGAATTAATGTTTAAATGGTAAGAAATCAGACTAAGGTCTCCCCCTTTCCCATTTGCAGGATGTGTTAAAAGACCGTCCTTGAGACGATCTTCCCTCAGGCTTTGTTTTCCCTCCAGGTAAACAAGCATTCCACAATGCATCAGCTCAGTGGCTGCACGAAACCGTCTTTGCGATTCACAAACTTAGGTTCGACAAAAAAAAAAAAAAAAAAAAAAAGTTCGTTAAACACACACAAAAAAAACAAAGGATATCTTTTGAGCTCCTGACATTTCTGCATTTTTATTCACTCAATTTGAGTGTTATAAAGTTTGGCTTCCAGTAAATAAAGGATTGTTCATATAAAAGATCTTTTTTTTTTTCTTTTCAAAGAACGTAAAAAATTTAATGTATAAGCCTAAGGATGTTTAGCCGTGATTGCATATTATAAGCAGAGCTTGGATTTTCATGACGAGAAACTTTGGAAATACTATGCATGCATTTATGCTGTGGCTGAACATGATCTAAAATACAACAGAAGGACCCACAAAAATAGATAAATATTTTAGAGAAATTTCGAAGAACATACATTATTAAGAAGTTTTCAAACATACTAAATTTTGTCCAAGACAAATATCTTTAAGTTCTGAAGCATCGATAAAAGCTGAATGGTTCTCTTCTCATTATAGCGCGTTTACTCAACAGAAATGCAGTTCAGTAATTCTTTTTTCAAGTTTCCATGCTGATTTTTACAACAGTATCCCTTCCTCTTTCCATCCCTCTTTTGACCACATTTGCGGGGTTGCAGCGTCTTAAGAGGCTGCTCTACTAAAAGTAATACAAATTTTACAATTTTTCTTTTGCTTGTTTATTCATAAGTGAAAGGAGATAACAAAATGCAACTTACCACAATCATAGATAATGCTATTCTACAACAGAAAATATAAACCTGAAAAATGTTCACTGTTGCCATCCATAGAAATTACAGTGTTGCCAGAATAACAATACAACTAAAAATCTAAGTTAAGGCAGAGACTAGAAGAACGAATTCAACTGCATTTGATTACATATCATGTTGCTTTGGTTTGCTGTGAACTACTTTTTAAATAGCATTATTATTTAATTTTAATAACTGTAGGTTAAAACTATTATGTTGTAGAATAACATTATCTATGATTGTGGTAATTTGTATTTTGTTATCTCCTTTCACTTATGAATAAACATGGTGGGTGGTGGGTGGTGGATCACAGTAGATCACATCCTGTTGACCCACAACCCCTGACCCACTCAAAAAATTTTGACCCAAGATCCACTGACATGTCACAGAAATCCGAGGCTTAATTATCAGTAAAAATCGGAAGTTGTGGCAAAATAAAAGACAAAAAAATGGCCAAATAAATTTTTAAAATAGCAGTTTGTGTTGAAAAAATTGAAAAATATGAAATGAAATCTTTAAGTTTTACGTCCCACGGTTATGCCGGTGAGGCTAAAGGAGACGGTGATAATAGAGATGAATGAAAATGGTGGAATGAAGAAAGTGGGAGGAAACGGGAGAACCCCGAGAAAACCCACGAGCACGGTGTTTGTCCACCACAAAGTTCACTTGGCGGGGGCTGGGATCGAACCCGGGACCCCAAGGACCAGAGGTGAACGCTCTACCACTGAGCCACCGCGCCCCCCTTGAAAAAATTGACTGTAATTATACTTTTATATCATTAATTTAACAGAAACTCACATTAAATGCGTTAATCTCCGTTAAGGTTCGTTAATAACACTAATTAATACGGCTGACTGAAATTATCACTAACCAAAACACATCAAACCGAAGAAAGAGAGAAAATATTATAAATCATAAAAATATTAGTTTCATAAACATAAAACAGTTGTGAAAATACGCTAAGAAATACCATCACTGAATAGAAATACCGTATTTCTTCTAATATAAGGCGCACCTTTTTGTCAGCATTTAGACGTCCAAAATTCAGGTGCGCCTTAGATTCGATGGCGTCTTGGATTCGATGTATATACTGCAATATACCTATTTATTCATTGCATGTAGGTTACAACATAGAATCTACTGCAGTCTTTAATACTGGTAGTTACAACTAATTTGCTTAAAATTGGTTGTATCACGACAATGACAGATTGCACAAAGATGGTAATCACTCACGAACAGTAAACATTTTGTTTTACTGATAAGAAAATGCTTGTCGAAATTATTCCCGATAGGAATGTATTTGTACATTATTTTTGCGCCTTAAATTCGAAGTTTTTTAAAATGGGTTCAAATGAGGTGAAATTTCAGGTGCGTCTTAGATTCGATGGCGCCTTATATTCGAAGAAATACGGTAACACAAAGCGTCTGAGTAAATGTACAATGTTTTGATTAAAATACCGATGCATGTGCGCTGACTACGTGCGTGCTCCGGGGCTCCAGCACCCACACAAACAATCTTGTGGGTGCGCCGCATCTATAAGAATTTTATTTTGGACCCAAGTTTGAACCCGTTTCTCTTACGTTTAAGTCAGCCGTCTTACCGACTGAGGTAGAGCAGCCCCAAAATATCCTTATAGTACCGGTACATTTTACTTTATCGCAGCACAATCCTTTATGACGATGTTCCTAAAGATTTTAACTATAAGGAAATCAATCAAAAAATATGGAGACTCCCCTGAAAACATATAAATGTCCCGCCATTGATGTGCACCTATATAAATTTTGAAAAGTCGGTACCGTTGTACCGATGTGTAAATTTCCATTGGTGAGCTGCATTCCATTAGAACAGCAAACAATATGACCTGCATATCCGGTAGAACTGTGAATAAAAATTAAAGAATTAGTGTTAAAATGGCTAATGTTTTATTTCAATTTACAAATAATCAAGACTCAAGACGTAAATTAATAATGAACACAATAAACGCCATTTATTCAGAATTTGTTGTAAAATAAAATGTCATTTATGGCATTTGGCCACAACTTCAGGTCTTTAATTATAAGCTTTTAATATGCACTGTCTGAAATTTAATTCATAGTAATGGCTCATTTTCCATAACAGAAAGTTAAAATTATTGGAAGTTAAGGGACATTAACAGAGAACAACAACACATAATGTTAAGTTTTTAGCACATAATTCCATTATTCTTATTTATTGATAAGAATAAAAC
Organism: Thermobia domestica; assembly: GCF_964235325.1. Lineage (NCBI taxonomy): Eukaryota > Metazoa > Arthropoda > Insecta > Zygentoma > Lepismatidae > Thermobia > Thermobia domestica. The sequence goes on along the minus strand of NC_137454.1, from coordinate 15,263,093 downwards.
GGAGAATATAATTTATAAAAATTTTAGATACACAATGTGTCGGAAAAGTAAGGGAACTTTTTTCTTTACAGATCACCTCTAGCGCCATCTATTGAAGCAAAATATCATCAGAAAGGTACATAGATATCTGCTCAACAAAACGAGACCACAATCATGAGAATCGATTAACAGAGTGTCAAGTTACAGCAAGAAAAGTTTAGTGTATCTGGTGTCAGTCACCTCGTCTCAAAAACACGATGGAGCAAGAGCCAATATTAAATTTTGTTTCAAGCTAGGTAAAACATGTACTCAAACATTAGAAATAATGAAACAAGTGTATGGTGATGAGCAATGTTCGAAGTTGGAAAAAAAGCAGAGGCGGTATGTTTTATTAAGATTTTGACTCAACATACCGGATATTTAAATATTGTCTTGATCACTTGGAAAAACCAGAGACGGTATGTTCTCATTACTGAAAAACCAGGGGCGGTATGGCATACCACCGCATACCGTCTCATTTCGACCACTGGTGATGAGTGCTTATCTCGTACATGTGTGTTCGAGGGGTATACGTGATTCTGGGACGGTCGGGAGTTCTTGGATGACGACCTACAGCCAGGCAGACTAAAAAACAAAAATCGCGATAAGTTGGTGGAGCAAGTGTGTGAAATGATCGCCCAGGATGGTGAATATTATCTGGATGTTATGGAGCGTTTGTCGAAGCAAATCGTTCGCGTAAGGCCCGAGTATCGAGCCCCATTCATTTGGTCTTTATTGCATGACAATGCACCATGTTACAAAACCGCCGCAGTTCGTGACTTTTTGGTTGAAAAACAAATCTGTGTGCTTCCACATCCTCCGTATTCGCCTGATTTATCGCCTTGTGATTATTTCCTACTTCCAAAATTAAAACTGGCCATAAAAGGAACATTTTATAACAATATTAGACACGTCCCGTCTGCCGTAATGAGGGCCATTGAGGAGATTCTAAAAAAGGACATTACAAAATGTTTACTAACGTTGGTTGAATCTGCCCAGCGGTGTGTTAATACGGAATGGATGTATTTTGAATAAAAAGAACTACACTTAGTAAATTATCCAATTTGTTTTGTTTAAATTATAAAGTTCCGTTATTTTTCCGACATACTGTATACGTATAAACCTTCAGTACTACCGGATAAACTTATTTTGTAAAATCCAAATTCCAACCAGTGTTGCCAGATTAGGCTATAAGTTAGGATTGGGAGATTTTTAAAGTGCTTTCGCTACCAAAATTTCAAACTGGACGACACACCACTTTTTGGGCTACTTTTAATAATCTGCAGGCTATAACTCTTAAGAATGTGCTACTTTCTTACTTTCGTATGTGATATTATGAATTATTAGTTTTATATAATACAATAAAAGTTATGTTTCTGAAGTAGTCTAAATATAATGAATAATACAGGGTGTCCAATGTACAATGCAACCCGGAGTTTGGGATAGTAGAACTTTTGAACCTGAAGTGATACACAAATAATGGTTATGCCAAAATGGAGCCTTGTTCATGCACATATTTTTAAACTAGGAAGTAACGATCTATCCCGAACTTCGGGTTGCATTGTATATTGGACACCATGTAGTTATATTAGAACTGACATGTTTGATACTAGTTCGATTCTTGTTTTAGTATTTTTTAATCACCAGATATGACAAGACTATATTTTTGTTGAGTTTGCACTGTTACAGTATCACTGACTGTGTTCCTGTCAGTTAATACCTACGCTTATAGTTGTACGGAGCTGTGTAAACTAGGAATGGCCAGGATTCGGTTTTAGAAGATCCGGTTCCGGAACCAGTTTTTCGGATCCATTTCTGCAACCGGTTCTTCGGATCCAGGTATGGAATCAGTTCTAAAGAACCGGTTCTGGAACCGAGTTTTCGGATCCAGGTCTGGAACCAGTTCCTAAGATCCGGTTCTGGAACCGAGTTTTCAGATCCATTTCTGGAACCGGTTCCTAAGATCTGGTTCTCGAATTGGGTTTTTGGATCCAGGCCTGGAACCGGTCCCTAAGATCCGGTTCTGGAACCGGGTTTTCAGATCCAGGTCTGGAACCGATTCCAGAACCGGTTCTGATAACCGGATCGCCGGAACAGAAACTTTGTGGCCATCCCTAGTGTAAACGTGAACATCGTGTTACTATATTATTCATATTAAAATGATGAGTATAAAGTGAAGTTACAATGAAAAGTTCCAAATTCATGGCTCTCAGATAAAGAATGTAGCAAATGAATTAAAAGAAATGAGGAATAACAGTGAAAAAAACTTACGTAAAAGTTGTAAAGTGTATTTCAGAGCCCAGAAACTGATTTAAGCAAACATATTTCCTAGAAAAACAGAAAGGCCACCCATTTTACACTATCACCGTCTATCTAGTTCATTGCGCACTGTAGTTCTGCTGTTCCTGACGAAGTGTGGAGTTGGTCCTAACACACCACTGCCAACAGTCCGAAACTGCGGTCGCCGTCTGAATGTTGCCAACCCAGACATTTCATGTATTTCCAACTCCAGATGTTTTCATTCAATCGATAAGGATATATCGATTCGTAAAAGTGAGGCTGCAAAATAATCCATTTTTAGGTCTAGGCTACAAATTGTTCAAATTCGCTACTTTTGGAGCAGCATCTGGCAACGTTTTAATCTTCAGATCTGGCAACACTGATTCTAACTTAAAATGTTTCTTTTCAATTTACAAATAATCAAGTATCAAGACAAATTAAGCTTCAATGAAACTTGTTATCTTAAAATCTGTAATAATTACTGCATCAAAATTACGTTTCCAAGAAGAATTTGTATATTTGATATGTGCTAAACGGACTTGATGAGACAAGATTTTGTGACATCTATTATGCTTGTCTTACTGAAAATAATGCAAAATTTACCATTTTTCTTTTACTTGTTTATTCATAGGGAAAGGAGATAATGATATGCAACTTACCACAATCATAGATAATGTTGTTGTACAACAAAAAATATTAACCTGAAGAATTTTCAGTGTTGCCATCCATAGAAATTACAGTGTTGCCAGAATAACATTTTCGATAAAATCGAAGTTAAGGCAGCGACTAGAGGAACGATCTCAACTGCACTTGCTTACGTATTGTGTTGTTTTGGTTTGCTGTGCACTACTTTTTAAATAGCATTATTAATTAGTTTTAATAACTGTATGTTAAAACTATTTTGTTTATTACAAACCAAATACAACTATTATTTTAAAATAGTTCACAGGAAACCGAAACAACATGATACGTAATCAAATGCAGTTGAGTTCGATCCTCTAGTCGCTGCCTTAACGTAGATTTTTGGGGAATTGTTATTCTGGCAACACTGTAATTTCTATGGATGGCAACACTGAAAAATCTTCACGTTCATATTTTCTGTTGTAGCACATTATCTATGATTGTGGTAAGTTGCATTTTATTATCTCCTTTCACTTATGAAAAACAAGCAAAAGAAAAATTGTAAATTTTGTGTTATTTTCAGTAAGACAGGTTCTTAAGCTAGACCTCTCTTAATCGATTTTCGGCTTTTTAATAGCTGAAGTAAAGTAGTTTTGGGTTTGGTCAGTACTTGGATGAATGACCATTAGAGGAAAAACTAGAAGATGCCATTGTCAGTGTTGCGTTTACTCAAGGTCGTAAGCACACAGCTGTAGAAGCTACATGAAAAAAAAAAAAAACCGTGAACTTAGAAAGTGAACATCAACGGCGATTGGATGAGTGATATGCTGACCATACATTAAAGTCGTCTCCGAATTACATCCTAGAAAATAAAATTATTCTAGTAAAATTTCAGGACGTACGGTGGTTTAGTGATCGCGCACCTACGCCCTAGTACAGCATCGCTCAGGATCGAACTCAAACTCTCTAGGATAATATTCTTTATAGACTTTCTTCTAAATTTTTGTCATCTCTGACTTTGTTCATTCTTTTCAGTGAGTAGAGCATAATGTGAAATTAAATATTTTATTTTTATTATAAGATTTATGCTATACATTAAGTGTCAGGAGTCATGGAATGGGTGTGTCCGTCTATCTATCTGTTTATCGACAGGTATCAGTTCAAAAACCGTAAGAGACATCGAAAGTGGGTTTTTGAGATCGATTTAACGTCCCAATAATAGGTTTCATCACCTTTGTTAACCGTAAATTAAAACGGGAAGTGGTAGAAGTTAACCATTTCTGGTTTCAACGTTCATCGTCATAGAATAAAAAATTAAAAAGAAAGCGCAAAGAGGTTCTATGGAATTATTTCCGTTCTTGTTAGAGAGATTAAATTTTGAAAATTTTATCCCATTTGGACCAAGTTTGATTGGTATGCGACCGTCTCCTTCCCTCTTGTATATGTAAATAGATTTTTAACCATAGGGTTATGAACTATAGATCCTGTAAGTTCTGTTGGAATCGCCTAAGTCCTCTAATACTAGATTCAAAAGCCCTGATGTTTACCGATTTTATTTATTTATTTATTTATTTAACTTTCGATGTCCCATCTAATCAATGAGTACTTGTTCATCGAGGCTATACAGAGATGTTTTATACTGCTGTACTACCTACTATGTTATAAAATGAAAAAAAAAAAAAAACCTTTTAGATCATCTATAAATAACAAGGATGCTATAAAGTAGAGGATCTGCCTATACAACAAAATCTTGAAGCCATACGTCACAGTTTCGCCACCCCTACACTGCCCACTCCACCCAATAAGATCGCAATGTTTTGAGCCAACATATATGGCAGATACGAAAGAAGCCAATCAGACGATGGCAGAAACAAGAGTAGTCAATCAGACGTCCCGATGCTCCATTGTTTTTTGGCTTCGTTGAGTTAATAGGATGGGCAGATCCTCTATTTTATAACATCCTTGAGCTATTTTTGTAATGTTGCTGTTGTCCTGTACCATTTTGAGTCCCAATTTTTATGTTATCTAAATGTTAAAACGTTTCAGTGTAAAATGGCTTAGTGCTATATCTGATACCTATTATAAATAAATAAATAAATAAATAAATAAATAATAGGACTTCTATTCATATGAGTACGAATCTTGGTTAACTGTTTGGGATTATCAATCTCTATCAGAAAGAATGGAAATTTATTGATAAATTCTTTACTCAGATGGTAATGGATAACAAATATACTAGCGATTACAGTTTGGAAAATATAGACATAAGAGAGCCGAGTTATAATGTAAGAAGTCAATCGACATTGGTAGCACTAAATTGAAAACGCGAAAAATTGAGAAGAGTTATACTGTCTTACAATTTAAAATCAACAAACTATATTAAGACCAAGAACAAAGCAACTCTTACAAAAATTAAACTGTTTCTACTTTATGACAAGGAATTTGATGAAATTGTTACTATTTCAGAAAATATTTAGTTATAATCTTTTATTCAAAGAATCAATCTTTTATGTTTAAATATGACGCCGGATATGAAATTTTAAGCAAGGTTGACTTATTCTTCAAATGATAGTTAAATGATGCTTTAATTTTCATAGTTCTGTTAATAGTATGTTATGAAATTGACTGTTTCTATTTTGATCTTTTTTTATAACCAGCTTAAATCTTGTAATTTGAATATATTAACCTTCTGACAAGGGCATTAATATTCAAATATTCCAGGGGCGGATCCAGGACCGACTTTTGGGGGGGCGGTGGGTTGTCATACTGCTACTTTTAAGGGCTCCAAACTTTGGGATGGGTTTTATTTATATATATAAAATAAGAAAGTTTCCTCTTCTGATGGGAGCAATCGCCCCTATCGCCCCCCTGGATCCGCTCCTGTAATATTCATTTTATGTATTTATGATTGATTGTATAAGGATTGTATAATGGTTTTAACATAATGTTGTATTTCTGCCAACGAGCTGTTCACAGCACTGAAAACTATTATTATTATTATTATTATTATTATTATTATTATTATTATTATTATTATTATTATTATTATTATTATTATTATTATTATTATTATTATTATTATTCAAGGATGTTATAAAATAGAGGATCTGCCCGTACAGCAATATCTTGAAGCCATACGTCACAGTTTCGCCACCCCTACTCTGCCCACTCCGCCCAATAGGATCGCAATGTTTTGAGCCAACAATCATGGCGGAAACGAAAGAAGCCAATCAGACGATGGCATAAACGAGAGTAGCCAATCAGATGCTCGGTTGTTTTTTGGCTTCATTGATTTAATAGGATGAAGATCCATATGGGCAGATCCTCTATTTATAACATCCTTGTTATTATTATTATTATCCCAGTTTGATGTTCTTCACATTGTTGCCAACAAACAAAGCATTAAAATTTAAGTAACTCTCAGCTGAAAATTATTGAATATTGTTAAATCCTTCCTGTTGACAAGTGGTATGTGGATCATTGTTAGGGATATACCTGCTACCTAACCTTGTATTTCCTCATATATAGAACATAAGTAAATAAACAATGCCTCTCAGTATAATAAAAATTATTAACCTCTTGGATACCAGTGACATCTATGTAAATGTTATGAAAACATATCCTTTGTTAAGGGTCATATTAATCCTGGAGGTGATGAATTTCTTTAGTGGATGAAAGACACGAGATAGTTTCACTATTTCTCCTTAGGTGACAGCATCTTACTGACAGAAAAGTAAAACAAAAAAAAAAAAACAAAAAAAGTTTTGTCTCCGTATATGGCGGGCCTAAGGGAGCATTCAATTACGACACACATATGTTTGTTTTGACGATAAAGAATTAGCAAATTCAAGCTCGTATTTCGAGATTGGAAAAATTTTTTTAAAAAAAATTGATATCTGGTCAGTGTTGCCAACCTGAAGCAACATAAATCCCTTCAGAACATCAAAATTTCCCTTTTTCAGTCAAAATGTTCCACAATACAAATATTTTTTTTATCAGTAATATGAATGCTCTCCTCGCGCGTGCACAGCAACTATGCCCTTTATAACGGTCTAGACAGTCTTATAACAGTAAATGAAAACCCATGTTACAGTATTACAGTAGTACAGTGTTAAAGTATTACAGTACTCACACAGGACAATGATACCTGGAACGCAAGGGTTAATTTATTATTGACAACATACAACATACTTTTCAGCGCAATTAATAGCTCGTTTCTCCCAATTTTCTCTAAAACTATGCATCAGCCTCTCTCTCAAGCAGGGACACTATCTATGCTAGTCTCAGGCGTGGAAAAAGTGCGTGAGAAATTAGTATTTAATCACTATTGTTGCTTTGTCTAAATAAATAAATAATAATAAAATTTTTAATTAGAAATTTCAACATTTTGTTATTTTCAGTTGATTGCGATTAACTTAACTCGCAAATGTCATAGACCGCAATTGTCAGGACAATACCAAAACAGAAAAGAAGTTTATAAATAATTGATAAAGGACCTCAAAGAATAATAATTCTTGTCAAAACCAATCAGCCATTATGTAAAATAAATAGATAAGTATCAACTCTTCTAATTTTAAAATTAGATAACACTTATTTTTCTATTATTACTATTACGATGTAATGTGGTAATGTGCAAAAGTCATTAAACCTATTATCTTTTTTGTTTTATGTGTGTGTGTATGTGCGTAGGATGTTTTGGTTCTTACAACATGTAGCAAAGATTTTACTACCATTTCATTGCTACAGATATTGTCGAAAACAGTCATCATTTGCCCTCTTTAATGACCAGGTATTTTACTCTGGCGTCATTCCTCATGTTTTGTGAGTACAACGACATTGTACCACAAAAACTCATAAAGTTTACCTTTCAAAAAGACAAAAGAACTAACTAGAAAAAGACTAAATACTGCTTCTCAGTCTTTAAGATGTAAAAAAAAAAAAAAAAAAAAAAAAATCTCATAACAGCGAATGGAATATGATTTGAGGTTTAGCAACATATAAAGATTCATAAAATAAATTGGATGAAAGACGAGAACGTTGAGATAGGAAAACGAAAAGAAATAGTCTGTGCTTTCAATGAATCTGCCATAGATGGCAGCACGCGATTGATGATCGCTGAGTCCAACGTCCTTATCGGAAGAGTTGCAAACTCCCCGGTATTGAACAGAAATCTTTAGGGAATTACGAGTGGTTTACCGGTTGGCATAGCCATGCAGTCTGGAGATTTTATCACGAAACACAATGTACACTGCAGGTTAAGATTATTTACACTTAACAGCAATAATAGCATCATCGTGTGATCCAGTTTTTCTTTTCTCGCTAATGGTAGTACTCTCCGGAACAGGGCCGGCTCTACTATGTGTGCAACATATGAATTTGTACGGGGCGTATATATCTGTCATAACTATAATATTTAAAATAAAAATTTCTGAGTTAAGTTTAGAGTTGCCCCCTCCGTTTTTCTTTTTTATAAAAATTATGAAAATTTACAAGAGAAATGGGGTAAGAAATGATGATTTGGAGTTCTTATGTCATGTTTATGTGTGAAAGTTTGGCAGTGAAGTTATGTTTAATACGAAAAAAGATATGTAGAAGTGGGTACTATTTGCAAGACGCGGAAGGCTTCGATGACTGAACAGCATGGTAGTCGTATAGGATGGGTAATCGGTGCGTTGAATATGATATTTCCTCATTGAGTTTTACAGAATTATATAAGAATAATGAAGAAATTGTATTAAACTTTTTATGAGAAGTAGGGATTATTGAATTTAATTGACAATTGAAACTTATATGAGAACCTGTTGCAGTCACTGTTCTAGTCTAACTAAAGTCTTACCAGGTAACCTAGCCGAACCTAAACTAACCAAACCTAACTTAAACTAACATAACCTAACAACCTAGCCTAACCTAATAATTTTTAATGTTTTAACTGCATTTTTGTAGTTAGTGGGAGGAAACGGGAGAACCCCGAGGAAACCCACGCACATGGTGTTTGTCCACCACAAAGTTCACGTGGCGGGAGCCGGAACCCGGAACCCCATGCACCAGAGGTGAACGCTCTACCAATGAGCCACCGCGGTCCCACCCTCTATTTGAATACTACATTCATAAATCATGTTTCGGTCGCATTATTTTAAGGTCACATGGGCAGTGCTAAAGCAAATGATCAAACAAATCCGAGAATTAATTTCTTAATTGTTGTCAAATACAAGAACTCAATTCTCGAATAGTAGGGAAGACCTGTTCCATTTAGTTAATTATCACAGCTTTGATATGAAAACTAGTGTTGTCTTTGTCAGAAACAAATTCCTTATCATTGAAGGTAAAAACAAGTTTTTTAAAATTATTTTTTAGCAAAAGTAGAACGCAAATAAAGAAATAAAGATGAAAGAGTTAGTTGCACTGGAATTGCAAACTGATATATTGAGATTGAATCTCGATATTGAATTCTATAAAAAGGATTACCATCATTCCTCTGAAGAAGATACGTTTGTTTTACCTTTGACAAACATAATAGATTAGTATTTAAAGAAAAAAACAGACACAACGAGATTGTATTTGTACTGTTTAGACCTTTCTGAGTGCGAGTGCATTTCCCCCCTTTGGCAAATGATGGAATTGCGTCGGGCAGTAATTCCCTAGGGCCGGCCCTACACCTAAATTCCGTTCATTCTAGCTTTGGAAGTGCGTTGGTTTAAATAAAAAGTAAACTCTGACCAAAGGAAATCAGTTTTAATAAATAATGTTACAGTTTCGGCAATGCACCATTGTCTCTATAGACACATTATTTGTCAAGATAATGGTAATGTGTCTGATAAAGCCAATGGTACATTGCCGAAACTGTAACACTATTATTTAATGTAAAAGTGATTTGCTTTGGTTAGATTGTATTTTTATATAAAGAATTCTCGTGTAAGCAAAACTTATCACGAGAAGTTTGTCCCAGTTGCTTAACATGTCATCACTTGAATACTGGAGTAAAATACGAGTTAAGTTAAGGAATATGGAAAATAATATGTTACAGCCTAGAGCAGCGTTTCCCAACCGGTGTGCCGTGAATGGGACGCTGGTGTGCCGCGAAGAATCGAAACAAAATTATTAATTTTATAGCAATCAAATTTCAAAACGTAGGGAAAAATGTATATTTGTATTTCACGTTACTATGAACCTCTATTATGAATGTACAATTCTAAGTTTCATACCGGGTTACTGTTCTATACATTTCTAATGTTGAAAAAAGTATTTGTTATCATTGTTATTACCATTATTGCTTCTTTATTGTTGCAGACTATTTTGTAACTTGAAAATTTAAAATACCATGCAATCCTTTCGACAAATTATCTATTTGTGTTTTAAAAGTAAAAGAGATTTGTTTGTTTGTTTGTTCGTTATTTAGTAATTTTCCTTCTTAATAAAAGGTTGGATACAATTTTTAAAAAGAAAGCGTATTTTTAAAAACCTGAGTCCAATATTCCATTGCAATTGTTTTCTGTTTTTAAATTAGAATGAAAAATAAGCATAATGGTTTACCACGGGGAAAAACCAGTGCTCGAGCTTTCTTCTCTGTGAGAAGATCAATAATCACAGAAAAAAATATCACTGTGTTTTATATTTATAAATAATAATATTTATAAGTGTGGCGCGAGAATCCAAGTAGCACCCGTAGTGTGCCGCAAGTTACAAAAGGTTGGGCAACGCTGGCCTAGAGCATTGAATTTCGCAACCATTGATTGGACAGGTACACATACTTTATAAAGGTTTTCTAAGCAACGTGAAAGGTAAGAAATATTATTTTAACTACTAATGTTGGACGTTGAAATGGAGAAGAGAATGAGGCTTCCATTTCCTTCTCATTAATTTCATCTCTAAACTGTGCGAGTAAGTTTCTAGTTTCAAATTAAACACTGTTCTATAAAAAGTGAAGTGTGAAAAAGTGAATCAAACATGTATTACGAAATTGTCACAGGACATGTATTCTGTCGGAATTAAATAACTCTACGATAACTTTCGTAAAGATTATTCAAAAAAAAAAAATTTCGAGATATACCCATCCAATTATAACAATTGAAGACTTCGGGGCAAAAACCCGTTAAGTCCAAAAAGTGAAAGTGTAAAGGAGATAGTTTTACAAGGGTTTCTCTTCATCCGATTTTCTTCAATCTTGGCACATATATACTAGACCAAAAATAAATCGAAGAGAAATCGAAAAGAAACGAAACTTCGCCGATTCAAAGATGACTTCGAAGTAGGAAATACGGGTTTTGTAGTTTTTGCGAAAAAAGGGCTGCAGGGGCAATGGCCCCCTTCAAAATAACAAAGGACTCCACACAATCCTAATGGAAACTGGAGTTCGCTGGAATTGCTTGAAACCGTGATATGTTGTAGATATTGTGTTCTTAAGAAGGAGTCTCAATGGACATAACCACAAATCACTGACCGTTTGGACACTACAGGGCCATTTTTTTGAAAACAGCCCAAGATAACGACATTGCGGATATTGGTAAAACTGACTAAAGCCGTGATATGTTGTAGATATTGTAATCCTGAGAAAAAGTCTTAATGGGCATAACTATCACGCACTGACTGTTTGGCCACTACAGGGTCACTCTTTTGAAAGCACCGAAGATAAGGGCATTCTGGATTTTGATTAAAATGACTGAAACCGTGATATGTTGTAGATATTATGATCCTGAAAAAATGGGCAGAACCACTAATCACTGACCGTTTGGCCACTACGAGGCCATTTTTTTGAAAGCAGCCGAGCAGAAGATAGTGATATTCTGGATTTCGGTGAAAATGACAGAAACCGTGATATGTTGTAGATATTGTCATCCTGAGAGAAAGTCGCAATGGACACAACCACAAATCACTAATAACTTGTTCACTACAGGGCTACTTTCTTGAAAAAAGTTGAGCATAATTATGTTCTGGATTTCGGTAAGATTTAGTAAAACTAAGATAATGTTGAAGATCTTCTCATCATGAGAAAAAGTCTTAATGAACAGAACCATCGAATTATGACCGTTTGGCTACTACAGGTCCAGATTGTTCTAAAAACAGCCGGGGATAACGATATTTTTGTTTTCGGTGTAAATGAATGAAACTGTAATATGTTGTAGATGTGATCCCGAGAAGAATTGTCTAGGGCTTTCCATGGTTTTCCTTTATCCTACAAGATGAACATCTGAATGTTGTCTATGCTTAAATGATGATGGCCGCTACTCTCCCCATTCCTTTCTCCGGGTTGTGGGATCGGACGTTTCAGGATTTCATACAATTTAACCCAAATTCCAGAGTATCCTTATCTTCTGCTGTTTTTTTTTAAAAAAAAAGTGGCCTCGTAGTGGCCAAATCATCAGTGATTGGTGGTTATTGCCATTAAGACTTTTTCTCAGGATCACAATATCTACAACATATCAGGGTTTCAGTCATTTTTACCGAAATCCAGAATGTCGTTATCTTCGGCTGTTTTCAAAAAAGTGGCCCTGTAGTAGACAAATAGTCAGCAGTGATTTTTAGTTGTGCCCATTGAGACTTTTTCTTAATAGCACCATATCTACAACATATCACCGTTTTAAGCAATTCCACCAAACTCCAATTTCCATAAGGATTGTGCGGGGTCCTTTGTCATTTCGAAGGGCATCGCCTTTGCAACCCTTTTCTCGCAAAAACGACAAAACCCGTATTTCCTACTTCGAAGTCATCTTTTCATCGGCAGTTTCGTTTCTTTAATGTGGCCCTTTTAATTAAGGAGATCTTTTTAGGAAAGGGGCCTTTTGCCTCCCTTAATCTGTTTTCCGAAAGAAACAAAAAATACGTGTCGATTTATTTTCGGTCTAGTATATATGTGCCAAGTTTGAAAAAAAAATCGGATGAAGATAAAAACCCTGTGAAGATATCTCCTTTAAATTTTCATTTTTTGAATTTAACGGTTTTTCCCCCAAAGTCTTCAATTGTTACTCTATCCTTTTACCTTCCCACCCTTTTCTTTCCTTCTAGGGCAAATATCAAAATATAGGGCTCTAATTATTTTAAATGAGTAATCTAAATATCGAATTTGTTGTCTCTAACCTAAGAGATTCTGAGAAATGGACATCTTATTGTAATAATTGTAGTTTCCATCCCTTTTTCTTTTCACCTTCTTTTCTTCCCTTCTAGTTGAAATATCAAGAAAACGCTTAAAGGTGTGCCTAATTATTTGAAATGAAAAGACCATACACCAAATTTCGTATCTCTAACCATTCAGACATTTCGAGAAATGGGCATTTTAAGATAATAATCGCCACGCTTCTTTCCCTCCTTCCCAGCCCAATTTCAAAATATATATATATATATATATATATATATATATATATATATATATATATATATATATATATATATATATATATATATATATATATATATATATATATATATATATATATATATTCCTAAATGGGACCTTAGATCACAAATCCTATGCCCTGTTTAAATTTCAAGTTTCTAGCTTAAGCGGTTTGGCCTGGGCGTTGATCAACCAATCAACGAGTCAATCAGTCCGTCAGGACTTCTTTTATGAATATATATAAGTTACTTGAACTTGAAAGGAAAATTAAGAGAAGTATTATATTTTCTACTGATCGGTGCACGAACATATAAACAGATTCTCTAGCAAAATTGTTCTTTCTTTACAGAGGATGACCACCATTCCTCCAATAATTCGAACACTGACAACAGTATTTGGAGAGGATGCTATATTTACATTTATAACTAATGTGTTTAATGCATTCAATTATCACACGAACTGTGAGTGATCTAAATTTGTGAAACCTCTCTTGAACGGACCTCTCATTTGTGGACAAATTACCATGTTCCAACGATGTCCGTTATTTTCATTGTATTTATTTTAAGATTTTATAAATGTTTGCTTTAATATTTTACAAGTTTTTGTTTTCATATTTTATAGATGTTCGCTTTAATATTTTATAAATATTTATTTTCATGTTTTATAAATGTCTATTTTAATGCTTTATAAATGTTTGTTTTAACATTTTGTAAATGTTAGTTTTAATATTTTACAAACGTTTCTTTTAACATTTTATGTTAGCTTTAATATTTTATAAATATTTATTTTCATGTTTTATAAATGTTTATTTTAATGTTTTACAAATGTTTGTTTTAATATTTCGTAAATGTTAGTTTTAATATTTTATAAATGTTTGTTTCCATGTTTTATAAATATTTGCTTTAATATTTTTAAAATGTTTGTTTTAATGTTTTATAAATATTTGTTTTTAAATTTTATAAATGTTTGATTTAATGTTTTAAAAAAGTTTAATATTTTGCAAATGTTTGTTTCAATGTATTATAAATGTTTACTTTAATATTTCATAAATGTTAGTTTCAATGTTTTGCAATTTTTACAAGTCATCTTACGCCACTGTTAGAAGATGCAATCTTCTGCTTAACGGTCCATGCTTTCCTTTTATAATACATAAATAAATGATAATAGTAAACTATTCCAGCACGATAAAAACTATCAACCATATTAGATTAGCAACTAACGCCGTAAAAATCCGTTTCTCCCAATTTTCTCGAAAACCGCGCATGAGAATTCACTTTCAAGTAAATCACTTTATTCATCTCAATATGATCTATTTACTAAATGTCTTATCTTTGCAGAAGAATATCATAGTCAAATAAAAATTACAGTGTAAGAATTGATCGTAAAATTAGGCTATGTCTTCTTATTAACCATACTGTATATTGTCGTCTTGCTATTGACATAATGAAATGTTTGAATAATGGACATTTCAGAATCACTTTCATATTTCGAAATGGTGTGATTATCGTACAGAATATATCTTCAGTTTTGCAATAAAGAAAATTTTGTTTTCAATTTTTTCGAAAAGTATTTATGAGAATATACACTTGTAACGGACTACTTACTGTCTCGTTACAGGTGTTAATTTCGCTGTTAATTATGTATGCTGTTAATTATTGAACAGATTTTTCATCTTCCTAAGTATTTACATACCTGGATTGACTAAAAGCAAGGATCTTATAAGTAGAGGATATGCCCATATGTATCTTCATCCTTTTAAATCGGTGAAGCCAAAGAGCAACCGAGCATCTTCACGTCTGATTGGCTACTCTCGTTTCTGCCATCGTCTGATTGGCTACTTTCGTTTCCGCCATGATTGTTGGCTCAAAACATTGCGATCCTATTGGGCGGAGTGGGCAGAGTAGGTGTGGCAAAACTGTGACGTATGGCTTCATGATTTTGTTGTAAGGGCAGATCCTCTATTTTATAAGATCCTTGACTAAAAGTGTAATTTTTATCTTCAGCACTTTAGCACTTCATTGCTTGTCATAAGTGCATTTTTCTTGTTTTATTTTGTATTCATTTGTATTGTTCTGTGTTTTTGTATTTTGTAATTTTATGTTGCACCCAGCCAAACACACCAATCAATAAATAAATCCTGTTACCCATCTCCAAATGAAACTATAAATAAATAAATACTCATAGCCCAAGAGAAGACGTTACCTTCTGCAGCCCGCCCATCTTCAGATGGGAAAGAAATTCCACTTTTTTAAAATATTACTCATTCTGAGGTTTCGTTTACTATGCATAATTGTGATTATTTTGGTGCAGATTTATTGTACGGATCCACACATAAATTCATGAAATATATATATATATATACTCTTCTCTCTTTGAATTCACTGTTTGTACCTGAAGCAATCATTTCTGTGACCTACACTTGCACGTGCGGTATTGCGGTGGTGCGTCTGTTGGGAGTAAGCGCGTCAGTGATGGTGGGTATACGCGTAAACGAGGATTGTGGAAAACCACTGCTTTCGTTAACATATGTGATTGGTCCCTTAACTTACAATTTCACTTACAAATTAAAAGAAAAACTTACCTTCTACTATTCTCCACATCTTACCACTCTTTCGTGCTCACGATTTTTAAGAACTTCAGAAATACCTCCTCCCCTCGTATCAGAGCTTCCTTCTTAAATATGTATTGGGTGAGATAGCTTTTAAATTCTTTCTGTGAAGACTTCGATTCACTGATCTCCACGTTCATTTTATAGTATTTGTATGAGCACCTGTTACGTTGTTTACAAAATTCAAACTGTGATTCACCGCCAAATGCTGATATCCTTTCCTAGAGAGATTTCTGTAACCTGCCTGCTAACTCTATAGTCTTAACCCTAATGCGTCGAAAGGATGTCTTAGCTAATCCAAAATCTAAAGAATATTGCAATTGATTTTATTGTGGTTTCAAGCAGAAATTTAAGATGTCCAATTACAACTTTCTACCTGAAACATGTAATCATTGAATTTGTACTCAGTTGTTATGACCGATAGTAGAAATGTAATGGCAGGCCCACAAGTAGGATTTATGTCACCCGGGGGAAACACGAAATTCGGCGCCTATCGAAGTTTGGTAAGATAAGTATTATTTAGTTATATTATTGCTCTAAGAGTATAAATTACATTTTAAATGACACTAATGTTTTATCGATTTCTAATTATGTTATTGTAAATATTTTAAACCAAAAAAATATATTACACTCAGGTTGTTAATGAACTATACCCACAAACCATAAGAGGTGATTCCACACATAAAAATAAGAGGAAAAAGTTAATATGGACCTATGGCGGAAAGTGCATCATTCCAGAGCTAGGGCTGTCCAAAATCGCGAAAAAGCCAAATTTCAAAAGGCCCTATTTTGAATTCGAGAGACTGTGGGTGGTGGTCCTTCTCAGCGTAAAGGAAGTCACGAATACACAATCCAAAAATGCATATTTCATTAATGTTCAATGGATGTACAGAGTATTTCCGGCAGGGTGAAATTGCCAGACATGCCATCAACCGAATTTTGGGATACTCTCTGACTTTATGATTGGTCCAAAGTCCAAAGTAGTCAAACGATAACCCTTGAAAGCAGCGAACAGAGAATCATTTGGTGCGATGTCGGAGGTGTTAAGGATCCTCAGCAGCACGGTCTCTCGTACTCGGATCCTCAGCAGCATTGGGTGTCCATTGTTGTCAAGGCTTACCTCTTGCCTACTGTGGACCCTTCTTGAAATCAGGGTATATCTGACAAGGGAACCTTCCGAAAATGATAGTTGCAGTAAAAGATATGGCCTATGCCAATTGAAAGAGCTGTAACAGAGATGAGCATTCCCAAAAAATTAGCTGCCCATAGCGATAGGTTCAAGAAATATAAGGGGTGGAAGTTCGGGAAACAACAAGGTTGGACAAGGGAGAAAAGTGCAAATTCCGCAAAAAAAAAAAAAAAAAAAAGGGGGGGCACGGCAAAATACAATGCTGGCAAGTGATGTATAGAAAGAGACTTGCCACAATAGGGAACAAATGGAGGCCACCAGTAGGGTTAACAGTGTTGCCAACTGCAATAAAAAATACATGTTTTGCAAAGAGCACTATATGAATTGAGTGCAATATTCAGTGTCATGTAGAACATAAGATATGACGTGTATAATCAGTGGTACAATCTAACAAAAGAAAATAGAAAAAACAGAAGTACGAAAATTACGGAAAAGACGAAGTTGGCCATAATGCGCCACATTTGATCACGAGCTGTGCATATTAGAATGAACAAAACAAGAAGCGCCGACTATGCAGGAAACCGACGTACCTAGAGTCGAAAAGAAAAAGGAGTTCCAGAGTTGGCAGCACTGGCTATAAACATCCAGACAAGTCTAATATAGTTAGACCACTCGCTTCACGAAAAGAAAATTCCGGCAACAGGCATCACTCGGAATGCATCAATGCTAGAATGATTGAGGCAATGGCAAGTCGGGGAACATGAAATGGTTGGGTTGAGCCAACAACCTATAATAGAAGTAAACATTATGTCATGGTTGGGTCGTATGTGGGAATATACAGGGTGTCCCACCAAACTTTGTGACCTGAAAGATTTGAGAAACGAACAAAAATGTGACGGATCCAGTTGTGCAGGAATGTACCAATGTCAGGGGATGATAAAAGTCTGTGAGAAGCAAGCCCCCAGGATCCCCATCATAGGGCCCCAGGAGCCAACTTCAAACTTTCAAATGGCCACAGGGACCGAGTGGTACCTCTCTCGATAGATCATGGAATGTGCAACAACATATATAGGAAACATTTTCTATATGAAGCATGTTTTTCAAAATGGCCGCCACAAATATATGTTGTGTCTTAACATGGCATCGAACATTGTGATCTCAAATTAATGCGAAGCGAAAAGAGATGTTGCAAATCCAATTGCACAGGAATGTACTCATGTCGAGGGCCAAGAAAACTTTGTAAGAAGTAAGTCCCCAGGGTCCCCATCATAAGGCTCGAGGGGTCAACCGCAACATTTCAAATGGGAACAGGGTGCGGATGATATTTCTCTGGATAGATACAACACCGCCTATAAGAAACATTTGCCATATGAAGCACGGGTTTCAAAATGGTCGCCAAAAATGCACGTTGTTCTTGTCACCGAGCAGATATTTTTGGCGGCCATTTTGAAATCCCATATAGTAAATATTTCTGGTATACGTTGTTGCATATTCCATAATATAACTCGACCGATGGTGCTATTTGAAAGTTTGAAGTTGGCCCCTGGGACCCTATGATGGGGGACTTGGGGGCACTTGCGTCTCGCAGATTCTCGCCCACTGACATGGGTACATTCCTGCACAACTGGATGTCACATTTTTTTTTCGCTTTGAAACTATTTCAGTCGCAGAGTTAGGTGGGACACTCTGGATACATCATATAGACGGTGATAGTACTGCAGACAGCAACACACAGCAGATCAAGCCTTTGATTATGTTTGCTTTCTACTGGTATGAATATGTGATAGAAAGACCACCAAAGGTTCCGACACCTCTAGAGTACTGTTTCGAGACATTCACAGGCGATCATTATACCATGTATGATGGATTGGCAGTATTCCGCTGTGCTCACTGCAAATGTATCTTCTGCTTGGACCATTGTCTCATCGAACAATTGCACGTACAATGTGGACGAGCATGTACAAATGATGCGAAGGCTAATGCCTCTTGCCGGAATTTTCTTTTTGTGAAGCGAGTGGCCTAACTATATTAGAATTGCCTGGATTTTCATGGCCAGTGCTGCCAACTTTGGAACTCGTTTTTCTTTTCGACTCTAGGTACGTCGGTTTCCTGCATAGTTGGTGCTTCTTGTTTTGTTCATTCTAATATGCACAGCTCGTGATCAAATGTGGCGCATTATGGCCAACTCCGTCTTTTCTGTATTTTTCGTACTTCTGTTTTTTCTATTCTTTTTTGTTAGATTATACCACTGATTATACACGTCATATCTTATGTTCTACATGACACTGAATATTGCACTCACTACTGCACGCACTCTCTTTGCAAAACATGTACTTCTTATTGCAGTTGGCAACACTGTTAACCCCACTGGTGGCCTTCATTTGTTCCCTATTGTGGCAAGCCTCTTTCTATACATCACTTGCCAGCATTGTATTTTGCCGGCCCCTCTTTTTTTGCGGAATTTGCACTTTTCTTCCTTGTCCAACCTTGCTGTTTCCCGAACTTCCACCCCTTATATTACTTGAACCTATTGCTATGGGCAGCTAATTTTTTGAGAATGCTCATCTCTGTTACAGCTCTTTCAATTGGCATAGGCCGCATCTTCCACTGCAACTATCATTTTCGGAAGGTTCCCTTGTGAGAACTCAATTGAGAGCATATCTGAGCATTACAACTTGTAGGGAATACCCTCTACACCTATTAACAACTGATGAAATATGCACTTTTGGATTGTGCATCCGTGGCTTCCTTTATGCTGATAAGAACCACCATCCACAGTTTTGGGAATTCAAAATAGGGCCTATTGAAATTTAGCTTTTTCTCGATTTTGAACAGCCCTAGCTTTGAAACTATGTACTTTTTTTTGCCATAGGTCCATATGAACATTTTCTCTCAATTTGATTTGAGGAATCACCTCTTACAGTTTGTCGGTATAGTTCATTAACACCCTATATATATAGCTTAAAAATACCCCAAACAATGTCTGGTAAACAGGAAAAATTATGCAGTTCCTCGCTATGAAGTTTCCGCCATTCCTCATTCCCCATTCCTGTTCGTCTTGGGTTCGAATATTTGTCACAAGATTTTATTCTCAAGTTTACACTAAAGCTTGTAAAAATCAGCTTTCCTATAATTGTAATATTTTCTTTGTGTTGTTTTATTTAAGGTAATTTTATTAATGGACCGTATATAAATGGTTAAATTAGGATGATTCACATCTTCAGGTGCTAAGGGATACTTGTCTTGTTCGAGTTACACCGAAACATTCGTGCTAATGTATTAAGATATGAAATAAATTGTTGGAGTTTTTGGCAAGTTCTCGATCTTCTTAAAAATCGTAATTTGTATCACCAATTTCTTTTACATTAAAGTCCAGCTATAATGAAATTAGAACAAGTAAACTAATGTTCTGTTCTAAGTGATTAAAATAATCTTGATGAACATTTATTTGGAGAAGTTGGTGTTATATAAACAACGCTCATAAATATATTTTTTGTTTAATCATTTACAGATATTGTTAGCAATTCA
Organism: Thermobia domestica; assembly: GCF_964235325.1. Taxonomy (NCBI): domain Eukaryota; kingdom Metazoa; phylum Arthropoda; class Insecta; order Zygentoma; family Lepismatidae; genus Thermobia; species Thermobia domestica. The sequence goes on along the minus strand of NC_137454.1, from coordinate 15,242,582 downwards.
CAATTACACATACTATACGTCAGCTCACGAGCAGATTTTATGTGTTTTTAACCGACAAAAATACGCCAACACTTCCAGATTTACCTGGCAGATCAAGGATTCTATTGTTTCTAAACACACTACATCTATTATCGAAAAGTTTATTCGTCTTAATATTATTATGGAAGAAAGTTTGTGTTGTGGGTATAACATCATAGTTGTTATTTAATGTTTTCTAGAAAGAAGTAGGTTTTAGTCCGAAACCCCCCAACATTTTGATAATGTCACTTTATTTTTATTTTCCATTTCATATGCGAATAATTGCAAATATTAACAAAGTGAAATCAGAAAAATAATAAAACCCATTACATACATTAAAAGATACAATAATAATAAGAAGAAGAATGTTAAGAGAATCATATAACAAAAGTACGACAAATTAGCCTGTTGAGTAAATCGTCCTCAGAAGAGATTACATGAATGGGACTTTGGTCACCTTTCCTAATTTTAAGTTTCTCACTGTAATCTACCCACATATATTTATATTGCTTTCCATGCTGAAGCTGTTTGCCTTAGTAAATAGTTCCTTTCTTGTTGGGGCCAAGGTTTAGTTGATATTATATTGAAATGTCATTAATCGTGCTTACATCCATAGTAGGTAAGTTTCTTTTTACTTTTATTCTTGAAAGAAACAACTCTTTATGATGTCTTTGGATACATTTCAGTGTAACATCCATCGTAGGTCAATTATTGTAACGCATAAATCGATGACAGCATCAGTCATGGCTGCATCAATGATAACATTTAAAGCCTTTCCTATTTTAATGAGTATTTCAGAGATATTTTCTTGGCGAGATTCAGGAACTCCATATATTTCCAATGCATTACACCGATAATACTGTTCCTTGTCAACATACTTAAGTTTTGATTTGCCAAACTTTCAATTACTGCCGGCTGTTTCTCAATTAACTGTTGTTGATTGGTAAGCAACGTTTGATTACTGTCCAACTTTTTATGACAAGAATGTAAGAATTTACCTAACTCACGTACCATTTCACGAGAATATTTTCTTAGATTACTAATTTCCTTTTTCAGGTTGAGTTTAAAACATAAACATCCTGAATTAAGGTTACAGATTTCTTAACGAATATTTACTTATTTAATACGTACAAAATTACCCGAGTATTTTTCGAAAAATTATCCGAGAAAAACTTATCTCACTATGAAACTATCCTTCTTTTTTAGAGAGAGAGAGAGAGAGAGAGAGAGACAGACAGACAGAAAAAAAAATAACTTTGTAAGGTTGTTAGAGACTTATTCATGAAATATCAACAACATTCCCTCAACCGTTCTCGAGAGAAATAGCTCCGGAGATTCTCAGCTCTAGAAGTAAACTACATTGTCCGAAGGGAGTCACGGAGTTCAGTGGTAGAGCTCTTACCTCTAGTGATTGGAGTCCTTGGTTCTATCCTCGGCCAAATAAGTTTGTAGTCGATAACATCGTGTCCGTGGATTTTTTCAAGGTACTCCCGTTTCCTCCCACCTTCTTATTGCACCAATTCGTCCATCTTCATTCATTTTCTTTAATCATCGTTTCCCTTAGCTTAAAAGGCACGATCATTGGACGTTAAACTGAAAGATGTTTACATTTTCTTAATTTTTAAAAAGAGAAATGACTGATGTTAACAATTATATTAAATAAAATATGAAACAATTACTTGTCCCGTTTAAAAAATCCAGAAAACTTTTCTACTTACAAAGCACTTCCAGATTTGCCAAAGAGAAATGACATGTCCAGAGTTGGCGTGGGTCAATGAAAACTTGACCCACGACCCACTGACCCACCGTGACCCACGACCCACTGACCCACCACCCACCGTGACCCACTCTGACACACGACCCACCATGACCCACCACCCACCGTGACCCACTACCCACCATGAACCACTCTCATCCACTGTGACCTATTCTGACTAACCAAAATCCATCGTCATCAACTCTGAACATGATCCACGGCCTCTTCTAAACTGACTAAAGAGTTTACACTTATAATATAATAAAGAGTGCGAAATTATCACTAATCGGAGTTTGAATTTCTAGTCAATCGCTCAAGCACCACTCTGTTAGAATAACGGTGGATCTGACCTTTATGATATAAAATGGTAAAGTGTTTGTTAGTGAGGAGATTGAAACAGTTCGAGGTGGGGGAAAATTAGTGTGTGCCTAAAATATACTTGTACTAAGAGAGTATTCTTGCAAGTGTTAATTTCTGAACGCATTCCAAAAGAAACTTCTATTCGCAGGAAAATATCCCTCTACAATATGGAAAAGGTTATGGTTTCTCAGTTCACAGTATTTTTCTCACAAAAAAAACTTGAAAAATCAGTTTTTCATAGTTTATAAAAGCGCTCGGGTACCCTATGTGAGAGCATCTCCATAAAGTATGCTCATAATTGTAATTTGTGTAATCACTAAAACACTACGTTAAATTTAAGTTACAAATATGCATAATTGCAATTATTATGAATATTTATTCAAAGTAGTTTACCTAAAGCATAGAAGAGACTTACTAAAAAATAGGTACAAAGTTCAATAACACAAATAAGCCATTAGTAATACAAGTGTACATTTTCTACAACTCGTAATTTTCCACCTTAAAATAAACCTGAAATCAGGTTTATTTCCTGTTGGTAACTTTTTCGTGGTAAATTATCCGCAGCGGAATGATGTCCATCCTTCAGCCAAGAAATAACTAGCTCGTCTACTTTGAGCTTGTCTAGCGGTGGCCATTAACATTGATGAACAACAAGTTAGACAATGTTTGAGCACTTAGTCTATTTCTAATATCAGTCATCTGTAAATTCATAAGGGGAAATCCCCGTTCGCACTCTGTCGTGGAAATTGATAATACTTCTACCCGATTTCTGCAACTCCTCATCGCCAATCTGCTTGTTAGACTTAAGTCTGATAACGATTTTTCTTACTCAGTTTTGAAATACTCAGCAAGAAGTATAATCTGTCTATCACCATACAACATCTTTTCCATATCGACCATGTCAGTTGGCAATGTCGACTCATGGAGAACAGAAACTTCATCTACCACGCCTTCGATAGGGAATCTTGTGAATAAATTATCAACTAAAGCCTGATAAACTGATGATTTCTTATTTGTTTATAAATTTAATTTTTGCAATTACACATGAAGGTTTGATGCCATTACCAAGTTCCCTACCCCGTATAGAAAGCGAAAGGAAACGAGGTTCCTGGAGTGTTCAGAGGTGAATGGGAATTTCTCTCCTTCTTCCCCTTCAATTACCACATTGCTGTTTGCCATGTGCCAAATTACGATGAATTTAAATTAAATTATCATAGTATAATTATTTCCTTGTTGAATTATCAATACTTTTCAGTGGAAAAAAGGATGAAATTTGAAACTTCCAAATCAAGGTAAGTAGACCAACGTAAAAAGAAAAAAAAAATAATAAATTTTCCATATAATTATGCGTACAATCATAACTTAAAATTTCCGTGTAATTAAACTTAAAGTACAAATTTTATGCCTATTTTAGTCACAAGTTTTTGGGTTGATTGCCCTGTGCTGTAAGCGCTCCATATAATAATCATAAGCTTCAGTAATTATTATCGTAGAAAGCAATGGATATACGAAGCCAAGCACTGTATTTTTAGTTTCTGATTTTTTTCTTATATAACATCAATCGTTTTCGATCCTTTTTACAAGCCAACTCACTACAAATTCTCCATATATAGAAAGTGCCCCCCCCCCCCCCAATAAAGAATTTTAAAAAATGCTAGGATGTTTATTTTCAATAAAGAGATAATACCCTGAATTTCAGCTCAGCAATTTAACGTCTTGCGAGATACTCATTTTTTTCCGCAAAAATTCGGATAATATGCATTATAATGAAAGCAATATAGCATCCCAGTTTGGATTAAGGCCTAACTATATACCAAAAGTAATTTCATTTGACTTTGCAATTTGACCGTGATGATCAGGCAAACATAGTTACATTTAATTTTTTATATAATAATTTATAGATTACAGTGATTCAAAAATGTATTTTTTCCAGTAGTTAGCTCCTCTAAAAACTCACAGATCTCGAAAGCCAAGTGTAGTAGAAGTCCTATTGCTATTATTACAATTAAAAATATCAATATCCAAAATTCCTGAAGTTCTTTTCTCACTTGGTTAGATGTACTCACCTCAGGTAAGTAGACAGAAACAGGTGGAAAAGGAAGGGAAATGAAGGTCTTAAAGTAAAACGAAGACAAATTTATCAGTCTTCAGAAGATACTGTCTACAATGCAGTGAGCAGAAAGGGTCGGTAGATCATACTGAGTCGGTGGGTCGCAGTGGGTCACGGTGGGTGGTGGGTCACAGTGGGTCACGGTGGGTCACGGTGGGTGGTGGGTCACAGTGGGTCACATGCTGTTGACCCACGACCCACTGACCCACTCAAAAACTTGACCCACTTGACCCACTGACCCACCGACCCACTGACCCACTCCATCTCTGGACATGTCATATTATAGGGTTATTCATGAAACATTTATTTATAATTCATAAACAAAATAGTTAGAGATGTTTTCGTGAAAATCGCGATTTTCGATTTTAGCCCTTCACCAAATTATCTTTGAGAGTCGAAAGGAGATTCGAAATACCTCTCCCCCCTACCTCGAGTACCTTTTAACACTTTCAATCCTAAGCCCGAGTAGGACTTGGGGAAATCTTAATAATGAAGCGTTCAGTGGTGAACGCACATATATTCATCAGACGGAGGATTCAAGCTCTCAGTTCATATATTTCAGGTGTTTGTATACATATTTTAATTTGGTAATTTTGTTTGCACAAAATCTTCCTCAAAGGAGGCGTAAAATCAGAACTCCCCTTGTGTACGCCACTGATTACGAGTCTCTCAGATACCTTCCGTGGATGGTGGTTGGTTCTCTGTTTGTGGATCATTTATCCGAGCTCACATCTAACAAGTAAGACAAAACATGATTTGCTTGACATTTAGCAATGAAACTGTGGGAAACTTATCCTGAATACTGTTGTCACTTTAGTTGTTTAGTGGTACTTGGCTGAGGAACATAGACGAATATCTCATGCTAAGGTTTTTTGTTTGTTTCTGTAGTAATTATGAAGCTATATAAATGGATGAAGAACAAATTGTGAATATTATAGCAGTTTCGTCCAATCATAACAATAAAAAACACAATTTGCACTTTTTCCACATTTTGTTTGTAATCATTGTATCAAATCGTGCTTCCATATTGTGAAGCTAAACGCAACAATACACTGAGCATGGCTATGCGATATTACATATAAACACACAATCACGTAACAGTATCAACACACCAACTGATAGAAGTCTGATGAAGATACAGTTAGTGTGTTGAAACTGTTACTTGTTTGTGTTTTTGGATCTAAAGATCCAATATATTTCAATCAAAAATTTTCTTTTAGGCCTTAGACCTATATCCGGAGAATTACATATAGTGTAGTTCTCCAAACTCAAACTATCACTGAACTCAATGATGTGCTTATTCCGTAGAAAATACGAAAACTCGATTTAAGGGCCGTTCAAAAATTTTGTTGCCCCTGGTCCAAAACCTAATTACTGAACAAGATCGAAAACTTAAGACCCATTTTTTTTTGGGGGGGGGGGATCATTCCTAAAATTCTTATTATACATTTTTTTTATCACATAGCCTTGCTCAGTGTATTGTTAATTTTATTTGGTTTCTATTCGATTTTTATTACTGATATTGTTATTATTTTTTCATTCATGTAAGGGAAACAGCACTGAAGTAATATTGTAGTAACTCCATTCAAGAATATCAATTAATGTTGTATTCATCTTATGGGTCTGCCCCTGTAGCATATGGCTACAGTATGTCGTTCTGAATTGGTTGTTCATATTTTCTGTAGATATTGCTTGTTTTCAAGCCACACAGGTGTCATCTTGCGCCATATGAGTTTTTTTTTTTGTGGACAAATACCGTGTGCGTGGTTTTTTTTCGAGATTTTTCCGTTTCCTCCAACTTTCTTTATTACACCATTTCAGCCATTTCTCATCATCACTGTCTCCCTTAGCTTTGGTGCATAATCGTGGGACGTTAAACTAGATACTTCATTTCATTTCGAAGCATATTAGTGGTGCTATTCTTCCAAAACTAAAGAGAAACATAGTATTGAACATCGGTAATTATGTACACATAGATGACGACTACATGGGTATGTATAGCCTTGGCTCCGAGACTCAAGCACCTGTTGGAAATTTTTAATGTCTGCTCATAAAATTAATATCAAAATAACATTTTCATTACATTGACAAAAACTTAGTATATGTGACCGCAAGTTTGATTTCATGAGCGGATGCTTATACATTGAATGATTGTTTATTAATGTAACTTTTAGCCTCCTTAGGTATACGGCACATCGATGATTGAACGATATAACATATTACAACAATAAATTTATATTATAAAATTGAAAGTGACTATGTTTGTGACTCCTAACCTCTTGAACTACCCGACCGATCTGAATCAAATATTCAACATAGATGAGGTTCGGAATTGGGGTGGTTTTTATTATATCACTTTGACGGTATAAGTTAGGAGAGGGGGAGAACCACCCCACCGATCTCGATCACATTTTCAACATAGATGAGGTTCGGACCTAAGATGGTTTCTGCCATATCACTTTGACGGTGCAACTTAGGAGAGAGGGAGGGGAGATATATTTTAAAATGATCGAAAATGACCGATATTAGAGTGGAATCTATAGTTTTCGGGGTGGCTGAGATAAACAGTTACACTTCTGATGCTGTTTAAATCCGAATTCAGCCCCGTACTTGGCGGAGGGGAGGGAATATAAATATATAAAAATGATCGAAAATGACGAACGTTAGTGTCGAATCCATAGATTCCGAAGTCGCTGAGTTGAATACTGACACTTTCGATACCGTTTACGACCAAATTCAGCCCCGTAAAAAAAAAAAAAAAAAATGATCAGAAATAATCAAATGTTAGTATCGAATCCATAGTTTCCGGGATCGCTAGGTGAACAGTGATACTTACGATCCCATTTAAATGCAAATCGAGCACCGCAACTTTGGGAATGGGAGGAAGGAGATATACAAAAATGACCATTATCAATGTCGAATCCATGGTTTTCGACGTCATTGAGATGAACAATGACACTTCTGATGCCGTTTAAATCCAAATTTAGCCCAGAAACTTGGGAAGAAGGAGGGGAGAAAAATATAAAAATCATGGAAAATGACCAATATCAGAGAGCGCTTTAGTAGTAGTAAAAACTAACTATAGAAACATATTATTACTTAAAAAAAAAAAAAAAAAAAAAAAGATTTAACCCAACAAAGTGGGTAATTGATGCTGTTAATCCATATTTACAAGTGAGAATGATTTTGTACAGTTATTTCAAGTAACTTGGAGCTTGATGACATTATTTTGTATTTCTAATATAGGTCAAGAGTATTTATGTAAATAAAGTTTACACAAAAGACAGACTCAAATTATTCTAGTTATTCTAAAATATTAAGAGGTTTCATTATAATAATTATTATTTTATTTTTTCTCTTTTCGGTCAATATTGCTAAACATATCATCATCATCATCATCATCATCATCATACCTATTCTGCCATTATTGGCAGATTACTTGCTGCAACTGAAAAGCTTCGATGTACAGTGGTCCTCAGCTAGTCTCTTCGTCTTGACGTAGCAATTTTCCTTCAATTACGGTCTCCTTCACTTCCTCCCTCTCTTCCCTTCCACCATACTCTGTAGCACGTCCCTCATAACACAGTTCCTCCTCATTCAATATCCCAACCAGTTTCCCCTTCCTCCTTTTAACAATATCTAAAATTCTTCTTTTCTCTCCCTACTGCTAATATTTATAACACCTTCTCATTCGTTTTCTGTTCAACACAGCTAATTCTTTCCTTTTTTTCTCCATGCCCACGTTTCGAAAGCCTGCAATTTTTAAATCGCTTTTGCATAATATCAATATTTCTGTCCTATAGAGTACATATTGGAATCAGTAAAAGAAAATTTCAATATTTAAATGGAAGTTTGTTTAATCTAAGGATTAGCTAATTCTTGAAAATGGTTGAAAAGAAAAATATAACGCCTTTAGAGTGTAAAAATAATTTTGCAGTTCACGGTATTTCAATAATCTGTGCCGTCTTGATTTTCTTTCATGCGTTTCGGTGGTAGCCTCCGCAGTTTGGGAATCAGGCAGGGACGGCGCCAGGAACGCTTGATGGGGTGGGCGGAAAGATGCGGACCTAGTTGCTGGGTGGGCGGACAATGAAAATGAGAACTGGGCAATGTAGACATTTTTTGACAATAACTAAGATTCAATTTTTATAGTCTTTGATTAGCTAAGGCTCAGACCGAAATAGGGAGTTACAAGGATGTGGAAAACAGCTGTCTTGGCCGTATAGAAGGTACAATTCCGGCATTCGCCTGGTGGGACTGAAGAAATGCAGGACTTAGGATGGGCTGCGGGAGTTCGTGGCTATAGCCTATGCTCGACCTACAGAATTCCGCGTGGCAGACACACACTACCTCTACTTCCAGTTTTTTTTAAAGCAATAATAACGGTGTGTACTGTGTAGTCGATGAAGACAGCTTTAACTCCTCTCCCTCCGAGAATGCACATGAATGCATAAAAATAAAAGAAGGTTCAAACAACATAGACTAACAGATAATATTCTACTTTTCGTTAATAACATAAAATATCCAACAAGTAGGTAAAGTAAACCAAGGATAAAATAGACTACTGCAAACATTTTAATTTTTGAAGGATTTATTACAAGGAAGCAAGAGACAAAAAATATAAATCAGTATCCAAGGGCGCCCATCAGGGGGGAGCAAGGTGGGGCGCTCGCCCCCCTAAAAGGAAATTATACTTGGGAATATGGAAAACCCAATAGAATTTTTATATTGTTACAGGAAAATTTGAAACTATATTTGAAATGTCGCTTATACTTGCCCCCCTCGGAAACCATAACATGGGCGCCCTTGTCAGTATTTTCAGAAGCAATTCTGTCGTCTTTGCTCTCTCCAGCATCTAGTTCATTTTCACTTTCTTCGAATTCGAACACTTCAAATTGCGAATCCTGGTTGTCAAATGTATTTGTAATTTTTTGTCTTTTTTTCTATTGAAGAAAGATTATCACTAACGTCAACGGATTGAAAATCGCGCTTCTTTGAACACGAGGAAGACACTGAGCCTAAGAAGAAATTGCTGTTAGGTTTTTTCGACATATTAGCTGAACAAGCACACCGCTGAGACTTCTGAACGCAACAGAGATCAACTCAACAATGCTTTAATAAGATTTTTTACAAATCTGTTTAATGCCACACGGGTAAGACATGCGATGCATTGCTGGAAACAATTGCAAGCTGGAACCCTTTTTAAGAATCTATCGCGCCGACGCAAACCACTAGTCCACTCCCTCTCTTTCTGAAATGAGACAATAGACAATACTGGCCAGTCCTGTCCATTCTTTAGTCGACTTTTTAAAAAGCACAACTTTTTTTTAGTGCAGCAGATACAAACACTGGCGTTTCGATAGCACGATTGTGTGTAGGTGAGTGTGTGTGTGTGTTAAACTTTAATTCATTAATCACGACTTTTGGCATCATTATATTACTACAAATATCTGTCTTAAAATCACTGTTCATTACAGAGTTAAACAGAGTCCTAGAACCTATTACATTACAATCAAAGTAATACCTATTGCTTTTGAAGTACAGGATGTCACCTTCAGTGCCGGATTTACGTATAAGGTAAACAAGCTATAACTTAGGGCCCCGCTCCAAGAGCGCCCATCAGGGGCGACAAGGTGGAGCACTTCTCCCCCCCCCCTTAGAGGAAATTATGCTTCTGGAGATCGAAAATCCAATAGATATTTTAGAATAGTTACCGCAAAATTTGAGACTACATTTGAAATGTCGCTTGTACTTGCCTCCCTGTTGGAAATCACAACTAGGGCGCCCTTGCCCCGTTCTCTTAGGGGCCCTAAAAAAAATTAAAGAAAAATGGCTGCAATGTCATGTCAAAATAATAAGAAAAAGCAAATAAGATAAAACGCACATACAACAACGGTGTTCTGTACTGTTATGTATTAAGCTCTCAGGAAGCAAGTAATTGGGTCCTGTTTTCCAACCCACCTGCAATGGGATTTCTGTTGCCCAGCCCCGCTTATAATGGAACCCTCGTTTCCCAGCTCCGCTTGTAATGGGAATCTTGTTTCAGAGCCCCATTTGTAATGGGGACCCTGTTTTCCAGCCATTACACTTAGCTACTTTAATAAGACTTCACAGCATAAGTGATACAGTATCTTGTATGTGGATAGAACTCTAGTGCTACCCTTTCATGTACTATTTGGAAAGAAATTGAGTCTGGTAACAGTGGATGCATAAGAAGAAGGCATGAAACGACAAGCTCGCGAAATAATAGTAAAATATAAAGGAATTACAGCCCTAAGCTGCAATAATCTTTATATCGCGAAATTATAGATATTTCGCTGTACGTAAGTATGAAAAGTAGGGTGCAGAAGTATTTTCATAACTTCCAGAACTTGGCACTGATTTTCATAGTGATCTATAGAGTTAAGTTGATTTTGAGTTTAACGTCCCTTTCAGCAGCGAGGCTATATGAGACGAGACCTACTGATTAACGTGGAATCAGAATCACATGAGCTTCCGCCAGGAATCGAACTCGGGTCTTCCACGCCAAATGTGAGTACGCTAACCGCTAAGCCACGGAGGAGCTCATATAATGATCTATAGAGTTCAATAATGGATCACTAAAGGCAGGGCCGGATCCAGGGGGCGATCGCCCCCCAGAATCGAATATTTTTTTATTTTAAAAATAAAACCTATTCTAAGAATTTTCACCTTTGTATTATAAACGTAAAATAAAACCTATTGACTTCGAACGACTTCCCCCCCCCCCGCAAACATTCAGAATGGATCCGCCCTTGACTAAAGGGAAGAATAAGAGCACGAATCATAGTGATTTCATCCCTTCGTTCTAGGCATATGAGTCGTTCGTTTGTATATATTAACAGTATTTTATATATTGTTACGTTCAGAACTGCCTGAATTTACCTTGTGTAAGTTAGTATGCAGCAGGCTGAATGCATTAGGTTATTGGCACTAGTTACTACATAGCAAGGCAAGGTACCAACATCTTTTCACGTCGCAGTAAAAAGATGCTACCTACATTTACAGGTCTTACAATAATTTTATTGCAACAGTTAGGTTTTTTACCAATATTTTTATGATTTTTCAGCCAGAGACGTATCTCACCAGGGGCCGGAGAGGTCTAAGCCCCCAGACATTACTTATATACTTTTGAAAGTTCATAGTAAACTCACGATATATGTATCATAATCTGGGTTTTAGTTGCTCCTCCTCCAGTTTTAACCTTCTAGATTCGCCTCTGCTTCCAGCGAATTTGTGTTGTATTACACCTTGTGTAATCTTCGAGGGTTGCATTCCATTTTGAGTTACTCTAGTAACCTGACCTGGAAAAAGCTCACACGATTAGTTGAGCTTCAGGCAGTAATTACCAACCCTGGATGATATTCAGACTGTATTTACTTACATCGGATCCCTGGAAACGTTTCAAACTTTACCCAACTGAATAGAAACAACTTGAAATGAGAAATGATGCGGCCTCCACATATTGTAGAAGCATGGCTTGGAGCGTGGATCATAGTTAGTGCAAAAAGAAAACAGAGAAGATCGGCAAGGGGCTTTATTGGGACCAAATTAAACTACCGCTAATTTTACAAATTTTACAGTTTTTCTGTAATGCCTTCAAAACAGTAAATTAAGTTAACGAAATATATATATGAAAACGTATTTAGATATGTATTAGGTCCATAAATTACCATATAGCATATATTCAAACAAAAGAAGGCGAAATTTTGTCGCTGAAAAAGAAAGCTAGAAAAGTATCTTCAATAGCTTAGGGCCCCATCAAACCTAAACCTGCACTGGTCACCTTCATTATTCTACTTCTGTTGGGGTGGGCGGATGGGTGGGCGAGGCCATCCATCGGATGGGCGATCGCCCACCCCCGCCCACCCTTAACGCCGTCCCTGGAATCAGGGGAGTGTTGGATCTGTTAAAAAATATTTAAAAAAATACAAAACGTTGTGATTTATCTTATAAGTAGTGATACGTGGGTACGCATTAAAAAATAAAGGTCATCACCTATGTTGTACGCTATCATCATATTATACGAAGGTAAACTATATTACCTTTAGAAACATACATTGTATTTCCGTTATTATTGGTGCATTGTAGAATTTATTATCCCTTATATCCAGAGTAAAATTCACCTATGAAAAGCATAAAATTTCTTAAAAGCAAGACTTGCAAGACTGTTGCAAGCAAGACCAAGACCAAGACCAGACTGGGTGTGCAAGACCAAGACCAAGACCACCCCGGTCTTGGTCTTGGTCTTGCATTTGCTTATCACTAATCGTGGTAAAGGTACCACATACAAAAATCGTATTGTCTAGTTTACTACGTTTGTGCTTTTCGAATATTTTTTATTTGTTTTGAAGATATTACAGAAATACTCTAAAATCAGCAGTAGTTTAATTTCGCTGTAGTGAAGACCCTTAACGTAGAATATTTAAATATTTATTTGTTATGTGTTTCGAATGCCTTATAATTCTCTTATGTAGAAGATCTTTTAAAAATGCACTTAACTGTTAGGAAGGTGGAATTTGCATTGATATCTGAGCTCAAGAGCGAAAGTTGTTAGAAAGTAAGGTTCAAGACTTAAATTTAAAATTTTGAATGCATACATTGGATGACTACCGCTATCCTTACCGCTTTATTCCTATGGGGATCAATGTTAAAACTACTTCCGGTTTCAATGAAAGGACGAAATTGGAGACGGTAACCTGTACTTGGCACGGTAAATCAATCTCAAAAATATCTTTCTCACTATTTATTTGCGTTTTGTTAGAAACGGATGGACAGACAGATATTTCTGCTACTTAAGCATAACATACTGTACTTTGGAAATATGAAAGTAATTAAGCATTTTTCATCTTGGGTTCCGTATCCTGTGGCTTACTCAACCCAAAATAACAAGCAGTAAAATGATGTTGTCTAGCTTCAGGCCTTGATACGAAAATAATGCTCATGATTTATGAACCAGGGGCAAATGTAGCAGAAGGAGGTCGTTTCTTCTTCAAATGGAAAATGAAAGGAAATCTTTGAGTTTTACGTCCGACGCTTATGCCGGTTAGGCTAAAGGAGACGGTGATGATGAGTAATGAATGAAATGGTGGAATGAAGAAAGTGGGAGGAAACGGGAGAACCCCGAGAAAACCCACGCACACGATGTTTGTCCACTACAAAGTACACTTGGCGGGGGCTGGGATCGAACCCGGGACCCCAAGCACCAGAAGTGAACGCTCTACCACTGAGCCACCGCGGCCCCTTCTTCAAATGGAGTTGAACATGCTTTTATTGATAACAATATAGAAAAGGAACGTTTTGTAACGTTACCATAGAAATATACATACTCACTATGACTATCAGACGAATACATAATTAATCTATAAAGACACTTTGCTTCGAGAATCTTAGGAAATCTTGAATTGACACTTTTAACGGAATTTTAACAAAAATTCTTCCAAAATTTCAAAAAAACAAAAGTATGTCATCATTTGAGAGATAAGTTCGAAATACACTTTTAAAGTTCTTGAATGTCATTATTCAAGACTTGAACATAAAATCTGAATGATATTCACCAGGTTATGGCGTATGCTGATGATCTAAATATAATAGGGGATGATAGAAGAACAATAGAAAGAGTTGCAGAGGTCTTATTAGACGCTTACAGGGATATGAGTTTAGAAGTAAATGCAGAGAAAACGAAATACATGGAAGTTAGATGGGATGCATGCAAATTATGGATACGTTAAAATATCAAATAATACTTTCGATAAAGTGGATACTTTCAAATATCTAGAATTAATATTAACAGACGAAAATCATATTCACGAAGAAATTAAATGTCGACTAAAAGCAGGGAATTCGTATTATTATTCAGTTCAAATTCTGTCGAGGAATTTACCAAATATATTAAATGATAATCATGAATGTCGTACTGAATGGTTGCGAAACATAGTCTCTTTCACTTATTGAACGCCGACTGACATTATCCTGAGACAAATATTCGGACCGAACAGGAACGGGAATGGGGAATGGCGGAAACTTCACAACTAGGAATTTCAAAATTTATACCGTTTACCCAAAATTGTTACGGTCATCAAGTCTACGAAACTCAGGTGGGCAGGTCATGTAGCCAGAATGGAAGAAAGTAGGAACGCTTTCGAAGTTTTATTTAGAAGTCCAATCAGAAAACGACCATTAGGAAGACCTAGGCCCAGATGGGAGGACAGTATTAAGATGGATCACGCAGAAAAGGAATACACGTAAGACAAAAAAATCTTTCTCTCTAAATAAACTGCATTATCCTTTCTGTTTTTTTTTTTTTTTAAGAATTATAATTTGATTTCGGTATATAATATTAATATAGTATTAATATTCATGACAAGCGTTAACATATTTGCGCGGCTCAGACGGCATAGTTTATATTGTCATCTGGTAGCACCAACGTAAATATGCAGTTATATGGTGGGTGGGCCATATTAGGGACCCGGGCCATAATCGGTACAAGTACCATAGTATTAAATATGGTATACAAAACATTTTAAATACATATAAACTACAATTAATACACATTAAAAATTTATTATAATTTAAAACCTATTTTGAGTTACGACTTATTATAGTGGGGGTGTGAGTTATACATTTTAAAATCCTAATCGTGCGGGAGGGAGTGAAACATACTCGAGGACTACATCTGGCCATCACTGTTGTATAACATTGAAATTCACATGCAATGTCCTCGCGTAGGTAGTAGATAACACTTTCGTCTTTTGTAGAGCAGTACCAGATTCAGTTCCCGGTGGGGACCCTCGATCGAAAAGGTATAACAGCTTTTTCATGCCAGCCATCATAAGTATAGATTTTTCCTGAGTTTTCGTCATTCACACCAGGTAAATGCCGGGATTTTACTTAACATCAGGTCTCAGGCCACACCCTTCCTTTCCCAGTCCTTTCGTCCTTTCCCCTTTTTCGGATAATGTGCTCGCTGGAGGGACGTCATGTCTCATACATGATTAATCATAGATGAGGCCATAGATGACGGTAATTATCGGAAATATGTAAAAATAAATAAACAAATAAAAATTCACATGCGGGAGGGCAAACGCTTTTGATAAAGTGGGTACTTTTAAATATCTGGGATCAATATTAATAGACGAAAACCATACTCACGAAGAAATTAAATGTCGACTAAAAGCAGGGAATTCGTGTTATTATTCAGTTCAAAATTTCTTGTCATCGCAAATTCTGTCGAGGAATTTGAAGCTTAATATATATAAAACAATATTCATGCCTGTTGTTCTGTATGGTTGCGAAACATGGTCGCATATTCGGAAGGAATAACATAGGTTGAAAGTATTTGGAAACAAGATCCTGAGACGAATATTCGGACCCAAGAAGAACGGGACTGGGGAATGGCGGAAATTTCATAACGAGAACTGCATAATTTATATGGTTTGGGTCATCAAATCTAGGAGGCTCATGTGGGCAGGTCATGTAGCCAGAAAATTGAAGTAGGAACAATTTTAGTCTTAACTGGAAAACGACCATTAGGAAGACCTAGGCGCAGATGGGAGGACAATATTAAGATGGATCTCGCATAAATAGGAATACAAAGTAGAAACTGGATCCAACTGGCTAAGAATAGAAGTCAGTGGAGAGCTTTGATGACCATGGCATTGAACATCCGGGTTTCATACAGGTCCGGAACCAGACACAGAGTTTTGGGGGGCCATGAATATGTTAGGGGGGGCAAGTTATAAAAAAATCTTTTACAAATATGTAAATTGTGTTTTTGTGTTGAGGTCTGGAGGGGCCATTAAAAGTTTAGAGGAGCCAGGCCCCCATCTAGTTGCGGGCCTGGTTCCATAGGTAATAGAGTTAGTTTAGTTTGTCATGCGGGAGGGCAACAGCTCACCCCAAAAGCTGGCTTTGATCAACAGCAGCAGCAGCAACTACAACAACAAAAACATATGTTATGGTAAATACACTAGTTTGTAGTATTAGATGTGTACAATCACAAAATTTAGTTTAGTAGCTTGAGAGGATAGAGAAATAGACCCCTTTTCGGCAGAAAATTGCTTCTGAACTTCGAAATACACGACTTTATCACGAATAATCTTTCGTAATCAATCTACGATCGGTTGGCAACTCTGCAGTTTTGGTTGTATTTAAAACATTGTGACTCATTGCAAAATCTAATCAGGTAGCTTTTAATGTCTGTATAATTGTTACTTTCACTGAAGACATGTTTTTTTTATTTTTTTTTCAAGTTCACGAACGATGAACGACTGAACACACTTCGTCTTCTTCTTAATTTTTTTTTTTTTTTTTGTTCCGCGCGATAGTTAATCAGTTAAATGTGTTTCTGAGAAACAGAGTTTAAACTCCACCTCCCACACCTGTTTTTTGAAGCTCTTTCTACGTAAAGAATAAGCACCCTTGTTCTTAGAATACATTGGAAGAAGGGACCCAAAGGGCTGCTTCGTAAGTTTTCTAATAAGTATTTACATGCATTGTTTCTACATTGCTTTTTTTATTATTTTTTTAAAATTATTTTAATGTTGTTGTTTGCGTGCCAAGTTGACTGACTTTTGAGAGGATGCCCTATTAAGAGGATAACGTACTTAGATAAGGAGTACGCCTTCTATCTAATAAAAATTTTAATTTATAGCAGTCGCAGTTTATTAATATACTATACATCCACATGGAACATATCATATGGAATAATAATAATAATAATCTCTTTTCAGTTTAACATCCCAAGTTTATATCCGTTAGGCTAAGGGAGACTTATGATTAAGGTAAGTGAATGATAATAGAATAAGAATGTGGAAGGAAACGGGAGAACCCCGAGAAAATCCATGGATACGATCTTGTCCATCAGAAACTTACTTGGCCGGGAGACGAACCAGGGACACCACTGAAGCACTGTGCCCCCAATAATAATAATAATAATAATAATAATAATAATAATAATAATAATAATAATAATAATAATAATAATAATAATAATAGTAATAATAATATGTCCCTCACTCGTTTAATTGCTAGTGTACTTGCTTTTGGTCCACAACGTCCTGAGTTCGAATCCCAGTGGGAGAGCATCAAATCCATTACAATGGTTCACATTCGACCTTAAACTGCAGCTCTTGTCTACGTAACCTTGCTGCTAGATAAGGACGAAAACACAAATCAATCCACTATTATTATTATTATTATTATTATTATTATTATTATTATTATTATTATTATTATTATTATTATTATTATTATTATTATTAAATTAATATGGTGAAACTTTTCTATGTTGGATAAAGTCGGTTCCATTGAAAAGTGGTCAACTTAGTTAGGTGGTCAATTTAGACAAAATAAATGAATTTGTATACTGCAAAATTAATATATAGAGTAATGCAACAGCTTCTAGTGAAATAACTAATTATTATATATGTATTACTTATCTCGAGAAAATGGTGAAAAACGAATTTCTATGGTTGAAAAGTGTCATTCGTTGGGTGCATCCTTGTTCTACCTACTGGCTCTACAGCACTTGGTAGCACATTTTTTAAATTTATATTTAGGCGAATCTACAAGATAAAATCTAAGAGAGCAGCCAAAATCCAGACTATGATAGGTATATCAGGTATATCATGAGTTTACTATGAACTTTAAAAAAATATATAAATGCTAGCTTAAATTATTTGTGTCACTGAAAAAACTGGGATATATGCGCTGTGGGCATTATACTGAGACATAAAAAAAAAAAATTCTCACCTCATAAAAATGATGATTCATAATGTATCTGGCCAGTATCCTCAGGAAACAATAAACTGAGTAACAAATCATTTGGGACTGTAGCATAATAGACATAAACAATGCTTAATAGTAAGCACAGGCATTTACCTTCCACGCTTTTACTCATCAATGTTTTCTATTATATTTACATTCTTAATCAAATTTTTAATTTTTAAGTGTCATTATGATCTTTCTATATATTGTTGTTATGTATGTGTAATATTTAATATGTTTCTACTGGATAGGAGGCCTAGAGCTCCGAGTAAGCTACTCTCTGTTTCACCCTAGGAAGAATATAAAACGGAAGTACGTCAAACGCGTCAAACCAGTGTAACCAGCAGCAAAAAGTGCACTTTTCTGTCAGAAAGGATGAAAGAATATTGTCCCTTTATGTACCTTCAAGTTTTCCCGCTAGTATAGTTATAAAAAAGAAACTTGCATATCGTCATTGCTTGTTTCGTTGCTGCAGGTCAGGGTAAGGTATTACAATCTCGTAGGTTAAATATCCAGATATATTTACAGTTCTGGATATATAAGTGTGCAGGCATAGTAAAACAAACATTAAACTTTTAAAGAGTTAATTATAACGTTTGGCTGTTCCTCATTAACCATACTTTCGACTTGGGGAGCAAGATGACTCAGTGGTAGAGCGCACTGGTGTCTCTGGCATATAAAGTTGGGGGGAGGTACATCAAAGAAAGTGATTTAAACGGTACACCTAACCCAACCTGTTTATTAACTTCGATTCCATTTGTTACCTTTCTGCTTACCTTAACGTAACCCCTAAGGTATATCAAGAACTCTGTTATAATCGTTTCACAATCTGAATATTATTTTCCAATTAACTATTATTATTTATGTGTTATTCTGTCATTAGTAAACAAATTAAATTAGAATTAAATATTAACTATTTTGTACTTGAAAATATTGAGGAGGACGCGTCCCCCTCGTCCTTCCCGCCAGAGACGCCCGTGGTAGAACGCTTACTTCTGGTGCGTGGGGGTCTCTGGTTCGATCTGCAGCCAAATAAGCTTGTGGTGGACAACATCGTATTCCTGGGGTTTCTTGAGTTGCTCCCGTTTCCTCCCACTTTTTCATTCTACCAATTATTCCATCATCATTTACTGTTTTAAATTATAGTCTCCCTTAGCTTAAAGAGCAGATCTATAATTGTGAGACGTTAAACTGAAAGATTTCATTTCATTTTTTCCCATACTCTTGTCTTTGTAGTATCGCAATAAAAAAAACTCGATGAATCAGTTTCACCTTCATAGATGGCGCTATTGTCGTACAACTTCTGTTGTTAGATTTACAATTTAAAAAACAATTTTTATTGACTTTCTCAAATACTACGCATCGGAATTTAGACTCGCCTATTATCTTTTTGTTCAGGTCAATGAAATTTATCACTTGGTGTATATCTTTTTTTATCTCTCGTACCAGTGGCGTATTTAAGGGGGCTTTCGAGCTCAAGTCGCTTCCCCTCGAAATAAATTTGTTAGTTTTCCGCATTCCACGTATAACAATCCTTCTTTCCATTTCTAAGTTAATTCATTGATTTTCCATTTTCTTATGCTCTTTGTTCAGAAATAATATTGTACTTGTCAAATTTCATAGCATGTAAGAACTGTGTTCCTTTTTTTCTTTCTTTCGTCCATTCTACCCTTCTGTTTCTTTTTCTTAGTTGTTACTTTCTTTCGTTTCTTCTATCATACTTTCGTGATTCAAGTCTCTAAGTAGCAGTATTACAACCCACTGCCCCCCCAGAAGTCCGTCCTGAATCCGCTCCTGGTACCGCCTATGTGAAGAATCAAATTCCTCACTAAAATTATAAATAAATTTTTCCTACTTTTCTTTCGTATGTTTATCGCTATAACAGTTTTTGTATTCCTGTGATGTTAGTGTAGAATCATCGAATTTCTCCATTAAATATGGCCATTCGATTGTTATGAAAATGTTTTCTATATCTCACGCGGCTCTCGAGGTCAGTAAGTCCTCTGTAATTGACCCAACCACAAGGTCGCCGATTTCTCTGTAAATGGGAGGGGGGGCATTCAGATGCAGAAGGCATATATGAGGATTTTAAGACAAATTGCATTCAAATTATGCCAAATATTGTATATTCTTAAATACAATAGGGGCTTGCATAGCTTTGGGGGCCCGGGCCCCCTCGGCCCCCAGGATCGGCGTCTTTGCCCAAGCCCTCTTCCAGCTTCACATATCTGACTTATAGTATTTTCGGATGCAGAATAACATCTATTCAATGACATAAAAGTAATGTATGTAGTATTGCTTCCCCTCCCCCAAGCTTTAGACCCTTTCAACAAAAATTTCTGGCTACGCGCCTACTCCACTTTATTATAATTAAATGTCATTTAACACCTATTAATAACGACCACTTTCATTATAAATCGATCCAATATTTCTTTTTCCATAACACACACACACACACACATATGATAGAATTAGACATACATATATATCTTTATTCCTTTTTCTCTCTTCTATCTGAAAAGAATGATACCGTTACTCTGACAGATTCACCTTTGACCTGACCGTGCAGCGAAAATGATGCACTTCCAGCCAGATTTTGCTTTCGACAGAGTTCTACACGCATTATCATCTCCGTGATCTAACCATTTTTCCTTTCCAAAGAATTCACGCCTCCCTTCCCAAAGGAGGAAGAAAAAAATGGAAAAGCCCCTCCTCACGAAGGACCAAGTGGAGTTATTTTCCCTTTTTGACGGTCATTATTATTATGAACAATGACATAAAGGCAGTGTTTCGCTTTTTATCAGCCTCTTTCCATTGAACGTTCTTTATCTATCATCTTCAGCTGAGTTTCCTTGAGGTCCCGTCAATTCATATATATATATATATATATATATATATATATATATATATATATATATATATATATATATATATATATATATATGCTATCTTAAGAGGAAATCACGTACGGCAATAATAATTGTCCTCTGTATTTAGAATTTACTATATATATATATATATATATATATATATATATATATTCTCTTTCTTTTTCTATATGACTTCGTCTCCATGTTGTGGTAGGGAATGTGCATGATTCTTTTTTTGCTACTGGCGAAGTTGGGAACTGTTGCTTACATATTTTCAAGTGCCCTTTACGGGTCCCAATGGGTCACAGGTCATCGTACAAATTTGATCTCTAATTTCGCCAATCACAGACGAAATCAACAAAGTCTGCACGATTTCTCGGCAAAATTAAGAACAGTTACTTGACATGATGTAAGGAAAAGGCTTTACGTTTAATCACACTCCGTATAGACCGTATATCTCGATTTTTTGCGTACAATTGCTAGTGTTTTCCAAGAGCGCATCTGACATCACAAAAATTCAGACCACACGCGCTGGTTCTAGGCAACGGAGTTTATCTTCTAAGGTCCAATAGGAAACCTCAAGAGCAGCACCACTCTATGTATCGTTGGAGTCCCAGGGCAAATCAATGTAATGTAGGAACGTATACATATATAATATATGTTATATATTCTGCATAAACTTCCAGAATGATTCATCTATATACAGTGAAACCTCCCTTAACGGACATCTCTATAGTACGGACAGATTTTTTTTTTTTTTTTTTTTTTTTTTTGTCCCGGCAAAAATATATGTTCTCTTACGGAACAAAACCCTCCCTTTTACAGACACTCTCAAATACGGACGCGGACAGTCCTTTTTCTACCCAAAAGTTTCAATAACATCTTCATAACGGACAGGAATTATTCTCGGTTCTGAAAAATATTACATTAGAGAGAAAAGTCTTCCCCACAAGTGTATCTATCATGAGTCTAGACCTGGTGAACCATCAAATAGAACAGCTTCAAGCTGAACCTGAAATTCTTTTTTCTGCCCTCAATAAACTGTTTTCTGGTGGAAATTCTAGAAAACCTTCAGTAAGCAATAACATTCATGAAGGGTCAGTCGTATGACCAAGAATTCTATGTGAAAGATCTTCCCTTCTCTAACAATATAGTCCTTTTCCCTCTGGGCATCTTTCCCGACAGTTTCACAGATAACAAAACATTGTTTTACAATAACATTTTCAAAGAACAGTGTTTCGTCTCTCACTTTTTTTCTTTTACTTATGACACTGGAACAAGTCTGGGTTGGAGTTTTTCCGGCTTCCTTTTTCACTTTCTCTAAGATATTCTTTGTGATTGGGGTTGGGTCAATAAACATATGCGCTCCCAATAACTTGTCTTTTCATCCATTTCGCCAACAGAGATACCGTGCCAATACACAAACATACACAGACACCGGTCTCCCCCTTACACACACACATGTTTCTTCCGTAACTGTCCTGCGGATTCTGAGAGTACACTTGCTAGTGAGTTTATTATCTTTATGTACGAATATATTAACATCCCCCTACCAATAATAGTATTTAGCAGAAATGAATTTCTCCTTCATCCTTCACAGTTATTTAAATACGTACTAAATAGAACATTTCCATATTGAATTTTACATATTCACGCTCATACATAATGTATTTACTGTATATTACTGCATACAATCACCGTTGTGAGAAATTAAATTCCTGTAACGAACACCTCTCAGTAACGGACAAAATTCATGTCCCATTGGTGTCCGTTATTTAGAGTTTTCACTGTATATAAAAATCAAAATAGCTATGTTTGTGACTAAATAACTCTTGAACCACTCGACCGATCTAGATCAAATTTTCAACATAGATGAGGTTCAGACCTGGGGTGGTTTTTATGTGACTTTGACGGTGCAGCTTAGGAGAGGGGGAGGGGAAGATATTTAAAAATGATCGAAAATGGCCGATATTAATGTCTGTTGTTATTCTAAGAGGTTGCAGTTATGTGCTATAAAAGTTCCACCCTAGACCACCCAAATAGGGGTACGGGCAATGGCGTATTTAGGGGGGCTTCCGGGTTTAAGCCCCCCTCCGAAATCTTACTACAATAAAGTTTAAGAAATATCTTGCAGAATTTTCACATTTTCAGGCAAAGCCCCCTCCCGAAAGTTAGCAAAGCCCTCCCCGAAACAAAATCGTAAATACGCCACTGGGTACGGGTGTAAACTTCTCCACACTCCGGTATTACTGATCCCTTTCTCTGATGTTGATGTTTTCGCAACTCTTAATTTCCACTTTTGATATAACCATTTCGTAAAACCTTACTCGCATAGCAAGGTAGTCTAACAGCAAAATGGGCCTCCACTTCCCAAACTAGGGGCAACATGCACAAAAGCAAAGTCTCCACCCTAATAATTCTTATTTTCTCGTTTTACAAATGTATTTACGATACTTACACTCTGCCTACAAATCACAAAAACGTAGAAAGACCACATTCACAACTCATAGATATCTAAAAGTCATCAAAGGGCTTCACTCCGAAATTTGATTTCAACGCCAATTTAGACGTCGGGAACCTAGCAAATTTAGAACTTGCAGGAAAAGGTCTTTTGTCGAGACTGTTCAAATTATTCGACCCCTTTGCCATTTTAAATGTTAAAGTTTACCCTCGTACACCTATTTGGGGGACGGGTCTGAGGTGGAACTTTTACAACACACAATTGCAAACCATTAAAATAAAGACAGACTTTTTTTTTTTTTTTTTGCGTTTTCTCATATCCCCAGTCGTTTTGCAGGTACACGGGGTGGCAATGGACTTTATGAACACTAAATGTGAACCCCCAGCATTTTGGATGGAGTCAACATATCGACTTGAAAATTACGGCAAAATATTTCTCTTGTTGAGACCTTTCCAACGATATATTACTGGATACCCTTTGCCATTTAAAATTTTCAAGCTAACCCCTCGTACCCCTATATGAGGGCGTCTTGAATGGACCTTTTATAGCTCGAAATTCAAGCCCCTTACAATAATGACGGACGTATTTTTGCGTTTTCTCAAACTCGCAGTCGTTTCGCAAATACACGAGGTGGTAACGGACTTTATGGACACCTTATATATATATATATATATGGACACAGTAATGTGTTTTGAGAAGCTCGTCAAGTTGGTGGGGTCATGACGTCATCTGTTTGATCTTCAAGAGTACAACCCAAAAGGATTAGTTTGTTCCGTTGCAAATGACGTTTAAAAGGCTTTATTGAATTCAAACATACATACACAGACATATATGGCATATACAGTACTGTATATGCCATCGACATGACTATCAAATAGAGTATGTGTTATGGCTTGTCTCCTCCTCCTCTCTCCACCCCCTCTATAATTTCCTTATCATTGTTTACTTTTAGTTAAAAGGCACTGGTCTTCAGTCTAAAATTCACTCTCTCCCATTTTCCTCGAATTCCGCTTTTCAGGTATATGATACGGACATATGAACATAGTACCGTTTGGAAAGTTGCTTCAATCCAAAGAGAATGAGATATGATTCTAGTGATGATACAATAATTGCATCTTTAAAAGTTTAAAATTTATCGTTAAAATTTCAAAAGGGTTAAAGAATTCAATTTGATATAAGCAATATTGTACTGTAACTGTTCAAACTTTTCCTACAATTTAATACAATTGATTGTGATACAAATTTGAAAAGCATTGGCTGTTGACAGGTATTTATATCTGCGTCACACATAAATATTATTTTTATAGGTGTTCTGTAGAATAGAATAGACCTTCTATCTTGTTCAGCTCGATGTGGAATAATACAGTATATTTGGATCATATTTTCGTTAAACAGAAATTAAAATTTAAGGTTTAATAATAATTTTAGGCTTTGTCAGTGTCACAAATAATGAGCTTTATAGGAAAATATTTTAGTATCAGTTTGTTTTACCTTTCAAAGCGTCAAGGTTCTTACTACTGCATCAGTTTTTAGGTTTACAAATTAATTAGCCTTTCCCCGCTTTTTCAAAAACTACGCATGAGTTTTCATGTCATCTTGTTCAGGACAATAAACTCTGTTAATTCGCAAATATATATATATATATATATATATATATATATATATATATATATATATATATATATATATATATATATATATTAACGCTGATGATATTGTAGACTTTTAGACGTAGTCCTAACCTAACCTAACACACATTACACAGACAAGCCTCTTGGACATCCAAAGTTCCTGCATATCGGGGTGTCCACAGAAGTTCCATTTTAGCCAGTTGATGCCCCTTTGACATCTTGTGCACATGCACATTCCGTTTGTGTCCCGGAACAGAGATTTTCTACGGGGCATTTATAGGCTCCTTGAGGGATAATCATAGGACGATTTTGGGCCATCCAAGTACTCCTGTGATGGGCACATTCCATTGAATTCTAAACGGAAAGCCCTTGAATATTTTACTATCCTCAAAGTCGTTCTTTACTTTGAAAAGTACATTCCATTGAAATCCACGGGAAAACCCATGCATGTATCCATTAGATATGTTAAAGTTTCTACTCTGACAGGCACATCCCTTTGAAATAAAAATTGAAATTCAATGGAAATCCATAGATATTTCCATCATCCTTAAACTTCCTACTGTGAAAGCCACATCCCATTGAAAAAAATAAATGAAGTGAAATATTTGAGTTTTACTTCCAACGGTTATGCCGGTTAGGCTAAAGGAGACGGTGATGATGAGAAATGAATGAAAGAGTGGAATGAAGAAAGTGGGAGGAAACGGGAGAACCCCGAGAAAACTCACATCCCATTGAAATTCAATGGAAATTCATAGATATTTCCATTATCCATAAAGTTTCTATTGTGAAAGGGACCTCCAATTAAAATCCAAGGGAAAGCCCATGGACGTTTCCATTATTCTTAAAGTTTCTACCGTGAAAGGGGCATGCTATTGAAATTCACGGAAAGCCCATGGATGTTTCCATTATCCTTAAAGTTTCTACAGTGGAAGGGATATCCCATTGAAATTTTATGGAAATCCGTGGAATTTCTATTATTCTTAAAGTTTCTATTGTGAAAGAGGCATCCCATTAAAATCCAAGGGAAAGCCCATGGACGTTTCCATTATTCTTAAAGTTTCTACAGTGGAAGGGATATCTCATTGAAATTTTATGGAAATCCGTGGATATTTCTATTATTCTTAAAGTTTCTATTGTGAAAGGGGCATCCCATTAAAATCCAAGGGAAAGCCCATGGACGTTTCCATTATTCTTAAAGTTTCTACAGTGGAAGGGATATCCCATTGAAATTTTATGGAAATCCGTGGATATTTCTATTATTCTTAAAGTTTCTATTGTGAAAGGGGCATCCCATTAAAATCCAAGGGAAAGCCCATGGACGTTTCCATTATTCTTAAAGTTTCTACAGTGGAAGGGATATCCCATTGAAATTTTATGGAAATCCGTGGATATTTCTATTATTCTTAAAGTTTCTATTGTGAAAGGGGCATCCCATTAAAATCCAAGGGAAAGCCCATGGACGTTTCCATTATTCTTAAAGTTTCTACAGTGGAAGGGATATCTCATTGAAATTTTATGGAAATCCGTGGATATTTCTATTATTCTTAAAGTTTCTATTGTGAAAGGGGCATCCCATTAAAATTCAAGGGAAAACCCATGGACGTTTCCATTATTCTTAAAGTTTCTACCCTGACAGGCATATTCCATTGAAATCCAAGGGAAGAAATCTATTATCTTCAAAGTTGCTATTCCAAGCCTCACTGTCCCGAGAGAAGTATGGAGTATGTGCACATCTAGGACGTCTTGTAGATATATTGTGCTAGGGAACGTACGTTGCCACCTAAACTAATCTTAAGTATGTGTGTAGAAGATTGTAATATTATTATTTTTTCAACATAAATATAACGCACACAGTTAAGTTTTTCTGTTTAGCGAAAGGAAATGCCACCATGTTGGAATAACGGGGACCTGTCATGAATTTCTCTTTTGTCATGTAACACGGCTATCACTCGATTATCAGTCATGTGCTACTTCTCGTTTTATTTATATTTTTCCCATTAGGTTCTTACGTAACGTACATAAATATAAACAGATTATATTTCCATGAAAAATTCTCTTTCATCCGACAAGGGTTTAACACTTTTTTTTTTCCTTTCTCGTTACTGATTCAGATTTGTTGTGTAGAACAATATCTAAAAATAAGATTGTTTGTCTAGAAAGTTGCGAGTGTTGTGTTGTTGGTTGCTAGATAATTGACAGTTGGATCGCCATTTTAATTTGAAGGTCGGAGAAAATGGCGCCACCCACGCCCAACATGGAAACTTGACTCTCAACAAAATGATTGGCTTCTCCAACACAAGAGTGACATAGGTTAAGACACTCGGACTGTTTCAGAGTTTCCAGACTTCCTCACTTCCTT
This sequence comes from Thermobia domestica, assembly GCF_964235325.1. Taxonomy (NCBI): domain Eukaryota; kingdom Metazoa; phylum Arthropoda; class Insecta; order Zygentoma; family Lepismatidae; genus Thermobia; species Thermobia domestica. Next base: position 15,215,232 of record NC_137454.1, on the reverse strand, counting down.
ATAAAGAAGCAATAACCCTGTGGTTCATGGTCTTGGAATTCTCCTCTTGGCAAATCCCATTATATAAACATTGAAAATAAATTGTTACATGGGGCCAGCTGATTGTCGCTAATTCAGATTTACCAAAGATAAACAACAAAAGGTTTTCTTCGTAAAGTCATGCATACAAGTACCTCATTAATCATACTTTGAATTCATCACATCACTTTTTTTTTCTAAGAAGGATCACCATTGTTTAGTTTACACTGATATAGCACAGTACTATACCATGTACCTTGTTAACTCGACGATAAGAACAACGCAATTGTGCTGTTTTAACACTCAACTAAGCAGGCAAATTTAAGGTGTTAGGTGCATAAGGTAAGACTCTCCGATATTCTAAGGCTTCATATGTTTCAGTACTACTGATTAAAATGTACAGGGTGAACCAAAAGTCTGGATACAACACTATAAAAGTCGAACGGTGTGAGCAATCATAATGTCGTTTGGTATGGGATGTCTATAGGTGGGGGAGCAACTTACAGGAGCTGTGGAGACAGCAGTAGCCATCTTAAAATCCGCCATCTTGTATTTGGGTTACGTTTTTCAAATAAGAAGGGGAACATGTCGAATATAATTTTAGACTGCTATTTTCTGAGAAATACATATGTTGAATCCGTTTTGCGATATCTTTATTTGTGTAGGAGTATGACCTGTTAAAGTTTAAAATTGCAAGGTGATCAATTTTCTTTATCGTTGTGGCGAACAAGTCACGCAGTGGACGTCCAAGAACAACCACCGACGAGGAGACTGCGACAGCAATTGAGGCCTATTCCGGAAGAGGGGCACATAGACCGTTTCCGTGAATGGAGAAAATGAGCCTTAAAGATTTTATCAGAGCATATAACAATAACATATGCTCTGATAAAATTTTTAAGGCTCATTTTCTCCATTCACGGAAACGGTCTATGTGCCCTTCTTCCGGAATAGGCCTCAATTGTGGCATCAGTTGTGGAAAGTCTAGATCACAGTATGCGCCGCTTATCAGCAATATTCGGTCTAAATCAGCGTTCAATTCTGCGTGTGTTGCTTACACACCAATGGTACTCGTACAAGTTACAGTTGCAACATCATCTCTCGGAGGATGACTCTGATTGGTAGTTACAGTTTGCAGAATGGGCACTGGATCAGTGCGAGAGTAATCTAAAACTTCTTCTTGGACGTTCTTGGATATCCACTGCGTGGCTTGTCTGCCACAGAACCTGTTACAAGAAATTTGGCCAATAGTCTGGAAACAGTCATATGTAAGTGTGTTAAGTGCCATTGTGGATTACCTGCAACGATGAAGAAAATTGATCACTTCCTTGCAATTTTAAAATTTAAGAAGTCATAACTGCTACACAAATAAAGATATCGCGAAACGAATTGCACAGGTGTATTTCTCAGAGAAAGGCAGTCTAAAACGACATCACCCCCTGTATAACAATATACGCTTTTGCCTCATATCTTATTCGTCTATCAATACCAAACTTGGTATACATATTTCTTATCCCCTATAGTATTTTTCGACATACATTTGGTATGTCTGCTTTTACCGGGGCCACTCTAGAGGGGGCCAAAATTGATGGGAGGGATTTTTGGAGAGAATTTTCCCGATATTCTCCCAATTTTCCCTGTTAAAGTACGTTATGGGCGCCAATACATAGCCCCTCTGGAAAGCTTGTTTCATGCTGAAGAGAATGAACTATAAACCATGACTTTCCAATGAACAATGTTGATGTAACAGCTATTTCACTGCAAGTCTACGGTTTTCTTCATACTAACAGAGTTAATGATCCCAGCGACTTAGTCCGTTGTCCATGGCACCCAATTTTTGTGTATGAACGTATTTTTGTTGTGTTTATGGAATGGACTAGGTTTGATTCATCTGTCCTGATGACACGTTCATATCCGTTCCTTGTCAGTTAGGAACATGCACGGAATAGTACCATAAGAGGGCTATCTACGAAGCAGTCAGGTAATGGAGAATTGACAGGCAAACGAGAGATGTGTCGGCAAACGTCACTTTGCTTCATTTTTCACTTGATTGAAAATAATACAAGGATAAGTCATAAGACTTGCGATATACTGGTACATTACATATTTTTTTTATCACACTACAATGACTATGACAGGAGGTTAACATTCGAAGTATAGCCTCTCGTGTTGGATTGTCTGCAGCCACATTACTGACAGCTCCTCGATAGTCGATACCACGTCTTGTCCTTGCAGACAAAGAAGTCAGTCACTGCTATTTCCACTTCTTGCAGGTTAATGAAGCATCGTGATTTCAGAAAGTGTGCCATAGACTGAAACAGGTACATAGCAATATAAGTGGCAAGGTCAGAACTATTTGCCGGGTGTGGCGTCAGTTTGATGCTATCAAGTTCCTGAATTTTTGTTCAGCTAAGTCCGAGTGTCGTTTTGCATTATTCTGTTGCGGCAGCACACGCTTTCGGTTCACCAATGCAATATATTTTTTACGTAATGCAGCATACATCCACTTCAGCTGTTCCAAATAAAGGTCGGCATTGAAACTAGGACCATTAGGAACGAACTCAAAATGAATTACCTCCTCGTAGTTCCACCACACACAAAACATGAGTTATTGCGTCATATGTTCGACGACCGGTTGTGGAAGTAGATCCTTGCTCAACCAATGTTTTTTTGCAGATTCAGATTTCGGATAAAGGTTTACTTTTCGTTGCATCTGGCAATCCGTTTTTGGAAACTCAGATCACTGCAGTTTATGCACACATCCACTCTCCTGTAGGTAAACTCATATGCAACAATTCGCCAGCTCCTAATGGATTTCCCGCGTTCCTGAAGGTAATGCACTATAGCAGATTAGGATATGCCAAAATGGTTTGACAGTTGTTTCGTCAATGACATGGCTTATGACCTCAGATTCCGTTACTTTCGGGCGGCTGGACTTCGGCTGATCTTGGATATTTCTACAACCTGCACTACATTTCTGGACCCAACGAGTTGCTGTGCTGTGCTTTACTACACCTTTCCCTTTTGGGAAACAGATGTTTTGGGCTGCTTCCGCAGCGTTGTGTCCGAGTTCGAACTCATACAGTAACAACTCACATATCAGACCTTGTTGAGCATTCATCATCATTGCCATTAAAAGAAAGTGATTGAAGATACTGACAGAATGGTGGCCTCTGTATTAAATAGCTCGCTTGCCAGACTGCCTCTTGGGTCAATTTGAAAATGTACTTAGATCGATCACGGTATATAGATGAGCCTGCTGTTTGGGTTGTGGAAATATTACAAGACTTACGACTATACCAAGATATCTTTTTTAAAATTCTCTATAATATATGCTGAGCATTTATGATAGAGCTAAATATTTAATGGCATTTCATTACACTTTAAGAAATAGAGTATATCATCATGATATTGTATTTTTTACTGTTTCCAAAGTTTTTCCTCTACTTAATTGCCCCTGTCTCGAAAGATTTTCTTCTACTTTATTGCCCATGTCTCGAAATATTTTCCTCTACTTAATTGTCCCTATCTCAAAAGCTTTTCCTCTATTTAATTGCCTCTGTCTCGAAATATTTTCTTCTACTTAATTGTCCCTGTCTCAAAAGCTTTCCCTCCACTTAATTGCCTCTGTCTCGAAATATTTTCTTCTACTTAATTGCCCGTCTCAAAGTTTTTTCCTCTCCTTAATTTAACCTCTCTCGAAAGCTTTTCCTCTACTTAATTGCACATCTCGAAAGATTTTCTCCTACTCAATTGACAGTCTCGGAAGCTTTTATTGTATTTAATTGCCTTTGTCTCGAAAGATTTTCCTCTACTCAATTGCCACTGTCTCGAAAGATTTTCCTCGATTTAATTGTCCCTGTCTCGAAAGATTTCCTCTACTAAATCGACACGAAAGTAGTCTCGAAAGATTTTCCCTTTCTTAATTGCCCATCCGCGACTGAGTTATATTTGTAGTTATAATACAAGTTAAAATGTGAAAAGTTTTAATAAACATTTTTCTTACCCAGGGATGTGGCCAAATCGTTTTTGGGTGGTGGTTTCATATATTTTGAGAAAAACTAATATTTATTAAATTACAAAAAAAAAGAAAAACAAGAAATTTATTTCAAATACTTTATTCTGTTATATCTACAGTAACTAAATAACTATTTTGTTATTATCAAACCAAGATATATTTAGCACAATCAGAAAACGTGAAATTTCGTAGACTTAAAATTTTGGAAATATGTAAACTATTAATTTCAGAAATAAATCTACAGTAAAGAAATGCCATTTTGGATCACATTGATTGCTCTGAATAAAACACTACAAAATTACTCTACATACACATACACATCAGAACTATCTCATTTGTTTAGGTGTGAATTTGTTAACTACTTAAATGCTGTTTTCAAAATAGTTACTCACAGATTGTTTTGTAATCTTGCCTTTGAAACCGATCACATATCAAATTCGAACAACTTTTTACTTTATATATACATATATATAATAATATAATATAAAAATATTAACGTTCATATTTATGCCACACATTGTTTTCGCCTGCCTTCTTTCGTGTAGTCCACTTCAATCCCCGCTGCGTGGAGGATATTTGAGAGAACTCGCAGGAGCTCATCACGAAAGCTAAGCATTATCAGATATTTCTCCTCGCCTTCGTTCACTCCAGTATTTTCAACGAAGAAGTTGATTACCTCCCACATACAGGTGCGCAGTTTTAACAGAAGTACCGCCACACTGAAAAATACAATCGTCACTTATAAAAACTAAGAATAGAGGAGTACGCTAAAATGTATCAGATTCTAAATAGAACGTTCACAATGATTCACTATAATCTAACATAACTGATCGACCTTAAGGCTTCTATACTCTTAGTTTCAGTTCTTTATTTTATTTAAACAAGAAAAGGAAACTTTTTTTTTTTGGCATTTTATAAAACCATTGTTATTTCAAGATCTTTTACAGTGAGCAGTGGCATATTTACGATTTTCTTTCTGGGGGACTTTGCCTGTAACTATGAAAAGTCTGCAAGATATTTCATATACTTTACTATAGTAAGTAAGATTTCGGGTGGGGGGCTTAAGCCCGGAAGCCCCTCCTAAATACGCCACTGACAGTGAGTATTGCCGATGAAACGACAAATATGTCGTCTCGTCTCGAAAATAAATCAAGGTTCCAGACAAGAAATTTGAGACGGCACGAAAAATTTCACCGAGTCTGGTGAGCAATTAGTGGTGCTCCGGTTGTTAGAATATTTCGAGTTCGCAGAACCGTTTGTTATTCCCAGACATAATAGTAAATTTTACAGTTATACCCAGGAACAGTAAAATATAGTTTAACTATCTTTGTTTTTAGATATTCTTACAGCTACGGATTAAACATATGATCTCTCAGAACAAGGTACAGGGTGTCCGAGAAGTCCTTCCCTGATTACAGAAATTGATAACTCAGGCTAGAAATAAGATAGAAATATGAAACAGGTGTTGAATTGTTTACAAACTATAAAAGTTTTGGTCACATCAGTACACTTCCACATGAGCACCCTTGGTAGCACGTAGCACATCTAGGCGATATTCAATTTCCATCCACACATTAGCCAACATCACTGGAGGGATCGATGCAACGACTGTGGTTATTCGTTGCTGCAGGGTTTCAAGATCTGGTACACGTGTTCGGTAGACCTAACTCAGACAAAAACTTTTATAGTTTGTAAACAATTCAACACCAGTTTCATATTTCTATCTTATTTCTAGCCTGAGTTATCAATTTCTGTAATCAGGGAAGGACTTCTCGGACACCCTGTATAAGCGTTTATTTCTTACTCTCAAATGCTTAGAGAATCTAAGACGCACTTTTTCTGCCAAAATATCAGGTATAAAATGGGTATACAATATCGCTCTGGCAGTGGGTAGACTAAAGTGTATGCCATCGCTAATTTCCCGGAACGTTCACAGTATGCCTGTGTGATCATATAAGATAGTACATTTGTTCTCTTTCTAATCTTGACATTTAAATGTTTAGTTTGAACAAATAAACCCATATGATTTAATTTGTATTGCCAAATTCTAAGTTTCTTCATTGAATATCCAGGATACGTCTTAGAACTGAATACAAGATATTGGCACAACTTTTGAAGTTTAGAAATAAGTGTGCGTCTTAGATTCGAGTATATACAGTCAACAATGAGAACTGAGATCACGTGAGTGTAATGGTGAGGGTTATTTATATTTGAAACGCATACATACTATTATCAACAATTGTCGATACATTGCTGGGTTAAAATCTTTCCAATAATTTTTGACAACCGTCTATCTGGGATAATTCGTTTCCGAGATATTCGTAATGCTACTTAATTTCGTATCCTTGTATTAGGATGCTGTGTAGGTCTCTACTTGTCGTTTGAGGTATCTTGTGGTTTAAACCCCTAAACCTTTCCCCTTGCGTACGCCACTACCCAGTCTCGTTTCCTAATTGCCTCTGCACAGTATCGTTCCCTAATTCTGTGCAGTGCTGTCAGATCTGAATATTAAAAAGTAGCGAGACTGTGCTCCGAAAGTAGCGGACTTGAATTATTTGTAGCCCAAACATAAGAATGAATTATTTTGCAGCTATACCCTTTTGCTAACATATATAATTTGTGATTTAATGAAACACCTGGTGTTGGAAATAAGTCAGATATTTGCGTTGGCAATGGTCAGGCGGCGATCGCAGTTTGTCTGTTGACGAGGTTTATTAGGGCAAACTCCATACTATGTGAGAAGCAGTAGAACTGGAGTGTGCAATGAACTACGAAGACTGCGATAGTATAAAATGATCCACCTTTTGGATTTCCAAGGAGACCTGTTTGTTGGCCCAAGAAGACCGGGCCCCCTCAGGATCGGCGCCCTTGGGTATGGTACTAGGGTGGGTCGTTTTGCCACTTTTTTTTCGGAACGAAATGTAATACCTAGCAAAAGTGGCCCACCCACATGGACATTACAGGTATAATTTTTTTTTCAAATCAGATAATATCTTCTGTGAGAACTATTGTTTCAAAGTTTCAAAATTCCACTGAAAATTGCAAAAAATACCAAAATTGTTCATTATTTTTAGTTATGTTAAAGCAAACATATTTTTGGATTTATACATGCCAGATGCTATGAAAACTGACATTCAAATCTCAAAATGTCAGTTATATGGCCCTGCGGTGGGATAGGGGTGCCTACTCTGGGGCCGGCAAAGGGGGCAAATTCAGTACAATTAAGCGTTTCTACAACTATTTTCGTCCTTGCCTTTTCCTTCTACTGGTGGTTCATAGTGGTAGCAGAGGAATGTTATTTTTCACCATGACACTCCTACCCCTCCACCTCACAATACTGCAACGCCCTTCTCCTGTCCCGATTTGCGTAACTCAGCGTCACTATCAGGAACGAGCCGGATACGCTTCAAATTGGGCGTCATTTCTCAAGCGCTATATATTAATTACTGTTGCCTTCAGCTTATATGAATTGGCCGTTACAGATAATAGTTCGCTAAACACTATTTTCACAGAAAATTCTGTATTTCTTTTTTTTAAAAGTCAATATTATTTAATATATCACAAAAATGACTTCAGTGACAATGAAGCAGACCTTGAAGAGAAAGCAGAGGAAAGCTCTTCTGAGGAAGAGACCAAACCCAGAGACAGAACATCTAAACCGAAGCTAGAGTTGACTGAAACTGCTATGATTGCTCAGAGATACAATGTAATCAAAAGGGCTGTGGCACATATAACATCAACTGTGCTTCAGGCAACTTTAAAGGCTGGAATTATAACCTCTCAACAATCTAGCAACACAACTCTTTTTTAATTGTGGACAGGAGCAAAATAAGGCGTGCGAAACTTAAGGTTGCTCGGAATTTAAAGTAAGTTCTCGAAATGATGGTTCCATTAAAAGCCTATACTTTGATGGTCAAAGGGAAGACACTAAAACACACGCAGGCATCGTTAGAGAAGAGCACTTATCACTTGTGGCTGAACCTAACTCTCAATACGTTGGTGACGTGACACCATCCTCTGGCTTTGGCCATGACAAGACCACGGCTATTTTCGAGTGCATCATGAACCAAATCGAAGGTGAATTTGATGAAGTTGAGGTTCTTGGGTGTGATGGAACAAACACTAACACTGGTTGCAAGGGAGGTATACGTCGAAAATTAAAGGAACTAACAGGCTATTTGTCTCTTGCATTTTAATGAACTGCTTTTCCGAGCTCTCTTCACGCATATTGGCACTAATTCAAGTCCCTACTCTTACACAGGTCCCATAGGTTCAAAACTATCTGACTTTGAAAAGTTTCCAGTGGTGTCATTCAAATCAACAAAATGTGACTTACCTCATCATAGTCAGAAGAGCTCAGAAAACTTAGTAAAGACCTGAGATACTTATCTCAAGTCTTACATTGCTAATGGTCCTCGTCACGTCTTCGAGACCATTCATAGGTTTAGATAATTACGAAATGAATACCAGGCTGTAATCCGTTCATCTATTCAGACGAATGCATTTCTCGCACTCCCAGAGAATGTTCTTTTCGCCATGATGAATGATGGTCTATTTGCTGTCCGACAAGATGCATTACATAAGATTCTTAGTGCTCGAAAACACGAAGCAGAGATTATATATAACATCATACCCAGACTGAATTTTGAGGCGAAAGATTACACTGAAATGATCTTTTGGGAAAGCATTGATATTTCAATAGCTGTACCACCAGTTAGTTCTAAGGACGGTATCAAACAAATAGCTCGTGGACAAACTTTCACTTTCTGACAACACTGTGCCAGAATAGTCTTCCACCGTCTATCCATGCCACACGATGGCAGTGAAATTAGTCACTGAAGCAGCCTCTCGAGTATGTGGCAGTGATACTAGGGACGGGATAATCAGGTCAACCTTACTTTCTAGGCAAGTTGTGTCTAAATTGCAATCAAAGTCCCAATTTGTGACAATTTTTCCTGACAGTGACGAATTGGATTAGTTCATCCGTCCCTATATATGGTTAGTTGGGTAGGGCTGGCGGAGGAGCCCTAGCTGCACCCACCTCCACGTGGTAGATTCTGGGACGCTTGGACAGCCTATATGACCAGGTGAGCGAGGACCTGCACAACCGCTTAAATGAACTGAATTTGTCCCCTTTTCTGGCCCCAGAGGAGGCATCCCTATCTCCCCAAGGGCAAATAACTGGAATTTTTATACTTAAATGTCAGTTTTCTAAGCAACTAACATGTACTTAACCAAAAAAATGTTTACTTTAACACAACTAAAATTCATGAAGAACTTTGGTATTTTTTCTACTTTTCAGTGAAATTTTGAAACTTTGAGGCAATAGTTCTCACAGAAGATATTATTCGATTTGGAAAAAAAATCTGTACCTGTAATATCCATGTGGATTGGCCACTTTTGCCAGGTATTACATTTCGTTCCGAAAAAAAAGTGGTAAAACGCTGCACCCTAGTATGGTACCTCTCAACTCAAGATACATTGCAATTGTTTCACAATGGGACAACAGTATTATAAAAAGAAATGATGAAATGAAAACGTTCACTAAATATGATGTAATATTTCGATAAACAGGAGAAAATGAGAATTACACTCTTTCAAAAGCAATTATATGAATATAAATTTACCTGGTTTCACACAAAAATGAAATCTCTCTCTTGTCACAAAGATGAAGGACACTCATGTCCAGATCTATTTCTTGTTCCTCACAAGAACAGAACTCATACTGAAAACGAAAATACAGAAGTTTAATCACTGAAAGATACTAAATAAAATATTGAAAATATTTACGTCAAAAGTATACTAGTTGTGAGCACAAAAATCGGTTTTTGGTTTTTAGGAAAACAGAAACCGGTTAACACCGAAACCGATTTTGGTTTTCTTCAAAACCGGTTCGGTTTTTCACTTGATCCGGTTTCGATTTTCTTCAAAACCGGTTCCGTATTTTTTTTCAAAATTGGTTCTAGAATAGTGTTCTATTGTTCTCCAAAAACCGATTCCGTTTCCACTGAAATAGTTTTATGTGTTTTCCAAAAGCTTTCACCGAAAGCGGTTTTAGAGAAAACCGAAACCGTTTTGGAGAAAATCGAAACCGGTTTCGGTACCATACTAGCCGTTTTGAAGAAAACCGAAACCGGTTCAAATGAGAAATCGAACCGGTTTTGGAGAAAACCGAAATGTCGGTTTTTCGGGTTTCGGTTTTTCTAAAAACCGGTTTGTTTTTTTTATAAAAACCGGTTTTGCCCATCCCTTGAGTATACTAGTATATATTTCTTCACGAGCAATCGTTATCGTGTACCAGCGGCGTATTTAGGGCGATTTCGGGCTTAAGCCCCCCGAAATTTAATTTACTATATTAAAATAAATGAAATATCTTGCAGAATTTCCACATTTCCAGGAATAAAGTTAGCAAAGCCTGCCCACCGAAACAAAATCGTAAATACGCCACTGTCGTGTACAAAAATAAATAATGTATTAACAAACTCGTTCATAGTAGTCTGATTTGATTTCTTTCTGAAAATTATTATGTATAAGGCAAAGTTAACTTCATGTTACAAGAAAATCCGAGGCGGCTCCTCAGGGAAGTCACATCGGTAAAAATTAGAATATTATCGCTTCAAGTTAGGTGAAGAAAATTTATCTAGTGATATAATCTTGTATAGTATCCTCAACAGATGCCACTAATCTAAAAGAGTACCGCAGTAATAGGTTTACATAAGGAATGATGCTCATGTTTGAATTCTATGAAAATGACCCGAAGGGAATACTTGCCCAAATAAGACTTCAGTTTCAGGTTGGAACACAACGGTAGTTACGGAAAAATCACTCAGCCAAGAAGATCAACACTAAATATAACACAGGGTCCGGCAAAAAGACCTTCCGTATTTGGAGAGAACGCTATTTGAGTTGTGGTAGGGATACGGTGGCGGAGGGGATATCGATCGATAGCGGTATACGTGCGATTTTCAGTAGTCGCAATGGCCTGGCGGGGTAATGATCGTACGTTTGTTTTGGAGGAGTATATTTGTAATGGCGGTTCTGTGATTACTACTCAGCGGGTATTTCGCACTCGGTTCGGACTTGGCAGACTTGATTTTGCTCCGGATAGAAAAACTATTCAAGTTTGGGTATCAAATTTCAGAACAACAGGTTCTGCACTGAGAAAAAATTGCCTGGCAGACATCGGACCGTAACAATACCGAAAACTGTGGCGCATGTGAGAGCATCCATTCAGCAATCTACAAAGCGTTCAGCACTTAAATTGGTCGGTCAGGCGAACCTGTTGTTTTCTCAGTGCAGAACCTGTTGTTCTGAAGTCTGATACCCAAACTTTCATAGTTTTTCTATCTAGAACAGAATCATTTCGAGTAAGTCCGAACCGAATGCCGAAATGCCCGCTGAGTAGTAATTACAGAACCACCATTACAAATATACTCCTCCAAAACAAACGCACGATCATTACCGCGCCAAGCCATTGCGACTACTGAAAATCGCACGTATACCGCTACCGATCGATATCCCCTCCGCCGCCGCATCCCCACCACAACTCACACACCGCCCTCACCAAATACGGGAGGTATTTTTTCCGGACCCTGTAGTATCCAATCATCATTGAAAAAATAAATAAATAAATAAAACATGAACGCAAGCAAATTTTGTAGTGAAAATTGCTCTAGTTCAATTTACAAGTTTTTTCTAACTCCCATGATAGATGGGGCAAGCAGAATTCTCCATTCGATACACCCTCTCCTATCTCACTTTTTAATTTTGTTCTTTATCTCCAGCCGTCTAATTTATAAGCACTGGCCGTGTAAAATGAAACATATGATACAAGATTATAATAATTGAACGGTATAGGTAGTGTATCAAGAGTTATTTGTTTCCTTATAAGAAAGATTTAATTAACATTTATGGAGTCAATATACGAAGCCTAATTTATGCATAATTAGTTTCTCACAGTTGCTAGATAGTAAAACTAGAATTAGCTCCAAAACTGCACAACAAAATAATACGAACAAATTAAATTTATTTTGTTACTTTAGACAATTTCGCTCAATTTGTCCTCAAATTTAGAAAAAAAAGAATACCATTAATAAAGAAGAAGGACAGATATTAAATGGAACCCTTCAATTACGTTTACTTTGCCTCTAAGCCATGTTGTAGAAATCGGTACACTTTAGCACTTTTAAATCTATCACATTTTCAACAGTGATACTTTTCTTGAAATTTGGCATTTCAATATTTTGCGATTTATAGAGAATGGTTTTATTATTATTATTATTATTATTATTATTATTATTATTATTATTATTATTATTATTATTATTATTATTATTATTATTATTATTATTATTATTGTACACAGTGCACAAACAATTTAACAATTTTCTAAAAATTAATGGTAAGCAAACAAAATTTATGACATACACTACTAAAACTCAATATTTTGTCAATAAATACAAGAACAATAGTGTACAAATATAGAAAGAAGAATTATTAAAGATCTAGGTATTACATTTGACGGTCAGTTAAAGTTTTCTTACCACATAAATTGTATTGTGCAAAATGCCAAAAGGATAATAGGTTTCACCTTCAAACAGTGGCCTGTATTTCAAAGAGATAAAACATATGTATTATTTATATAAATTACGTGTAAGACCCAAACAGTGGCGTATTTACGATTTTGTTTCGGAGGGGACTTTGCCTGAAAATGTGAAAATTCAGCAAGATATTTAATATACTTTACTTAAGTAAGATTTCGGGGGGCTTAAGCCCGGAAGCCCCCCTAAATACGCCACTGGACCCAAACTAGAATTTGGTTCGGTAAAACGGAACAGCGTTTCTAAAACTTCGACAAACAAGATAAGACTCTATGCAAAAATGATTTATTCTACTGCTATGTTTTAAGATGAAAATTAGCTACTATTCACATAGATATGAATATTGGAATGATTTTTGGGATTTGGAAAGTCTTACGAACAGAAGAACAATACTTGACAAAGCATACACGCAAGAATTATTAGACAACACCTAATGTTAATATCAGTAAATACTGTTTACGAAACATAGGTTTTAAATAGCATAAGAAATAGTACGATTTTAGTTAATCTGAATTGGAAATGTGAAACTTTAAAAAAAGATTGACGGATTCTTTAAGTACATTTTAGACTTACTGTATTAAGCAAGTGAAAATTTTATGAAACCTGACTGATAGTTTTTAAGCAATGACGTTTAGAAACATAAATCTAAAATGTAATTTTAAGACTACTTTTCTTAGATTTTCGTTGTTTTAGATAGAGAGTTGACAAAGGGTTGACAAAGAAATTATTTCTGCTTAGTTGACTTTTATCTACACTGTTTTGTTTTATATTAGTATTTATATTTTCACTGATTTCTTATTTATTATTATTACCATTATTATCATTAGTATTATTTTTTCATTGCAATGTGCTGGTCTGATACTGCACAATGTGCTGTATTTTTGCCAACAAGCTGTTCGCAGCATTAAAATAAATATTATTATTATTATTATTATTATTATTATTATTATTATTATTATTATTATTATTATTATTATTATTATTATTTAGTTTAATTCTACAATTATACACTGAAGCTAAGGAAGATGGATATGGAACGACAGAGTAGAATGAAAAAAGCGGAAGGAAATGGGAGAACCCCGAAAAAGCCCACGCATACCATCTTTGTCCACAACAAAGCCTACTTGGTGCGAGCTAAGATCGAACCAGGGACTCTACATACCAGAGATAAGCGTTTCACCATTAAGCCACCGCAGCCCATATCTAGAATTTCGTACTATACCAAAGTACTATATTAAATTGTGTTAATTAGTATACGTTAGATTAAAACCTATAAGGAACTAAAAGTTGATATCGAAACTACAAACTAACCATAAACTATTTCAATTTTTGATTAAAATTCAATCACACAAGACACAGTTGTACAGAGTTAGGAAAATAATAACGATATCACATTACCTTCTCCATTGTGACAGCAACTGGCGCAAACAGTAGAACAGTGAGCGGAGAAAGAACTGAACTATCACGGACTAACACAGTTCTCCGTTCTTCAGATCGTATTTGGCGAAAAGCAGTGAACAATCCAGTTGAGAACTGACTACGTTTATAGTTAACACTGTCCGGTGCGATAGTAACTGGATATCCTTCCCTAACATAAAAACAAACAATAAAAATTTAATTTGCAAAATTGATACTTTGTCGAAAGTACTTACTGTCTAATATTCCAACTAATGCTCTTAAATACCGTATTTCTCGGTTTATAAGATGCACATTTTTCTTTGAAAGTAAGTCCCCCCCCAAAAAAAAGGTTCGTCTTACATGCCCATAATTTTTTTTTTTATTAGTTTAATTTCAGTGAGTTTTCTAGATTATTCTGTGATGTTTGATGTCTGTTTCCTACGGTGTACAACAGCATTCTATAGAGACCGCGAGGACTCGTGAAGCCTGGACTCTACTACAATCACAGAAATGCTTTGCTTCAGGTTGATGCATCGGAAGAATTCGGCTCGATTCGTGGAGCTACTTTCCGAAACGCACACTTGAAAAAAGTGAAACAGCAGAAGTCCACCAACAATGTTGCCAAACTTAGATGAGATGGCAAACGAGCGACAAAAAAGCAATTAAAGAACTATAACATAAACAATAACAATTATTTCAATTAAATTAAACATAACAATAATAATAGTAAAAAATAAAACAACGACAATAATAACAACAAAAAATAAACAAAACGAAATTTAGCAGCAATCCGACAACACTGTACCTTCAGGAGATTTCTCCGTAACGCGTGAGGAACGAGACTTTCAAAATTTCATTTGTGGGGAGTTGACATATCCACGCGTTCTGTTGGATGCTAAAATTAGTAGATCCAGATCAAGCTTCACGACTCGTTGCGATCACTATAGTTACGTAAACTTCAATGCAGTTGGACAATGAGAGCGCCCATCGCTCTATTCATCATTTCAGTGTGTATGCTTTGATCTGGACGTGCATGCGCTACATACATTCTCGGACGCATGTATGATCTGATTTGATTTTTAGTTTAGCGTTCCTTTCAGCAAAGAAGCTATACGAGACGTGGACCTAAAATTTAACGTCGGATCCGAACCACACGAGCTCCCCAGGGGCGCCCGAAGAAAATTTTCAAGAGGGGGGCCCATTCCATAGTTGCTATATTACGTCTGGTGTTAAATATACTGGTTTGCTATATTACGTATATTTTCGTGAGGTAGGGAGCTTGGGCCCCACCCTGCCCTCCCCTTCGGGCGCCCATGGAGCTCCCGCCGGGAATCGAAGCCGGGTCTTATACGCCAGTGGTTCTCAACCTAAATCCTATCACAACGCCATTTTATCACATCCTCTTTGCCAGCGACCCCCTTATAATTTTTGTTTCGTAATAAGCTTGTGTGGGATTTTTTAATATACCTTTTGCGGAGATCTCACGATATCCCTCTATTTCTATAACAGTAGAATCCATTTCTTGAACATAGTGGATGCAGTAACTTCCCTAAAAGCGAATGAATTAAAACCAAATTTGGTCAGTTTATTCATAAAGCAAATATCGAATCTGATCCATCATAATCTTTCAAAATGGAGGCCGTTTGAAAATTTTGAAATTTCATAACTTCATTAATTTTGAGTCATATGATAAAAAATGTTTTCTAATTTTGAGTTAAAAACTTATTTAAAAAGTTATTGAGTATTTTAAATGACTTGATAATGTGCGTCACGAAGATTGAACTGGACATTGCCGAACTAGTGAAATCATATGATGCTCAGGCATCTCATTACCTTTCAATTTTAATTGAAGACTTTTTAACTGAAGCTTCACAAGGGCTTTTCTTCACCCAATTTTCTTCAAACTTAACACATATATACTAGACTGAAAACAAATCGACACGTATTTTTTGTTTTTTTCGGGAAAAAAGGGTTAATGGGGCAAAGGGTCCCTTTTCAAAACGAGTCCCCTTGATTAAAGAAACGAAACTCTGTCGATATATTGTTCGCTCGGTGCGGAAAAGGGGCACTTCTGTTAGTATGTATTTCTCTGTCCCTTTCTTTTACTTTAACACTCTACGGATATGCCCTTTAGGCTAAACGAGACTGGTGATTATTGAAAGCAAATGACTGTTAAATTAAATTTTTGTACTCTCTCACGGGGAATCGAAACTGAGCACGCGCTAGCCACTAAACCAGCGGGAAGAACTTTGTCTGTGCTTTGTAATTTAGATGTTATATAGGACTAAAAGTAGGGTTGCGGTGGTTCAGTAATACAAAGGTCCCATTTGATCCGATATGTTCTAGTTTGATCCCAGCTATCGCCAAGTGGGCTTTGTAGCGGACAAACATAGTGTACATGGGTTTTCTCGCGGTTATACCGTATTCTCTCACTTTCTTCATTCCACCATTTCGTTCTGTCACTACTCTTTGTCTTAGCCTCGGAGCATAATCGTGTGACGTTAAACTATGTAAAAAAAGGAAGTAAAAGGAAATAAGACAGAAAATTTGGACAGGAATCCGCATGAACATTGTGATTTTATGCTATCACCACATCTCTCACGTACAAGAACGGTGTTTCCTCCATGTACCGCCGAAGTTGGTCAACTGCCCTACCCACGAATCTAAGATAAATTGCGATTACATGCATCTTCTGCAGAGTACTCGTTTAGCAAATAAATTCTAGTTCAGTCCCATCATATCTTGATTCTTCCCTTTCCCAACGAATAATATATTCTGGGGAAGAGTCTGTACACCAAATCAGAGTTGCAGGCTCCCTATTAAAATAACTAAAATGTATTTATGTTCCACCGTTCTCTGTACGTATACAAGAATAAATGTGAACGAATTAAATGTTGTAATGAAAATAATTCTTGTTTGTATTTGTAACTGAGAAGGCATGTAACCTTATGATTATATGGTAGAACCGCGCCTGAGGTTAAATGATGCCATCTATTCGGTTTTTATATAGATTGATTTCATTTTTTGAAAGCCTTCCTCTTGTATTTTCTTTTTGACCTCCCTCGTGGCTATGTGGTTAGCGTCCGAGTTGAATTCGAGATCATATGGTTCGGCTAAAAGGGACTCTAAATTCAGATTCAGTCAAAAAAAACCTGTAATTTCTTTTCACTTTACCTTAAAAAAAATAATAATGGTTAGTTGATTTGGACTTAATACCCCTTTCCAGTACCGAGGCTGTATGACACATGGACTTACAGTTTAATGTTTGATCTGAACCCAAAAAAAACTTCCATCTGGAATCGAACCTGGGTCTCCTGTGCTGAAGTTGAGTATGCTAAGTATATAGGCGAAAGGGAAAGTATCAGAATTCATCACTGCATAAAAGTTATCAAAAATATATTATCAGACAGAGAGTAAATTGCAAAATGTTTGAAGTATTCTGTCCTTTCTAAAATGTATTGCAATATTTTCAACCGGATACCCTATTGCATACTTTTCTATAAGAATTACCACTTGGTGTAACAGACCATTTGGGAGCTTAAGCCTGCTCCAGCGCCATCTGCTAGCAACCGGCTGAAGTACATCAAGCCTGGTGATGAGCACGTCGTCAGTGTACTGCGACGCTCTGGCCGTAACAGGCGCATCAGGGGTTCTCTAAACTAGTGGTGGGCACAAAAACCGGTTTTCCGGTTTTCAGTTTTTAGAAAACCCGAAACCGGTTTTTTGAAAATTTTCAAAAAACTTGTTTCGGTTTTTCACCGGAATCGGTTCGGTTTTCTCCGAAACCGGTTATCTGTTTTCTCCGAAACCGGTTATCGGTTTTCTCCCAAACCGGTTTGGTTTTTCACATGATCCGGTTTCGGTTTTCTTCAAAACCGATTCCGTTTTTTTTTTCAAAATTTGTTCTATTTCTGACCAGAATGGTGTTTCATTGTTCTCCGGAAACCGAATCCATTTCCAGAGAAATAATTTTATGTGTTTTCGAATAGTTTTCACCGAAACCAGTTTCGGTGTAAACCGAACCGGTTTTGGAGAAAACCAAAATGTCGG
Source organism: Thermobia domestica (assembly GCF_964235325.1). Lineage (NCBI taxonomy): Eukaryota > Metazoa > Arthropoda > Insecta > Zygentoma > Lepismatidae > Thermobia > Thermobia domestica. The sequence goes on along the minus strand of NC_137454.1, from coordinate 15,197,151 downwards.
TTTTTCGGGTTTCGGTTTTTTATAAAAACCGGTTTTGCCCATCCCTACTCTAAACCTTCTGGCCGTCACGTCTTGTTTTCACGTCACTCCCCAGTTTGCCTCATGACGCTGGGTGGACGCCGAAAATTAAGGAACAGCGGCCGGGAATCAAACCCAGGACCAGGTGGACGTGAGTCCAATGCTTTATCCACTAGACCACTGCTATTCAACCTTTTTTTTCTCTCGCGTATCCCTAAACACAGTTCGCCATCCAACTGTGTACCCTTGAAGCTGTTTAAAAGAAATTAAATCGAAATTAACTTATTAAACTTAATACACATGTTCTGTTGATTAAAAAGGGGATAAATAGAGACCAAAAAGACAATCAGTGTGCCAATCAAAAGACTATTTACAGGGGGATAAAGTGCACATCAGAAAAAAATAACACGGGAAATTTCAAAACATATGGGAGACATCGAGTTCTACTCCGGGGGATTTTCTCTCTTTTCCTGATAATTCACACACTGAGGATAATGTTAAAAATTCTAAAACTAAAAGTAACTTTAGAACTAACCTGTCAATGAGATGACTGAGACTGATTCCGGGACGCCAACTCCTTGATTCTTGGTCGAATCTTTGAGAGTGCGAGAATCAGAGCTGATTCTGGATTCAAGCAATTTCTGTGGTGCTTCATTTACATTAATGTTAACGCAGAGCAACCATTGGAAAGAAAAAAATAATAAGCATATTTCCAATATTTATTGAGTTACCTCCAACTATGATAACTCAATAAATATAGGAAATATGCTTATTTTAGGATTATATACCCTCCAAAACATCTTTGTGTACCCCCGATTGAATAGCACTGCACTAGACTACGGCTCCCCGCTTTTCTATAAACAGTACTTTAAATACACATTTCCGTGCTAGAAACAGTATCAACTCTATTTACAACAACACCCTATTCGCAGTATTTCGGACAAATAACCTCATCATGTTGGACTCGTTCACGTTCGCATCTTTTGGATCGTCTCTGTGATTACCAAGTCAGAAACAGTGGAGGCACTCCAATTCATTTACGACACGTATTGGAGAATTCGCTTTTGGTTGGAACCTGTATTGTTTCAAAAGAAATCTAAAATCGTATTACACTACAGTTATAGACTACTCTACATGTAATTGTTTAAAATAATATAGGCGTATATAACTTACTCGGTGAAGAGTGCATTTTTATCTGTCATGTTACCTCCTTCAAATATTTCCCATGATTTAACTCTCAAAATGTTGTTTAGGCCTGAGAACAAGACACCTTTCACGAGTTCGTCGTTTCCTGCGTACATGTTGTAGTAGGAGTCTAAATCCCCATAAAGGTCACAGTCATTTAGCATCGAGCTTTCAAATAAATGGTCAGCAAATATACTCCTCATTCCTTCAAAATATGAGTTGAAAATATATGTAACATTGTTTCTAAGTGATTAAATATTAGCCTTAGGAAATCAACAAACCTAAAAACTACTATAAGATTATTTTATATGATTATATTTTTACAAATGTTGTTATAGGACAAAATTCTTATTATGAATTCTATTCTGATTTACACATACAGTTCTTTTCTTATATTTATTTATTTATAAGCAACTATCGTCTTGTTAGTATAGTAACCATTACATTACTTTTTTCGGATAAAAAGATTTCATTCTAAAATGATATTTCTCAGATTAAAATATTTTGGAATTTATTTCTAGTACAACTTCAGTTAGATTTTCCAATAAAACCAGCAATCCGATGTTGGAACTGGAACTTTTTTTTTCTGTTTCCATCAATCATTATTATTACCAGCAAACATTACAAGTACAGCAATGATTAGTAAAGCCCAACACAAATTCATGTTAAAAATCAAGAAATTTTAACTTATGTTCTTGATTACAGTGCAAGTGGAGGAAAACGATAGAAACCACAGGATTAAAAGTCAGTAGAAACCAATCCAGAATAATGGAGGGGCGTCAAGCAAAGTAGACATGAAAGAAGAGGACCTAAAGAAAGCGAATACATTTAAACATCTCACTTCGATTCTGTCTAAGGATGAAAATTTAGATGCTGAAATAGGTCATAGAATTAAAGCAGGATGGATGAAGTGGCAGAAGATATTAAGTGTTCTTTGCAATGAAAGAACAAGCCTACAAAGTCGTACTGAGATTCGTAATGTTATTGAGCAGAAATGTATATAATTAAGCTGCGAGAGAAATATGACGAAAATGAAAATGCTAAAATGGATGTATAGTGTCACCAGGATGGGTAAGATCAGAAACGACAGGGTAAACTTTGGGTCATACTTACAGAGCTCTTTTTCCAAGAATTCTGAAAACCCTGTCCACCCCTCTAAACCTTCCGCTAACTAGTCTCCGCGACACGTTGATAGAGATTTATGATCCCTTCTGGCTAAAAGCCAATGTTGCCTCGATTCCTTTCCATTCTTTCCTTTCTCCTAGCTGAAATATATATATATATATTTAAAATTTTTGTTGTTGTTAACTGAAAATAGGAAGGAAAGCTTTCTCCTTATTTTACCGGACTTTAACCACACAAGTGGATCGGAGGTACGGCAACACTGACAACAGTGACAGCTTACACGCTTGCGAGGACTAACCGAGGTTTGTGGGGGGTGAAAAGAAGCAGTGATTGGACAAAGACCCCTTTAAGGCTGTCCCGATGTATAACAGACAGTGTTAAAGTATCTGAGATTTAAAAAGTGTACGAAAACAGATTACAGTGCCATGGTCACATTATGAGATGAAATTAAGACAATGTAGGCGAAAGAGTGGGATCGCCGAAGCACAATACGAAGGAGATATTTGGTCTCGTTTGAACAGTTACTTTGTATATTTTCTGTGATGTCCAATAGATTTGCAACAAAGTGTGTTTTCTAAGAAAAAGCTGCATGTTTTGTAACATGACAGAAATATAACACATGAAATCAATGATGATTTGACTGGCTTTGCACAATTATCGACAAAAATTCCAGGTATTCCTTAAAATTTTAATATATCTGCTTCCAGTATCCACCCGAAAAGTTTAGAAAAGCATATCAGCGGATTTAAAAATTATTTTGTTGATCCACTTAATAAATCAGACATTTATCGTGCTAAGTGTGAATGTCACTTTTCATTTATAGGTCAAACCAAACGCAATATTAACACCCGAATTAAAGAACACATTAGACAATCAAAAAAGTCACAAGAAGAGGGCATGTCGGGATTGTCACTTCACAATTAAAACAATATACTCGTACATATAATATAAAACAAGTTAATATGATAGGTTCAGGAAAAAAAAAACTACAAAAAACGGGAGATTAAAGAATTATTTTTTATACATTAATATAAAACGACTTTAAATCTGGATTCTGACAACATTGATAAAACTGGTTACCTACCTTTGATGAATATTTTGGATTTGGCAACATTGACGTAGCATACACACTACGCTTCCTTCAAACTCAAGTCTTTCTTTCTTCTATTGTGCTCTGCTTGCTCTTTTTAGTAACCATTTTCACCTGACGCTCATTTGGTGATATATATTTCTTTTCCCATATCATGTTTCTCTAATTCATTTTTCTCCTTGTTACCTTACCACTGAACACGGAACTACTGTAGCTTGTTGTTCCGATACGTTAGTGGTATATTTAGTTTTCCCACGGGAGGATATATTGGTAAGTAACCAATTTTTTGATTAATTTAACAAGCTATGTTTAGTTTCTTGTGGTATTTTTTTTTTTTTTTTTTTTTTTTTCAGTTCATGTGAGAGACACCGTACGATTGTTTGTTGGTCAACATAGGATGCCACACATTTTATTTAATATTAGTTATAAGCTAAGAAATTATGAACTGTGAATTCTACGTATTCATTATTTTTTTGCACTTGAAGTGACTGAGGATGAGAGCAGTAGCGGCTGTCGAAATGATCTCGCTCGGATCAATACATTGGCACTGTAATGTTAGGCATATCATTTAGTTAATAAAAATGTACCAGGATTTCAATGAAGCATTACTTTTCAACTAGAATTGAACTACAAAAGAGTTTGTTGGCTTTACAGGATCGTTCACACTGGTACTACCCGTTCAAGTTTAGTTCGTTTTTGCTACTGCTTTGGGTTTGTGTTTATAACTATAATTTGAATGGTTTTTAAGAGTAGGCCAGACACTCAGGGATGGCGAGTTCAACAGTTATCTTAGTTTTGATTTCCCCGAATTTAATATAAATTTTCTCTGACTCTTTTGCTGAGTTCAACAGATATCTTAGTTTTGATTTCCCTGACTTTAATATAAATTTTCTCTGACTCTTTTGCCGAGTTCAACAGATATCTTAGTTTTGATTTCCCCGAATTTAATATAAATTTTCTCTGACTCTTTTGCCAAGTTCAACGGATATCTTAGTTTTGATTTCCCTGACTTTAATATAAATTTTCTCTGACTCTTTTGCCGAGTTCAACAGACATCTTAGTTTTGATTTCCCCGACTTTAATATAAATTTTCTCTGACATTTTTGCCGAGCTTCCCTCCCATTATAGCCGAAGAATTTATGTTCTATTCTTTCACGTTATTTTTAATATTACAATTTAATGTTTAGTTACGAACTAAGAGGCAAACAAACCTTCGTATACACTCTATTTATCTAAAAATATCTTTTAATGCAACAACCCTATACCAGCCTGGGTCTTCCTACTAATGGTATCCTACTTAAGTGTTTTATTTATTTATTTTTCAACGAACTTAAGAAGTCCATTACTGAATCTTCTATGCCTGTGTGTGTGTGTGTGTGTGTGTGTGTGTCTATGTCTATGTGCTATTTCTGAATTTTTTCAATTTTGAGCTCTCCATTCGATAAAGCATTAAAAACTATCAGAGAAAGTAATGGAATTTTTCGCGTTACTCTTACCGTTCCCGAGATATTGGCCAAAAATTGTCCAATTTCGGTAGATTTAAGGAGCCATATCTCGGGAATAGTAAGTCATGCAGAGATCATATTTTGCGAATTTTTCAATTTAAGCATGTGTCTTCGTGAAACAACATATCATAGAACGTTTTAACAGGTTTCCTCCTATATATAAACTAAACACTTTCTCATTACTCCCGATTACACGGTTCCAGAAGTCTTGTGGCTTCTTGATCTTCGTCCTTGCGAACTCTAAACGAGTATGTATATGTGCATGTGTTAGTTTGACCTACAAAGCAGAACAAAAAATATGACTACAGTTACATGTTTCCGCACTGCATTCACACCTAAAATTGTTTTCAGGTTCGTTGCAACAGCGAACGAGTTTGCTGCATTAGCTTCAATAGTCGAAACATTTTTGTCTTCCGTTGTCACTTGCGATCTACTCAGTTTCGCTTTAGTTTGTAATCCCTGTTCCACTTGGCAAGTTGCTTCGAATTGTTTAATTCAATATCTTACTGTTTTAATATCCAGGCTCAAGGCACGAACAACTTGCTTTTTAGGTATTCCAGCTTCCACTTGTTATGAGAGACAAATATTATTATTATTATTATTATTATTATTATTATTATTATTATTATTATTATTATTATTATTATTTAAAAAAGCAATTTGCCGTAGACATCAAACAGTTCTTTTTAAATTCGTTCTGGCAATGTTCTTGGAGCATTCTCAACTGGTTTAATTTTATTTATTTATTTATTTATTTTTATTTTGTTTTATTTTATTTATTTTATTTTATTTTATTTATTTATTTTGTGGTTTGGCCCCAGAATTGTATCCGTGCTCGTTTCCCGAAGATCAACCAACCTCTGGGACTTTACAGCCTAGATGAAAAACTACCTTCTATACCGATCGAAGATTAAATACAGATCGCTTAACTGGCAGCCGTACACTATACCTACTGACTGAGGTACAGGCTAGCCCATCTCTGTTTAGCTAATCATTTTAAACATTAATATTTATATACGTATTTTCTACTTACTAGCAGCCTGCTGAGGTCTATTTTCAGTTGCTTTATTCGAAAAAAAATATACTCGGTAAATTTCCCTTCTTTAACTACTTATATGCTTTCCTAACCAAATATTGTTTCCTTGACTTCCCTGACTTTCCAGGTCTGTAGAAACCTGTCAAGTGAAGTAGCTCCATTAGATCAATCCTTAATAAGGTAGTCTTAACGTATGTGGTCCGAAATGAGAGCACCTACCTCGAGAGTGAGTGGTTGCTGTGGGAAGTGGACTGGCTGGCTTAATGGTTAACGCATCAGCACGTTATGCCGGAGGTCCCGGGTTCGAATCTCGGTCCAGTTAGTCACTTTTTCGCTCTTTGCGTTACTACTTTGTTGTTGTAGCAATACTCTCCAAAGTACAGCTAACACTTAATAAGATTCTTAGAAAGCAATTCCCCCGCGCCAGTTTCGCATAATTAACACCTTAGTACAAAAGTATAACTTTCTACTGTTTTATCAACTAAACTAGATTTTTATAGAAAAACAGTTCTTTAGGCAGAAGTCGCAAGTGAGAACTAACCTGAGGCTTGATTTCAAAATACATAATACCTAAATAAAACAGAATTAAATCTTAGCATACCTTTCACGTTTTCCATCCATGTATCATTCAAGTAAGATTCACGACAAAATTGTATTCTTCCATAATGATCTTCAATATATTTCTCCCATTCTTGGTAGATCCAAGCGATTGCTATATGATCACTGCATGGACTAAATCTAGCTTTTGTTGTTCTAATTTCCTCCTTTTGTTTCAACACAGATTCAAATGGTTCTCGATCTGATGACAGGACTGACGCTATTGTCAACATCGGTGAAACGCACCTTCAAGAATAATTTAAATGCATATACAACTAAATATATTAGAGACATTGAGATACATATGTGTGGTTTTGCAGTCACAATAGATAAGGGGCCATTCAAGACAAGCAGACTTCGAAGACTGAAACCTCTCTTACAATCAGCGACATGGAAGTTCATTTTAGTTTTAGACTTACTTGAAAAAGTATTTTCCTTCTTACTACTTGATAATACAGGATTATTATAAATGATTAATCGAGTTTTAAAGTGAACCACATCGAATACTACTAACACAATACGTTTGTACTAATAGTGAAACGAAAGAACACATTTGAAAGTTAAATTTCTCATATTTGTAATCTTCACACGTGGCCTCAGATGGCAGCACAAACCTAGTTTCCAAAATGGCGTTGGATTGAATGATGTGTTGAAGATGACTTAGCGTTTTTCCCATGGCATCCTAGACCTCCTGATCGATTTTCCCATGACCTCCTAGATCTTCTGATCGCTTTTCCCATGCCTCCTAGATCTCCTGATCGCTTTTCCCATGACCTCCTAGATTCCCGATAGTTCTTCCAATGTCCTCCTCGATTCCTGATCTGAAGTTTGTGATTCTTTCCTTTGGGGCACTGGCGGATCCAAGGGGGGGGGCGGAGGGGGCGACCGCCCCCCCCAAAAGGTCTGGTTTTTACTTCTTGTATTTATCGTTGGAAAATACAAATATGGCCTTTTCCCGACCGATTCAATCTGTGTGACAAGCCTAGGAGAGTCTAATCAAAATGTGTGGTACTTAATGCAGACACATTTGAAGTGTTAATACTTCTGTCCCTAGTTCCTTGAGGCGGTCACATAAGCCCCAAAGGAGCAAGAATGTGATTCATTCGTTGGGTGAACAGTTGTAGGAAGGAGGGTGAGACGGTTCACTCTTTAAACTAAAAAGGTATATTTTAAAATTGTGTTCTAGAAAAAGGATATGGAAATGGAAATCGGGTCCCGAAATTTCAAGTACTTTTACCTTGAATAAAGAGAAATATAGAATCTTCAGCACTCCTTACCGAAAAACTCTCTGAATCTGAGACTTTTCGGTTGGTTACGTCGATTGTCAAATGCGATGCTTTACAGAACGAGAACTAGAGTTTAAAGTTAGATCTGAACTACTGTAGTGCGTTCGATGCTCACTCACCGGGAATCAAACTATAAAACCTCATGTATCAAAGATACGTTCGCTAGCTACTACATCAACAGGGAGAGCCGTGACTTTTGGGGTTCAACACGGAAACATTAGGAAGGAACCAGGGATTCATTGTGACTTTTAATGGCACTTAATCTTTTCTTGGGAAATAACACAAGCTACAAGCTGTTATATAAAAGACGAAGTCCTGAGTGAATAACTGATCGCACAGGCCAAACCGCTGAAGCTAAAAACTTGGAATTCGGGCAGCAGATAAGAGTTTTTGACGTAGTGTGTCACTAGGGAAGGATTTCTTGGAATTCGAAGACAGAAAGGGGTGGTCATCTCTCCGAATCCCTTAAGGATGCCCATATGTCGGGATCCCTTAAGGTTAGAGACATGAATGTTGATAGTTTATTTTTTCATTTAAAATAAACATGTATTTGAGCGTTTTTGTTACTTAACATAGAAGGGAAGGAAAAGATTTGGGGTGGTTCACTAAAATGCCTTTCGAGGTGTTTAATTTCATGACAGAGTTTTAGCTCAATCCAGTTCTATATGAAAGACAGAAGGAAGAACGCGAAATATTCTGCCACAGTAGCACGTAGGAGCATTTGCTATTTCGTGCGAGGCCGTATGTAGAGCAAATTGTGGGTTTGGGGGCGAAGCCCTACCTAGGCGAAGGCTAGTAAAACACAATTACTTGTTGTAAGCATAGCTATAATTATATTATGTTTGTAAAAACTGCATTTAAGAAATTACCTAATAGAGCTAATTTCCAACTCAGTGTTCCTAGTCTGGTCTAATGCTTTTTCTCTTTACATATTGAATTATACCACTGCAAAAGCGGTGTAGTCGCACAAAATACCCTATACAGAGCATCAGCCGAAAGAACATTTTCAACACTAAAAAGTTGAAGGCATGGCTACGATCTCGGATGAGTGCAGATTGACTTAGCGGCCTGGCACTACTGTATACGCACCGAGACAAACGTAGACTACGATTGTGTCATCGACAGATTTGCCAGTAACAAGAAAGGACGTAGATTTGAGTTTGTGCTGTAACTATCACAGAGATGGACTGCAAAGTGACTAAGGCCGTTGTGTGGTTTCCGCCCGTCGTGGTTTTTGCCGTAATTATTTTCAACTCGTGGGTATTCCCCAAAAGTCATCAGTCTGAGTATAAAGTTGAACTGCTTGGACGTATCTGAATCGCAAACAAAATCAAGAAAGATGAACGAACTCGAAAGTTTTTGAAATTGCTTTTTTCAAAAATCTTTAACTAACAAAGGGCACAACTACGATCGTAAAAAAAATGTGTACCGGTATATAGGCTATATTATATTTTTAATGAACAGTTATATATTATACATGTGACATTTGTTTGTTTAACGTTCCACGGTTGTGCCAGGACGGCTAAATAAGACGTGGGTCTACTGATTATAGTGGAATCCGAACCACTATTTTCGTTCAACTGCACCCTCATCGGGAATCAAACCAGGGGTCACGCGCACCAAAGGCAAGCGTATTAGCCATTAGACCAAACGGGGTCCATATTATATCTGAGATGAAAGGAAACCAACAAGTTTTATGTATTTTATTCTCTCTTGGTAATTTCGTTTAAAGGTGAGAATTTTTCAAAATTAAATTTTCATTTTTTTTTCAAATATCTGATATTGTCAAATAATATCGCCAGTCGGTATGTTTTAGGAAATATAGTTTGTGTGCTGTGATGAACGGAAACACCACTTTGGTTTTACATTTGTGATCTTTCGTTCATTTTGTTGTAGGCTTTGCTAATCTTTCAGTTTTTTCTATTTATACATTATAATGGCTTATATTGTGATTCTACATAATTTTAATTCAAATTTTAATTCATGTAAAATTTATAAACATTTCGTGCTAGATCTGACAAAATTTCTGTTGAGTTTCGGGTAAGAGAAAGTTTATTATTGATATTTTTGTTATTACATTATTTACAGTACTTTATTGAATAAATTGTGCATTTACCTTCGTAGTGATTTATATGGTTAAGGAGTATTGCAATATATTATATTTATATAGGATTTATATTCATAAATCATTTCCTTACATGTTACTGATGTAGTTCAACTTCAAACCGTCGCTCTGGGTTACTCTTAGTAGTACAGTACAAGGTTTAAATACAGTGAGGATTAGTATTATGTATTAGGAAGTGTATCTATTTCATTCTCCTGTACTTGATCTGTGCCCTTGAGTGCGAAGGTCGTATTTTTAAGGCAAAAACCATAACATTCTTTTTTGGGGGGAAAGCCACGAAATTCATGTTCGGGCAATCACTATCACTGGGAATAATCACAGAGCCACTAAACATCCTTGGAGTTCAGTTTGAATATTATACTTTTTTATTTTCAATTTTCAATTTTTGAAATCTGATACAAGCAGAAATGAAAGCAATCTGTAAAGATTGCTCTCCCATATTCTGGACAATTTGGAACTGTATGCCATATACTATTGAACATTACTTTATAATTAATTATTGTATTATTTTTACTACCAAGAAATGTACAATCATGACCAAAATTATTGTCTCATATCTATAAATATGTTGTTGTAGGAATATAATTTCATAACGAATTCATCCGGTATTTCTTATAATGTTAGTATGTGTATAATCGGCAAAGACATGTAGGTGGCAAATTTCATGTCAAACGAACAGTAAATAAGAACAATAAAACGAAAATAAAACTTCCTTGTCCATTTAGCAACATTTTGTTTAACTCATTCTAATAATACGTATTTATAATTCTTTTCCTGTAAAATTTACCACAAATATACATTTCCCGATTATACACATAGTATCAGTATCAAAAGTACCCTGCAAAATCATTATCAAATTATATTCGTACAAGAAGACAGTTATAGATATGCGACAATCATTGTGAACATGAGTGTACATAGAAATATCATAATGTATGTTGTTATTTGTTGACACTTTGTATTATTCTTTATGCATGTATACTTTTGTTATCTAGTTTTGCGAAGACCGAATGTGTCATTTTTTTTTCAATTGATGTCCCTCAATTGTTATTCAAAATATAAATGATTAGTGCAAATTGTACACTCTTTCGTTAAAATGAATGCCATCGTCAATACAGTATTTTCTTTTGTGCAAGTACTGTGCAAGACAGTGCATCTGATACATTGCAGTGACTAGTGAATCATGACACCGCCATGTCTCTGAAACGAAAATGCGCATTTAATTTAAATCTACAGAAGGAATATACTTTCATTAAAAATATACAAATTCGAGTCCCAAAATGGAATCTGTTAATCAGGTTTACCCCCCCCCTGCAGTTCCGCATTCATATGCGTCAGATTCTTGCAAAGTAAAATTCTTTTCACCTTGAGGCTATGCTTATCTTCCAAGAAGCGGACCGCCCCCCCCAAACGAACCTTCTGGATCCGCTAGTGCTTTGGGGACACGTGAAAGATGTGTGTCTTCATTACTAACAATTTTGGGTAAGCTCCAGGAACGCATTACAGCTGTTTAGACAGTAGGGATACGCTACAGCGTGTGTATGGCGAACTAGACTACCGCATTAATGTGTATCGTGTGACGAAAAGAAGGCACATCGAACATTTGTGAGAATATGTATGAAACTGGACAGTTTCTGTGTATTTTTCAGGTGTAATTCGTTTCTGTATGTGTTATACACTTTTTAATAGTCTTTTCAAACCTAATGAACCATTTATAGTCAAGCAATAATAATAATAATAATAATAATAATAATAATAATAATAATAATAATAATAATAATAATAATAATAATAATAATAATAGTAATAATAATAATAATAACAGCAGTGAGTTTCGTTTCAAATTGTGAACCTACTGTGGTCTTCCAAATTATTCGAATTCAATACTCAAACTTGGGACACTACAACTACAGGCTGCAATAGAGAAATAACATCAAAGATAGGATCTGTTCCTGGGACGTTTTAATGTAATCTAATCACATTAGCATGTAAACATTTAAGTGCTTACCGAGCGAAGTAGCTCAAATGGTAGAGCGTTGGCTTCGCATTCGGGAGGTCGTGAGTTCCATTCCCGCTGCCAACCATTCTGACTGGGGTTTTCCAGTTTTCCTCAGTCCTATCAGGCAAATGGCGGGATGGTCCGTACTAAAACAGGCTCTGGTCGATACCTTGCCAAATCCTTTCCATTGTTATTGTTGTTGTTAGATATCCAGTATAAAATGACCTCTGAGCTGTATCTGGTGGTTCTTAAATAAATAAGATATATTTTGATTTTTCGATCGTCTACAAATCGTTTTCAAAGAAAGAAGACTGAAAATTTTTGTTGATTAACACACAATCGCATTCTTTAGTTACTGCTGTGATCAGTGAAGTGATTTTTGTTTACATGTCTTAATATGATAAATGTTTATCTTTCAGTAATATATTGTTAAGAGGGGGAGTTCTCCTTTGCGTACGCCACTGGCTGTAAGTTCTGACAAAGTGGGTGCCAGATCAAAGAAGATCTTTAACTTGAGTAACGAATTTCATGACATAGAACATTTTAATCTATGCAGAATTACTAAAAAACGAAAAAGAAAATGCTCTATTGCCTTGGCTCCTAAACTTTTAAAGTTGTGAAACACTAAATATATTTTCAGTTACACAGCTGCCTTCCCCTTTTGTGACCAATCCTTCTTCGATTCCTGTCGTAACTTAGTCAGGAGATAGGAATAATAGGTACTAGTAATACTTTGTCCCTCTGGTAGGTAATCTGTCACGATGACCCCTTCACAGTTCCAGAAAACGAAAAGCATTGCCTTGACGGCATGGGTGTATCAATTGTTTGCTCATTTCCTTTGTTTCTGGGTCATAAAGGTAACCGCATGTCACTAGTCTACCGAAAAAGTCCTCTTCATTCACCTCACAGTGATGTAACACTTCTCTTGCAGCGTCCTCGCGATTTCTCTTCTGGAAAGGTGTGAACAGTCATGGTACCAACAGTGCTGACACTTTCTGAAGATGTGGCTGGTAGTGAATGATATTCCAGGCAGATCCATAACTCATAAATATAGCACAGATAACACTATCAATGGTTTTTCTCCTGCAGTGGCGGATCTAGGCCAGGGCCGGGGAGGCCTAGGCCTCCCCAGTTTTTCCAGTGACAAAATAATTTAAGCTATTATTTATATACTTTTGAAAGTTTATATATACCAATCATAGTCTGGGCACTGGCTGGCCCCCCAGTTTTTACCTTCCAGATCCGCCACTGTTCTCCTGACTTCCATTATGATCTGAACTTTCTGTGTCCAGATGGCATCATCAGTGAAAGATGGTCTTCCAGGTCTAGAGGTGTCCACGCTGAAGATGTGTCCAGTTTGGAATTGCTGTTTCCATTTGGATACCATTTCATAGGATGGGCGTTCATTCCCATAGACTTCTTTCATCTCTTCGTAGATCTCCTTTGCTGATTTCTCCTGAAGATGGAGGAACTTAATGGCGCTCCATGCCTCACGCTTGTCAATTATCGCACCTTCAGTTATTTACCTCAAAAAATGAAAGAAAGCGCTATTCTAACGAGTCCAGAATTTGCATGGTTAACATACATATACCTAACTATAAAATGCATGTCCTAGGGGGTTCGTTGTTCGTCATCTTCTAGGTGATTGTACAAACTTTTTGATACCTTCTCGTAATTAAAGTGCCATAACTAGTGAATCGTAGGATAGGGACAAAACTGAAAGGATAAAACTGCCATAAATGTAACGAAAACAAAATATAATGAAAATTGTATCGAAACATCATCAAATAAATGCAAAACTGCATGGAAGATAATTAACAAAGTAATTTAAAAAAAAAACAAGCTATAATTCGCCTCGTAATAATGCTGTTACTTTCTCTCTTGATACTCTAAATGCTTACTTTATTATTTTCATTACTTCTATAGAGAAGGTCAAAAAATGAAATTGGAACACTAATGTTAATATATACAAGTATATTAGTCAATACAGTTCTTTCAGTACCACTTTCATTATTAACTATAAGTCAGATGACGTCATAGAAGTAGTTAAAAAAATTTAAAACATCAGACAGTAAATAAAAGCTATCATCAATCATATTGCTAACCCTCTTTCAATATGCTTTAATAAACGTTTTCTTCAAGGAATCTTTCCTACTGTACTTAAAATAACTGAAGTTACCTCTATATACAAAAAAAGTGATCATTTGAGTCAGTCAAACTATCGTCCAATATCTGTTATCCCATTTTTTTAAAAAAAATTACAGAAACCACTGTAAAAAAACAAACATATATTTGACTAAGCAAAATATACTTTTGTACGCTGAATATGGATTGAAACCTGGAAAGTCCAATAGTGATGCAGTTAAGTCGCTAATAAATAAAGCATATAAAGTTTTTGAAAAGAACGCTTTTACTCTAGCGATTTTCTGCGATTTATGTAAAGCAAATGACGGTGTAGATTATATTATCTTATGCAATAAATTAACATCATATGATTTCCATAAAATAGGTTAAATTTCATAAAATCATATTTAGAAGAAAGAACAGGTAGTTAGTATTAATGGCATACTTTCAAATATCTTAAAGTAAAATATGGTGTACCGCAAAGTTCTGTTTTGGGACCACTATTAATTTTAATAATGATAAACGATTTACCTTTTAATACCAATACTATATCAATTCTATATACAGATGATGCTATACTACTAAATACGAATACAAGTTTTGAAGCAAGGTATACAGAAGCTGGAAGTGTATTAACGGAAGCAGCAACATGGTTTAAAATAAATGGTTTTGTATTAAATCAAGACAAAACAAAAGGAATAGCATTTAGCGCTAATTATTTTAATGATACAGAAATATAAAAATATTAAGGTTAAATTTCTTGGTATATATTTAGACAACCAACTGACATGGGAACAACATGTCAAATATATATGTACAAAACTCTCCTGAGTGTTCTGTATAGTAAGATATCTAAATAACACAGTTCCTCATGATTATATAAGCACTTATTTTGCATTTTTTTCATAGTATAATTGGATATGGGGTTTTGCTTTTGGGTAATAGTAGTCAGGTTTATCATATTATATTGTTGCAGAAAAACAACTATTAGGATTATTGAGGATATCTTCTGGTCTTCTTCGGCGTCTTGCTTACAAATACTTACAAGAATCCACGGCATACTTAGGGTATTCATTTCTATCCTTCAACATAGTTAGTTGCCTCACCTCATTCTTCAGTTGATCAGTACCAGGAGAAAACACGAAATGATATTATTTCGTCATGGGATTTCATGTAAGTTTGTAGCAAGAATCTCCAAATCCACCGAAGAAGGAATAAGGACTGGTTAAAACTGTACGACGATTACCAAGTATTTAGAACATTTCTGAGCAGAACGACGGGAAGTATTCAGAACCTACGTATTTAGAGATAAGTTTTTTTCTAAATATTGTTGAACACTTTCTATTTAATAATGTGATCGCTCCACTTTTTTATATCAACACAACGCCTTTAAGGCCTGAGACAAGTTACGACTTGTTAGTTTTAGAAGGAGACCTAATTCCGATGCATCCATAAGCTGTTAACAGCGATTGAAGTGTTAAATGTTTTGTTGTTGTTGCAGTATCAAGCACACGAGAACATTAGTGCATGTGTCAACATTTTCTTTCAATTATAAAAATATAAAATAGAAAATAATTTTAGATCATATAATGTTAAAATTAGGATAAGAGTAAAATCACTTTTACCTGAATATACAAGCATGAACAAGTGCCTTTGACAGTTTGGGATGAGCTGTGAAATACGAAATTTTCTTCCCTAAAGATGTCAGGTTCTCATTTTGGTCTAAGGCGCCCATGTTAATAAGACCTTTTATCGCTTGCCAAATAGCTTCCCTTGATGGTGCTTGAGGCATTTCAGACAAAAATTCCTCTGCTTTCAAACTACTGTCGTAGACCTAAGAAAATTAATGAAAAATGTGATTTGGTTACCAGTTCATCTAATTAATTGTGAGGAATTCCTCTGGTTGGAATTGGAGTTTAACGTTCAGGCACTAGGCTATATGAGACGGAACTCTTGTGGTTGGAATTTAGCTATTTGATATTTTTCCTTCAATCTTACTTCTTGGATCCAATTTACGAATTCTTGTCCTTAATTTTCTGTATATAAAGTAAAAATTTTAAGTTGCTGAAATATGTAAATTCTTCATTTCTAACGGAATTGCGTGTATTTGAATAATTGGGGCGTTCAGAGCACAAGGAAATCAAGCCCAATGATAAAAGTTGTGTGAAAAAGGGGAAAAAACTGTATGGTACGCTTACGTATATAGGAAATTAAGAAAAAGAGAGAAAAACTTTGTACGGTACACTTAAGTATATGAAAAATTAAGAAAAAAAGAGAGAAACTTTGCACAGTACGCTTACGTATATAGGAGATTAAGAAAAGAGAGAAAAACTTTGTACGGTACACTTAAGTATATGAAAAATTAAGAAAAAGAGAAACTTTGCACAGTACGCTTAAGTACATGGAAAATTAAGGAAAAGAGGGAAAAACTTTGTACGGTACACTTAAGTATATGAAAAATTAAGAAAAAGAGAAATTTTGCACAGTACACTTAAGTACATGGAAAATTAAGAAAAAAAAGAGAGAAAGTTTGCACAGTAAGCTTAAGTACATGAAAAATTAAGAAAAAGAGAAAAAAACTTTGTACGGTACACTTAAGTATATGAAAAATTAAGAAAAAGGGAGAAATTTTGTACGGTACGCTTAAGTATGACAATTAAGAAAAAGAAAGAAAAACTTTGTACGGTACGCTAAAGTACATGGAAAATAAGAAAAGAGAGAAGAACTTTGTACGGTACGCTTAAGTACATGTAAAAATAAGGAAAAGAGAAAAAACTTTGTACGCTACGTTTAAGTACAAAGAAAACTTAATACCCTTTCTTACATTAGAAGAGTTAGTTACCATAGCTGGACATAAGTCTTTTCAGCTCTGAAAGGAGTTTCAGATAGAGATCTTAAAAATGGAATGTCTAAAATGACCAGAAGTGGACTTGATTCCCTTTTCCACGATAATTATAGTCAAATTTACCCGATTTTAATGAAACTTGGTGTTTTTTTTTAACCGTAAGACTAATTTATTATAACAAAATACATTAAAAATATTTTCTATGATAACTTACTTATGTTTTCTTTCGAGATTACCAGTGACTCACAATACTTAGGGCTGAAATCGGTCACGATAAAGGACTCCTAAGTTGCACCGTCAAAGTGAATAGATAAAAACACTCAAAGGAACGGACCTTATCTACGTTGAAAATTTGATCGAGATCGGTCGGTTGGTTCAAGAGTTATTAATTCAGAAGCACAGTCTCTTTCATTTTTATTTATATAGAAGATAGATAGATACGCGACTCGTGCTTAAAATAAATTTTAATAATATTTCAATTTTTCTTGGATTGGGAATAGTTTTGCGAAGATACACCCTTGGTATTTACAAAGAAATACGTGAAACACAACTTTACTTATTAATTTGCAAATAAATCTTAAATAAGTTCTTTCTTTGAGATTAAAATGGTCTGAAAATTTATATAAGCTGTCAGACTACCTTAACTTTCCAGAAACCAATTATATATTTCCTGACATTGCATTTCATTACTTTCAGTATATAAGAAAAAGTTACTTGATTGTTAATTATTTAGAAATAAAACTTTTTTTTTTTTTTAAAGAAAAAATAAAATGCAGTTCTCAGATTTCTAAGTACCATGATATTACCTTACAATCCAGCACAGTTTTCTCCAATGGCACGCGCAAACACTCTGGAACCGGATAATCTGATAACTCATTATACATAGTCCTAGTAAATAAATGGAAACTTTCTCCAGGCTGGACACGTCCTGCGCGACCTTTACGCTGATTCACATTGGCTTTTGAAATCCAATGATTATCCAAGGAGCATATGCCTTTATGCACATCGAATCTGCAAAGACAAAATATCAGTGGAAGAAAAAAATATGTGTTCATGATCTTAATAAATTATAAATAAAAGAAATTATAAACAATAATATACAATATGTACATATAGTGAAGTATTTTATATCAAAATATCCCTCAGTTGTGAGATCTCTGGTCTCAAACAAGAAATGTATGATAGAAGTACACTATATACATGTCTTCAAGACATTGTACACACCTTTCGTGCGGTCGAAATTAGAATATTCAAGCCAAATAAGGAACTCGATTCATGTTAGCTATACAAAACACATAGAGACAATACAGACTAAGTTCTTAAGATATCTCACTTATACACAGTCAAGTCACTACCCCAAATTTGAATCACCTGGTAACCTAGTAGCAAATTTTCATTTTGAAATCCTTGAGCAAAGGAGAAACATTCTTGATGTGTTATTTTTATTTAAAATTATTAAGAACGAGATAGATTGTTCAGAACTAACAAATAAGATTCAACTTCAGGTTCCTTCCTTAAGAACAAGGCTAGCAAACACGGATTTCCCTTTCTGTCAGAAAACCAGAACAAATGTACTAATGAAGTCTCCTATGTTGCTAATATGTGCTTCTTACAACAGGTACAGCAAGGTAAATAGAAGTTTAGATATCTCTAGTACATCTGTAAAGGATTTTCGAGCTGAACTCTTGAATCACTTTAGAATACTATACATACAGAATACTGTAATTAAGTCCAAATGACCTGTTGTATTCTTAAATAAATAAATAAATAAATACAACTATCTTCTACGAATTTCATGTATCAATTGAAAATCTGTTTATGACGAGGTGGGTCTTTGTTGAACTTATAACGTAATGTATGCTGCGTTGCAACAATGGATCCACTCTTTGTGTGCTGCAGCATGCAAAATGATTTCTCTTGGGACATCGCTATTTTCTTGTAAACAAATCAGAACGCCGCTGCAAGCATTTAATGGAACTAATATGTTGTGGTTTAAAACCTTCAACTTTCCTATATCCAGTGATGTATTGAATGTGTCTCTATCTACTGTCGTTCATTTGAAATAAACATTTTAACCTGGAAGTATTGAAGAGACATCAATAACTGAATAAATAAAACAAATAGATAAATTTGGAGATAAAGAATCAATAGGAAAATGGAGAATTTTGATTTGTGAAATAGCAAAACATGACAATTTAAAGAAATCCATCGTAATAAAAAAATAAAGTTGATAATTCAGAAATTAAATTATCAAATATCTTAATTATTGGTAATTTTAAAGAGATATTTATGTACTATGACAACTTTTAACTAAAAAGGTTTCACAAAAAATATACAGAATATGTTTTACAAAATTATGACAAACTCCAATCGATTTTTGATAGGTTCAAATTCAATGTTTCACAATATTGATTCAGAAACAAGAAACTCAAAATCTTGTAGAGGAAAAAAATATATAAGGACATTATTAAGCCTATATAAGGTAATGATATGAAACTTAACGTATATAAGATAATGATATGAAATCTAACCTATATAAGATAATGATATGCAACCTAACCTATATAAGATAATGATATGATACCTAACCTATATAAGATAATGATATGATACCTAACCTATATAAGATAATCATATGATACCTATATAAGATAATCATATGCAACCTAACCTATATATGATATGAAAGCTAACCTATATGAGATAATGATATGAAACCTAATCTATTGTCAGCAACTAGAAAGAAAACATCAAAATCTGTTGAAGAAATCAAGAACTTAAAGCCCTACTTATGGAAACAATGCTTTAACGAAATAATATAATTGGATGAATAACATAATAAAATTATTATATATTAATAATTGTATTGCTGGAGAAGAAATAACTGCAAATAGTAATATTTGTAATGAAAAAGTTCATATAATGAATATATGTTTAATTAAACTAACTAACTCTATGACGTATGGAATCCAGAGGTATTTTGTTCAGCTCGATTTGATCTATTAACAGATATACGTTTTACATTTAGACAATGAAAAATTTAAGTTCACGACCTAATGATAATTTTCACCTATATCTCATTACCCCTCTAGGTAGTGTCGTTTCGCTAGCGTCATAATTAACAATTTAATGAGGATAAGTTTCAGTATTAGTTTCATCTCAATAAGTAACATTGTTCTCATCATCATCATCATCATCATAGGTATTCTGCCATTTTTGGCAAGGTCATTTGCCGCAGCTGACAAGCTTCCATGCTGCACGGTCTTACGCTAATCTCTTCGCCTTTACGTGCGATTTTTATGTTTTGATATCGTCCATCAATTGTAACCTCTTTAGCCCCGTCCCCACACCCTCTACCATAGTGGTTCTCAACCGATGTGTCGCGACACACTGATGTTTCACGCACTCCCTAAGGTGTGTCGCGAAATTTTTGAAATTAAAAATAATGAAGAATTTTATAATAATTAGTTAAAATCGAGACAGATTGTACCAGTCAACACCTCCAGCGGCAGCTATAATGCTCAGTGCTATATAGAGTGATTACTTTATAGAAATTTTAGAATTTAAAAATCATGAAGAATTTAAGAATAATTAGTTAAAATCGAGACAGACTGTATCAGTCAACACCTCCAGGGCAGCTATAATGCTCAGTGCTATATAGAGTGATTACTTTATAGAAATTTTAGAATTTAAAAATCATGAAGAATTTAAGAATAATTAGTTAAAATCGAGACAGACTGTATCAGTCAACACCTCCAGCGGCAGCTATAATGCTCAGTGCTATATAGAGTGATTACTTTATAGAAATTTTAGAATTTAAAAATCATGAAGAATTTAAGAATAATTAGTTAAAATCGAGACAGATTGTACCAGTCAACACCTCCAGCGGCAGCTATAATGCTCAGTGCTATATAGAGTGATTACTTTATAGAAATTTTAGAATTTAAAAATCATGAAGAATTTAAGAATAATTAGTTAAAATCGAGACAGACTGTATCAGTCAACACCTCCAGCGGCAGCTATAATGCTCAGTGCTATATAGAGTCATTACTTTATAGAAATTTTAGAATTTAAAAATCATGAAGAATTTAAGAATAATTAGTTAAAATCGAGACAGACTGTATCAGTCAACACCTCCAGCGGCAGCTATAATGCTCAGTGCTATATAGAGTGATTACTTTATAGAAATTTTAGAATTTAAAAATCATGAAGAATTTAAGAATAATTAGTTAAAATCGAGACAGACTGTATCAGTCAACACCTCCAGCGGCAGCTATAATGCTCAGTGCTATATAGAGTGATTACTTTATAGAAATTTTAGAATTTAAAAATCATGAAGAATTTAAGAATAATTAGTTAAAATCGAGACAGACTGTATCAGTCAACACCTCCAGCGGCAGCTATAATGCTCAGTGCTATATAGAGTCATTACTTTATAGAAATTTTAGAATTTAAAAATCATGAAGAATTTAAGAATAATTAGTTAAAATCGAGACAGACTGTATCAGTCAACACCTCCAGCGGCACCTATAATGCTCAGTGCTATATAGAGTGATTACTTTATAGAAATTTTAGAATTTAAAAATCATGAAGAATTTAAGAATAATTAGTTAAAATCGAGACAGACTGTATCAGTCAACACCTCCAGCGGCAGCTATAATGCTCAGTGCTATATAGAGTGATTACTTTATAGAAATTTTAGAATTTAAAAATCATGAAGAATTTAAGAATAACTAGTTAAAATCGAGACAGACTGTATCAGTCAACACCTCCAGCGGCAGCTATAATGCTCAGTGCTATATAGAGTCATTACTTTATAGAAATTTTAGAATTTAAAAATCATGAAGAATTTAAGAATAATTAGTTAAAATCGAGACAGACTGTATCAGTCAACACCTCCAGCGGCAGCTATAATGCTCAGTGCTATATAGAGTGATTACTTTATAGAAATTTTAGAATTTAAAAATCATGAAGAATTTAAGAATAATTAGTTAAAATCGAGACAGACTGTATCAGTCAACACCTCCAGCGGCAGCTATAATGCTTAGTGCTATATAGAGTCATTACTTTATAGAAATTTTAGAATTTAAAAATCATGAAGAATTTAAGAATAATTAGTTAAAATCGAGACAGACTGTATCAGTCAACACCTCCAGCGGCACCTATAATGCTCAGTGCTATATAGAGTCATTACTTTATAGAAATTTTAGAATTTAAAAATCATGAAGAATTTAAGAATAATTAGTTAAAATCGAGACAGACTGTACCAGTCAACACCTCCAGCGGCAGCTATAATGCTCAGTGCTATATAGAGTGATTACTTTATAGAAATTTTAGAATTTAAAAATCATGAAGAATTTAAGAATAATTAGTTAAAATCGAGACAGACTGTATCAGTCAACACCTCCAGCGGCAGCTATAATGCTCAGTGCTATATAGAGTGATTACTTTATAGAAATTTTAGAATTTAAAAATCATGAAGAATTTAAGAATAATTAGTTAAAATCGAGACAGACTGTATCAGTCAACACCTCCAGCGGCAGCTATAATGCTCAGTGCTATATAGAGTCATTACTTTATAGAAATTTTAGAATTTAAAAATCATGAAGAATTTAAGAATAATTAGTTAAAATCGAGACAGACTGTATCAGTCAACACCTCCAGCGGCAGCTATAATGCTCAGTGCTATATAGAGTCATTACTTTATAGAAATTTTAGAATTTAAAAATCATGAAGAATTTAAGAATAATTAGTTAAAATCGAGACAGACTGTATCAGTCAACACCTCCAGCGGCAGCTATAATGCTCAGTGCTATATAGGGTGATTACTTTATAGAAATTTTAGAATTTAAAAATCATGAAGAATTTAAGAATAATTAGTTAAAATCGAGACAGACTGTATCAGTCAACACCTCCAGCGGCAGCTATAATGCTCAGTGCTATATAGAGTGATTACTTTATAGAAATTTTAGAATTTAAAAATCATGAAGAATTTAAGAATAACTAGTTAAAATCGAGACAGACTGTATCAGTCAACACCTCCAGCGGCACCTATAATGCTCAGTGCTATATAGAGTGATTACTTTATAGAAATTTTTGAAATTAAAAATAATGAAGAATTTTATAATAATTAGTTAAAATCGAGACAGACTGTACCAGTCAACACCTCCAGCGGCAGCTATAATGCTCAGTGCTATATAGAGTGATTACTTTATAGAAATTTTAGAATTTAAAAATCATGAAGAATTTAAGAATAATTAGTTAAAATCGAGACAGACTGTATCAGTCAACACCTCCAGCGGCAGCTATAATGCTCAGTGCTATATAGAGTCATTACTTTGTAGAAATTTTAGAATTTAAAAATCATGAAGAATTTAAGAATAATTAGTTAAAATCGAAACAGACTGTATCAGTCAACACCTCCAGCGGCAGCTATAATGCTCAGTGCTATATAGAGTCATTACTTTATAGAAATTTTAGAATTTAAAAATCATGAAGAATTTAAGAATAATTAGTTAAAATCGAGACAGACTGTATCAGTCAACACCTCCAGCGGCAGCTATAATGCTCAGTGCTATATAGAGTCATTACTTTATAGAAATTTTAGAATTTAAAAATCATGAAGAATTTAAGAATAATTAGTTAAAATCGAGACAGACTGTATCAGTCAACACCTCCAGCGGCAGCTATAATGCTCAGTGCTATATAGAGTGATTACTTTATAGAAATTTTAGAATTTAAAAATCATGAAGAATTTAAGAATAATTAGTTAAAATCGAGACAGACTGTATCAGTCAACACCTCCAGCGGCAGCTATAATGCTCAGTGCTATATAGAGTGATTACTTTATAGAAATTTTAGAATTTAAAAATCATGAAGAATTTAAGAATAATTAGTTAAAATCGAGACAGACTGTATCAGTCAACACCTCCAGCGGCAGCTATAATGCTCAGTGCTATATAGAGTCATTACTTTATAGAAATTTTAGAATTTAAAAATCATGAAGAATTTAAGAATAATTAGTTAAAATCGAGACAGACTGTATCAGTCAACACCTCCAGCGGCACCTATAATGCTCAGTGCTATATAGAGTGATTACTTTATAGAAATTTTAGAATTTAAAAATCATGAAGAATTTAAGAATAATTAGTTAAAATCGAGACAGACTGTATCAGTCAACACCTCCAGCGGCAGCTATAATGCTCAGTGCTATATAGAGTCATTACTTTATAGAAATTTTAGAATTTAAAAATCATGAAGAATTTAAGAATAATTAGTTAAAATCGAGACAGACTGTATCAGTCAACACCTCCAGCGGCAGCTATAATGCTCAGTGCTATATAGAGTGATTACTTTATAGAAATTTTAGAATTTAAAAATCATGAAGAATTTAAGAATAATTAGTTAAAATCGAGACAGACTGTATCAGTCAACACCTCCAGCGGCAGCTATAATGCTCAGTGCTATATAGAGTGATTACTTTATAGAAATTTTAGAATTTAAAAATCATGAAGAATTTAAGAATAATTAGTTAAAATCGAGACAGACTGTATCAGTCAACACCTCCAGCGGCAGCTATAATGCTCAGTGCTATATAGAGTCATTACTTTATAGAAATTTTAGAATTTAAAAATCATGAAGAATTTAAGAATAATTAGTTAAAATCGAGACAGACTGTATCAGTCAACACCTCCAGCGGCAGCTATAATGCCCAGTGCTATATAGAGTCATTACTTTATAGAAATTTTAGAATTTAAAAATCATGAAGAATTTAAGAATAATTAGTTAAAATCGAGACAGACTGTATCAGTCAACACCTCCAGCGGCAGCTATAATGCTCAGTGCTATATAGAGTGATTACTTTATAGAAATTTTAGAATTTAAAAATCATGAAGAATTTAAGAATAATTAGTTAAAATCGAGACAGACTGTATCAGTCAACACCTCCAGCGGCACCTATAATGCTCAGTGCTATATAGAGTGATTACTTTATAGAAATTTTAGAATTTAAAAATCTTGAAGAAATTAAGAATAATTAGTTAAAATCGAGACAGACTGTATCAGTCAACACCTCCAGCGGCAGCTATAATGCTCAGTGCTATATAGAGTCATTACTTTATAGAAATTTTAGAATTTAAAAATCATGAAGAATTTAAGAATAATTAGTTAAAATCGAGACAGACTGTATCAGTCAACACCTCCAGCGGCAGCTATAATGCTCAGTGCTATATAGAGTGATTACTTTATAGAAATTTTAGAATTTAAAAATCATGAAGAATTTAAGAATAATTAGTTAAAATCGAGACAGACTGTATCAGTCAACACCTCCAGCGGCAGCTATAATGCTCAGTGCTATATAGAGTGATTACTTTATAGAAATTTTAGAATTTAAAAATCATGAAGAATTTAAGAATAATTAGTTAAAATCGAGACAGACTGTATCAGTCAACACCTCCAGCGGCAGCTATAATGCTCAGTGCTATATAGAGTGATTACTTTATAGAAATTTTAGAATTTAAAAATCATGAAGAATTTAAGAATAATTAGTTAAAATCGAGACAGACTGTATCAGTCAACACCTCCAGCGGCACCTATAATGCTCAGTGCTATATAGAGTGATTACTTTATAGAAATTTTAGAATTTAAAAATCATGAAGAATTTAAGAATAATTAGTTAAAATCGAGACAGACTGTATCAGTCAACACCTCCAGCGGCAGCTATAATGCTCAGTGCTATATAGAGTGATTACTTTATAGAAATTTTAGAATTTAAAAATCATGAAGAATTTAAGAATAATTAGTTAAAATCGAGACAGACTGTATCAGTCAACACCTCCAGCGGCAGCTATAATGCTCAGTGCTATATAGAGTCATTACTTTATAGAAATTTTAGAATTTAAAAATCATGAAGAATTTAAGAATAATTAGTTAAAATCGAGACAGACTGTATCAGTCAACACCTCCAGCGGCAGCTATAATGCTCAGTGCTATATAGAGTCATTACTTTATAGAAATTTTAGAATTTAAAAATCATGAAGAATTTAAGAATAATTAGTTAAAATCGAGACAGACTGTATCAGTCAACACCTCCAGCGGCAGCTATAATGCTCAGTGCTATATAGAGTGATTACTTTATAGAAATTTTAGAATTTAAAAATCATGAAGAATTTAAGAATAATTAGTTAAAATCGAGACAGACTGTATCAGTCAACACCTCCAGCGGCAGCTATAATGCTCAGTGCTATATAGAGTGATTACTTTATAGAAATTTTAGAATTTAAAAATCATGAAGAATTTAAGAATAATTAGTTAAAATCGAGACAGACTGTATCAGTCAACACCTCCAGCGGCAGCTATAATGCTCAGTGCTATATAGAGTGATTACTTTATAGAAATTTTAGAATTTAAAAATCATGAAGAATTTAAGAATAATTAGTTAAAATCGAGACAGACTGTATCAGTCAACACCTCCAGCGGCAGCTATAATGCTCAGTGCTATATAGAGTGATTACTTTATAGAAATTTTAGAATTTAAAAATCATGAAGAATTTAAGAATAATTAGTTAAAATCGAGACAGACTGTATCAGTCAACACCTCCAGCGGCAGCTATAATGCTCAGTGCTATATAGAGTGATTACTTTATAGAAATTTTAGAATTTAAAAATCTTGAAGAAATTAAGAATAATTAGTTAAAATCGAGACAGACTGTATCAGTCAACACCTCCAGCGGCAGCTATAATGCTCAGTGCTATATAGAGTGATTACTTTATAGAAATTTTAGAATTTAAAAATCATGAAGAATTTAAGAATAATTAGTTAAAATCGAGACAGACTGTATCAGTCAACACCTCCAGCGGCAGCTATAATGCTCAGTGCTATATAGAGTGATTACTTTATAGAAATTTTAGAATTTAAAAATCATGAAGAATTTAAGAATAATTAGTTAAAATCGAGACAGACTGTATCAGTCAACACCTCCAGCGGCAGCTATAATGCTCAGTGCTATATAGAGTGATTACTTTATAGAAATTTTAGAATTTAAAAATCATGAAGAATTTAAGAATAATTAGTTAAAATCGAGACAGACTGTATCAGTCAACACCTCCAGCGGCAGCTATAATGCTCAGTGCTATATAGTCATTACTTTGTAGAAATTTTAGAATTTAAAAATCATGAAGAATGTAATAATAATTAGTTAAAATCGACACAGACTGTACCAGTGAACACCTCCAGCGGTAGCAATAATGCTCAGTGCTATATAGAGTGATTACTTTATAGAAATTTTAGAATTTAAAAATCATGAAGAATTTAAGAATAATTAGTTAAAATCGAGACAGACTGTATCAGTCAACACCTCCAGCGGCAGCTATAATGCTCAGTGCTATATAGTCATTACTTTGTAGAAATTTTAGAATTTAAAAATCATGAAGAATGTAATAATAATTAGTTAAAATCGACACAGACTGTACCAGTGAACACCTCCAGCGGTAGCAATAATACTCAGTGCTATATAGAGTGATTACTTTATAGAAATTTTAGAATTTAAAAATCATGAAGAATTTAAGAATAATTAGTTAAAATCGAGACAGACTGTATCAGTCAACACCTCCAGCGGCAGCTATAATGCTCAGTGCTATATAGAGTCATTATAAAAATTAATTGGTTTCATTATTATAATAGATATTATTATTATTATTATTATTAGTATTATTATTATTATTTATATTAAAATATCAAACAAGTGTGTCGCTATGTCCTAGAAGTTAAGTAAAGTGTGTCTTCAGTCAAAAAAGGTTGAAAACCACTCATCTAACATGTCTCTCATGATATAGTTCCTCCTTATCCAATGTTCCAAGCAGTTTCCCATCCTCTTCTTAATTAATATCTAATATTGTTGTTTTCTCCCACACTATTTCTAACAGCTTCTCGTTCGTGTTTCGCTCGACTCAACTAATTCTCTCTATTCTTCTCCACACCCACATTTTGAAAACCTCCAGTTGTTTCACATCATTTCTGCGTAACATCCCTGTTTCTACCTTTATACAGTACAATACTCCACTCCACACGAAGCATTGTTTTCGTATAACATAATTATCAGGTTCACATTTTTTTTTCATATTTTCGAAATCTACGCATGAGGTTTTAAACTCACGCATATCATTATCTTGCACTCCGTAAGTTCTATCGATTGGTATATTGCTTATCTGAAACTATTTTTATTCGTTAGATGCTAATGACATTGCAGAATTTAATAGATTTTTACACAGTGCTCAGCTTATGTTTATACAACAATTAACAATAGCTAATCTTATCGCTTTATTAGAAAATGGAAATCATAGTAATGTTTACAAAAAAAAATTAGTATTTGTAATTCTGTCTGCATTTTGATAGGGTCACGTTCGAAAGGTTGCAGAATATTTTACCAACTTATAACTTGAGAATGCATCTATAGCATGAATTACGGAAAGGTATGTCTACTGAATCAGCCACATTTACTTTTCTCAGTATATTGATGCGATCCATGAATACAGCAGAAGATATCATTGCTCATTTTTATTGGACTAAGTTATTAAAAGCACTAGATACTACATGACCAAAAATAATTCTATTCGTCTAAAACTAAGCATCTAGCGACTCCACTTATACTCTACCATTTGAAATGAATGAATTCATTTCAAAGATTAATACAGTGAGTAGTGATGTGAGGTGGAAAGTTTTCTGTTCTAAACAAACATCAGTGATCAAGTAACAATTTCTCATTAACCATAAAATTGATTGAATTCATGTGTAGAAGTGTTAAAAAGTGAAAGATTGTTTAAAGAATCTGAAAATTTTCATGGTTCAGAAAATTTCTAGTACTTTGTAGGAACAAGTGAAACATTTTTTTATGAATCGAAAAAAAAATCTGTTCTGTATCGAAAACTTGAAAAACTTTTCATGAGTAGGAAAATTTTCATTATTTTGAAGCTAAAAGTAAAATAACTTTTTATGAATCAGAAAGTTTATTGCTTTGTAGAATCAAGTAGAAGGAATTTTCATGGATCGAAAATTTTCATTACGATGTACAAACAAGTGGAAAATGTTAGGTGGAAAGTTTTCCACTATATTTAACTGTATATTGAGACATAAAATTGAATTCCTGTAGAAGAAAGTTAGATAGCAACAAATTATAATTTTCTAATTAGCGTTCGGGAACCGGAAAATTTTCTAATATTTCCAGTTGTCAAGTAAAAATTTACATAGTGTTTCTCTCTCTCTCTCTCTCTCTCTCTCTCTGTGTGTGTGTGTGTGTGTGTGTGAAGTGCAGGAAACTTACATCGAGTTCGTAGAGTACAAATCTCACATCCCATTGTTTAAAATGTAACAAGAAAGCGAAAAGAAACCTTTGTGAATTTATCAATTATTTCAAAAACAGAAAATTCCACTACTTCTTCACATATAGGCCTGCTGCCTATGTAATGAAATAACTACATAAAAGTTCCTTATGAAAATTATTTTTGTAACAGAAAATACGAAGAAATGCATTGATTTTATTGTGTTTAAAGCTATGAAAAAAACTTCGTCTTACGTGTATTAAACTGACGAAATATTATTTTGTGAGATCAAAGGTGAATTCTTAGAGAAGAATACATTGATGTTTTTGAAACATTTTTGCAGTCATGAAGAAGAGTTAGATTTTCACTTCATGAGACTTTTTTTTTCAGACAATATTTATTACAAATAAATTTTACGGCTAAACAACGATGTAGGATTAAGTGGAGTATGTTTTTATGAATCGGAAAACTTTCCGTTTCAAAATTTTCCGGAAAATTTCCATCATTGACGGTGACCTTATAAATTCATTATAGAACATTAAATTAAAATTTTAAAAATCTATCTTATACATAAATTTAAAAAATCTATCTTTTACGTATAGTATTATTTACATAAATTTAAACTTTTACCTTTCTTCTTTGTTAGCTCCTAAGTCCACAACATATATGACATCCTCAATTGTGATACTGGTTTCTGCAATATTAGTAGCCAAGATAATTTTTCGAATTCCTTCTGGCAACACTTGAAATATCCTCTTCTGTTCGTCGTACGGAAGTTTCGAATGAGCTGGCAGCACACAATAAGAATCTTTAGGCAGCAATTCAATTAATTTTTCGTGAACGTCTTTAATGTCTGGCCAACCTGGCAGAAAACATAGAATCGCTCCAGGTGGTTTAACAGAATGAATCCAGGCAATAAACTCAGCCACTATTTCATAATGAATTTGAGGATTCGCCCTTGTATTTAAGTCTCCCAGACGTTTTAAATACAAGTCATTAATTCTACGTTGTGACGTTGATGATTTCATCTCTTGAACAATATCTTCTAAAAAGTGCTGTTTAACAGGATGTACGAAACCTGGTATTCGTATTATAGGGGCTCCGTCAAAAAAGTCTGAAAATAGTTCTGCGTTGATTGTAGCACTCATGATGACCACTTTTAGGTATGGATTAACCGCCATCGCTCTTTTCAACAGTACAAGTAACATGTCCGTATTAATATCTCGTTCATGTGCTTCATCTATCACAATATGACTTGCTCCATTTAAAGAAGGATTTCGTTGCAAGCGGCGAAGAAGGATTCCGGAGGAGCAGTACAATATTACTCCCTTCTTGTTTGGAATGTTTGATTTCAACCTCACAGTGAAGCCTACGCAATCGCCGACCTACAACAAGGAATACATGTAACTGGAAAGGTACAATAACATTGGCCTACAAGTGAGATTTATAGTTTCTAAGTGCATTACACCTAGTGCCAAGTATAGGAATTAAAATTAGAATAGCAACATACGTCAAATATTCATTACGTTAAGCGAAAGAAAATGAACGCGATATACCTATTTAATTTATAGAGAAAAAGCGTAGAATGAAATTTGCTTTATTCTGTTTAAAAAAAAAATAATCATAAATTGTAAAGTGTAGAATAAATATATCGTTTTCTTTGGTAACTTTGTCTCAATAACGATAATTCATGTTCGATTGTAGATTTTTTGGTCTGGTATATACGAGGGTAATTCAACAATTATCTGCAATGTAGCTATAACTTTTCTTATATTGTTCATACTGACCTCTGTTTTCGTTTATGTAGCTATAACTTTTAATTTATAGAGAAAAAGCGTAGAATGAAGCGTAGAAGAATAGAATATAACTTTTCTTATATTCTGAGAATATGAAAGCGTAGAAGAATATAACTTTTCTTATATTGTTCATACTGACCTATGTTTTCGTTTATGTAGCTATAACTTTTCTTATATTGTTCATACTGACTTCTGTTTTCGTTTATGTAGCTATAACTTTTCTTATATTGTTCATACTGACCTCTGTTTTCGTTTATGTAGCTATAACTTTTTTTTTATATTGTTCATACTGACCTCTGTTCTTGTTTATGTAGCTATAACTTTTCTTATATTGTTCATACTGACCTCTGTTCTCGTTTATGTAGCTATAACTTTTCTTATATTGTTCATACTGTCCTCTGTTTTCGTTTATGTAGCTATAACTTTTCTTATATTGTTCATACTGGCCTCTGTTTTCGTTTATGTAGCTATAACTTTTCTTATATTGTTCATACTGACCTCTGTTTTCGTTTATGTAGCTATAACTTTTTTTATTTTATTCATACTGACCTCTGTTCTCGTTTATTTTATTGTTAAGCTATTGTGGATTGTTCATACTGACGTCTGTCCTCGTTTATTTTATTGTTATGCTGTTGTGGTCATGCCATGAAAGTTTGATTCTAATTCCTTCATTTGTCTTCCTTTTCCTTCATTTGCAGATAGATCATGGCTGCTTCCTTAGAAATTTTTACCTGTTGTGGATGATTTCGTACGCGGAACCATGACTAATTTCCAGACGATGTGCCACTTCATCAATAGTCACTCTTCTGTAAACAAAATCATGTCACGTGCATGCTCAATGTTGTCATCATTTGTGGCTGTAGATGGTCCTCCGGCTCCTTCTTCGCATGTAACATTTGTACGACCAATTTTGAATTTTTCCATCTCTTCGTAGACATTTCGATATGACAAGACACTGTTCCCGTATTCTGCCGAAAGTCTTTTGATGGATTGCAGCCCCTGATACACCTTCCGACCACAAAAACCGGATCACTGCTCGTTGTTCCTCTTTGGTGCAAATTTCTAATGGAGCGTCCATGAACTAACTGCAACAAAAGGAAAAGAAGTGGAGGAATTAGGATCAAACTTTTATAGGATCACCACAACAGCATAACAATAAAATAAACGAGGACAGAGGTCAGTATGAACAATCCACAATAGCTTAACAATAAAATAAACGAAAACAGAGGTCAGTATGAACAATCCACAATAGCTTAACAATAAAATAAACGAGGACAGAGGTCAGTATGAACAATCCACAATAGCTTAACAATAAAATAAACGAGGACAGAGGTCAGTATGAACAATCCACAATAGCTTAACAATAAAATAAACGAAAACAGAGGTCAGTATGAACAATCCACAATAGCTTAACAATAAAATAAACGAGGACAGAGGTCAGTATGAACAATCCACAATAGCTTAACAATAAAATAAACGAGGACAGAGGTCAGTATGAACAATCCACAATAGCTTAACAATAAAATAAACGAGGACAGAGGTCAGTATGAACAATCCACAATAGCTTAACAATAAAATAAACGAGGACAGAGGTCAGTATGAACAATCCACAATAGCTTAACAATAAAATAAACGAGGACAGAGGTCAGTATGAACAATCCACAATAGCTTAACAATAAAATAAACGAGGACAGAGGTCAGTATGAACAATCCACAATAGCTTAACAATAAAATAAACGAGGACAGAGGTCAGTATGAACAATCCACAATAGCTTAACAATAAAATAAACGAGGACAGAGGTCAGTATGAACAATCCACAATAGCTTAACAATAAAATAAACGAGGATAGAAGCAGTATGAACAATGTAAGAAAAGTCATAAATACATTACAGATAATTTTTGACTTATCCTCGTATACATATTACAATAAAATCTGAATTTACAAACACCTGAATGATTTTCCACCTGTGTTTACTCTGAGTATGACAATTTCTTAACTAGTCTCGAAATTTTTCATAATGGATCTTCCATAATTGCCAGGATCATACACTCATAATACGGAGTTAGAGGTTGTTTCTGGGAAAGGGACACATGAACAAAGTTGTCATTTAGAAGTTACAGCCAGTGGTCGAATTGGAAGCAAGTTACTACTGGTCTGCTTGTATGCACAGACCCATATTAGATATACTTTTGGGAAGCCGCTAAACAAGTTACTGCTTTTCATTTGTCTCTCTTTTATCAAAATTATCGTGCTCTTTATATATTTTTCACACGCACAAACAGTGATATTAGTATTTCGTGTTCTGGCTAATGACCCTCCAGCACTCTGTAGCACATTATTGATCTTATCTTCAGGCAGAACAGAAATTCCTGTTCTGCTTATTTTTCCTGTTCTGCAGAAAAAGATATTTAGATTTCAGGGAAATTTAATAGTAATTATTTTCCCAACAATCGAGGTGAAATAAAGTCAGAGTTACCAGAGCGAGATCCCTATTGTTTATTGGTAAGAAAGAATAAAGGAAAACTAAGTATGTTTAGCACAATTTTGGTATAGTTAGTGAGGCTAATAAACTGTCTTTTATACTATATAAATTTTGATTTATTCTTTTGGAATAAAGTAGCGAATCTTTTAGAATTCGAGACAATTCCTTTTCCAGGTCGATCCTTGAGCACATTTCCTGCCTTTATAATAAGAAAAAGAAATGTTTTATTAATAAGTCTAATGGCAAATTTCTTTTGGTATAAATACGTAAATAGGTTTCTTTGTAAAAAAAAAAAAAAAAAATAACCAAGGAAAAGGATTTTCATATTTAAGAATTGTACATCCTTGGGAAAATGGAGGTGATATATTCCGACCGCTCTTGGATTTTTTTCTATGCATATTCTGTTTTTTTTTTTTTTTTTTTTTTTTACATTATTATTTTTATTTAAGGCAAAAATATTTGTTTGCAGTTTTGTAGGGAAATTTTAAGAATGAGCTGACAACTACATGATACACGGTCTAATTCGACTACTAGTTATACTTAAAATTTCAGTTGTTTGATATCGACATGGCTGACACATTTACAAGATATTGCCTTATTTTCTCTCTAACATCCGTAAGCTATTAAAGTAACATTTAACATTAGTCCAACTAAACTAAAATAAACAACTATTTTCGCCGAAATATAATTATATCGATGAATAAAATATAATTAATAAATATCAACCAACTAGAACTTTTGAATGTTCTTGGTCAAAGTACTTGAATATACTATTTAAAACATAACGCACCAAACACAGCGATCTTCGGGAAACGAGGAATATAATGCTATATGTGACCTTTTACTTAGATCATTTCAATGAATCTATAAACATTTGAAATAATTATAACGGTTATTACCTGCTCCAATCTTTCATAGGCCACTCGCTCTGCAAGTGCAATCGTACTGAATCGCCGAGGTTGTGTAACTATGATATTGCAAGTTCCACCTTCCATATCTACAGTTGACTGGTCAAATATAATTTTAGGAATTTGTGTGCTTTTCCCACAACCTGTGTCACCCGTTACTACAACCACCTGGTAAGCGCTCACTAGATCAGCTATACGAGATCTGCAAAGAAGTTAAGTCAAGCTTTATTAGTCAAATAATACAATTCATCTTCGCTCAGCTATTCCCAAGCATACTAATCTTATTTGATTAATTGTTTACTCAATGCAGTATATATTAAAAACATTACTGTTTAAATGGTGCTATTTATGAAGTAAGATGGTATTGTGCCTACAAATAAATTTGTTAGCAATGTGTCTATTTCTTGTTCTTCATAAACTGTTCGAGTTAAGTACATTGTCTTTTTTAATTCACTGTTCTTCACAAAATGTTCGGGTTAAGAACATTGTCTTTTTTAAATTCATTTTTCTTCATAAAATGTTCGAGTTAAGTACGGTGACTTCTTTAAATTCATTTTTCTTCATAAAATGTTCGAGTTAAGTACGGTGACTTCTTTAAATTCATTGTTCTTCATAAAATGTTCGAGTTAAGTACGGTGACTTCTTTAAATTCATTGTTCTTCATAAAATGTTCGAGTTAGGTACGGTGACTTCTTTAAATTCATTTTTCTTCATAAAATGTTCGAGTTAAGTACGGTGACTTCTTTAAATTCAATTTTCTTCATAAAATGTTCGAGTTAAGTACGGTGACTTCTTTAAATTCATTGTTCTTCATAAAATGTTCGAGTTAAGTACGGTGACTTCTTTAAATTCATTGTTCTTCATAAAATGTTCGAGTTAGGTACGGTGACTTCTTTAAATTCATTGTTCTTCATAAAATGCTCGAGTTAAGCACATTGTCTTCTTTTAATTCATTGTTCTTCATAAAATGTTCTAGTTAAGTACGTTGTCTTTTCTTTAATTCATTACTGTTCATAAAACATTCGAGTTAAGTACGTTGTCTTTTTTAAATTCATTGTTCTTTATAAAACATTCGAGTTAAGTATGTTGTCTTTTTTAAATTCATTGTTCTTCATAAAATGTTCTAGTTAAGTATGTTGTCTTTTCTTTAATTCATTACTGTTCATAAAATGTTCGAGTTAAGTACGTTGTCTTTTTTAAATTCATTGTTCTTTATAAAACATTCGAGTTAAGTATGTTGTCTTTTTTAAATTCATTGTTCTTCATAAAATGTTCTAGTTAAGTATGTTGTCTTTTCTTTAATTCATTACTGTTCATAAAATGTTCGAGTTAAGTACGTTGTCTTTTTTAAATTCATTGTTCTTTATAAAACATTCGAGTTAAGTATGTTGTCTTTTTTAAATTCATTGTTCTTCATAAAATGTTCTAGTTAAGTATGTTGTCTTTTCTTTAATTCATTACTGTTCATAAAATGTTCGACTTAAGTACGTTGTCCTTTTTTCAATTTAAATGCAAGAAATTCTAACATAAACTAAAAATAGAGACACAGGGAAATACAACTGTGGATTAAATAAAATCAGTTTGAAGTACAGGTAAAAATAGTTTTTATATTTGCTTAAAGAAATGAATGGATTAATATTTGAATCTCAAAAAACTTCTCTTATTAGCAAAGTTTAGTACAAATACTGAAGTGCGGTTCTACATCTGGTAAGAAATTTAAAATTAATGTCTGAATTTTTATTTCATCGCTTTCTTACTGTATGAAATGAAATCTTTGAGTTTTACATCCCAGGATTATGCCGGATAGGTTAAAGGAAACGGTGATGTTGAGAAATAAATTAAAAAATGGTGGAATAAAGAAAGTAGGAGGAAACAAGAGAACCTCAAGGAAATTCACGCACAATGTGTTTTTCCACCACAAAGTTCACTTGGCTAGAGCTAGGATCGAATCAGCAACTCCATGCACTAAATGTAAACGCTTTATCACTGAGCCACTGCAACCCATCGCTTCTTCAGAGTACAAAGTGTTACACTAGGAACAATTTAGTATCATAGTTAGCCGTCATTTTACCAAGAAGTCAACATTGTTTAAGTTTTCAACAGTTCTTTTTTTTCTTTCTTTCTTTATTATTGCCACGTAATTTAAGGGATTCAAGTTTTTTTCCTTCAACAGCACATTTCAATTTCAAAGAAGTAGAAGGCAACTGGAAAGTATTTTGCAGCTTAAAAATCTTCATTTCCCCCGATGATGATGGAAGTTTGCCGTTGAAACGGTATGGTTTATAAGTATTCGAGGTTCTTAATTGGGTAAGATTTTTTGATAGTTTTTGATGTTATCCCCTGATATCATTCCAAACTATAAGAATCAAACTACATATATATTATAATTACCCTTTTAAATGTCCTAGTGGTTTGGTCTCAGCAACCTTCCGGCAAAATAGCTATTGCCTTTATCGAGCTGCATTCTAAGAATGCAAGAATCAAAGGTGTTTGAGTAAAATTTAGAATGTAGAGTCGTTAGAAAATTGTAAACTCAATTAACTTACAATATAACTGGAAGATCAGTTAACACTGTGATGAAAATTCAGTAGTAATTTAAAACATTATGGACAAGGGAACTGGAATGTATTATTATTATTATTATTATTATTATTATTATTATTATTATTATTATTATTATTATTATTATTATTATTATTATTTTATTACAAATTTCGTTACTAGTCATACAGTAACTCCTTATAATTTAAATTTTACCCATGTACACCCCTACCTCACCGGGTTCATTAGACACTAACTGATATGTCGAAAAGTTGCTAAGATCAAATTAAGACAGAATTTAAAAGGTAGTTGCACAATTCTAAAGTGTGTCGTTTGTGCAATCTTAAGAAAATAATAAATATAAAAAACTACATAGTAGTGTTAATTAAAGGTAGGATTTCCTGCCATGAATGATTAGGTGCATCTTCTTCTTCTTTCTCTTTCCACTCATGTGGAGTCGACGTTTCTGATAAATCTTTTCGATAAAGCACTATTCCGGAATTCTTCCCCTGTTGGACCTTTTCCTCTGAAGTCATTGTTAACCATATTCATCCATTTCTTTCTTGGTCTTCCTCTACCTCTCTTTCCATTGACTTTCATTGCCATCACTCTTCTGACCACATAGCGTTTGTTTTTTTCATTAGATGGCCATACCACTGCAGTCTTCTTTCTGAGATTTTCTTAGATATATCTACAAATCTTGGTTGTTCCCTTTACTCTCTTATTCCTCTCTCTGTCTCTTCTTGTTATCCCACACATCCAGCGTAGCATTTTCATTAGCTAACATTCAATCTTTTCTTTTTATATGCTTTCCTTATTGACCATATTTCTGCTCCATATATCATTGCTGGCCTAAACACGGTTTTGTAAATCACTCCTTTTTTCTTTACCGTGATTCTGGAGCTACACAGACCACCACACATTTTCTTCCAATATCGCCATCCCTTTTGCATTCTGAATGTTATTTCCACGTCCAAATCACCATTCTTGGTAAAAGGAGAATCTAAGTATTTAAAAATAAAAATCATTTCATTCAATTTTACTTCTTGTAACCTTACTTCCCGATTTCTTTCTCCGTTGAATTCGAGATATTTCGTTGGGGACACGGTGGCTGAGTGGTTGAGCACTTAAATCCAGTGCGTGGGGTCTTTGGTTCAATCTTCGACCAAGTAAGTATGTGGTGGACAACAACGTGTCACTGAGTTTTCTCGGGGTATTCCCGTTTCCTCCCACTTTCTCATTCCACCAATTCTTCCATCATCATTCACTTGCTTTAATCATCGTCTCCCTTAGCCTAAAGGGCATAATCGTAGGACATTAAAATTAAAGATTTCATTTTTTTCGAGATATTTCGTTTTTCCTTCTACTAATTTTTAAGCCTCTATCTTCCAAACACTTCCTTCAACTCTCTGCTTTCCTTCCAACTTCTTCCTTATTTCCACTGATCTAGTGCATATGATGGATGAACACGTATATTTTAAATAGAATATTTTTATCTAATGATGAAATTCGAAATTAGTTATGTAGTTCGTTCTTGTCTCAGATCCCTTCTACATATTTTACATTATACTTTTAATAAATGTGACTAGGAATTTGAGATTTCGTGGGGGTCATAATGGCTCAGTGGTAGAGCGCTTACCTCTACCGCGTGGAGTCCTTGGTTCGATCCCCGACTAAGTAAGTTTGAGGTGGACAACAACGTGTCCGTGAGTTTTCCCGGTGTACTCCCGTTTCCTCCCACTTTATGAGTTTATACAATCGTTTTTATTCGATAGTATTCTGTCATGTATACTGAATATGTAGATAAAACAAAGCCTGTTATATGCAGCTTATAGGATTTACTAGTTGTTTTCGTTTCTTTTATTATTTTTAAGGAAAAAAAAAACTTAGTTTGCTAACTTCTACTCACTTGAATTTCGTGATTGGCAGTATCTCTAAAGAATGTTTCAGTTTCACAAGATCGCTTCTGGTGGCGAAGAAACGTCCACATCCCTTCAGTTCACTATCTTGTATACTTGCCACTCTCTCATGGTATCTGCAGAATAACTCCATACTTCTTTCTCGAATCGCTTCTTCACTTGTTTTTCGATATATCCATCCAGTTATGGCATCATACAAAGTCCCTGTTGATATTCAAAGCAAATTAGTACTTATTTGTTACAAAAGAAACAAGGAACTGATTTTATATTCAAGACCCAATAAGGCTACTTTAAAATTTTGCAACAATCCGGCATATGACAAAGTTTTACCTGGAAATCCAACTGGAAAACGACAATTAGGAAGACCCAGGAGCAGATGAAGGACAATATTAAGATGGATCTCGCAGAAATAGGAATATAATGTAGAAACTGGATCCAGTTGGCTAAGGATAGAAGTCAATTCAGAGCTTTAGTGAACGCGGCATTGAATCTCTGGGTTCCATAGGCCACAGAGTTAGTTAGAAGATTGGCAGAAGGTCGTGTTTTGTGCATTAGAAAGATAACAGACCAATAGATAACAGTACCGCTAATTTCTTCCACTTGCATAAATTACAACTCTTGCTTTTACAGCCAATCAGAATACGTAGCATAACATATTCTAGACGAGAAGTTTTTCCCACATATATGCCATTGAGAATATTCAACTGTTTGTACATTGCCTGGTACAAATCCTGAGGGTTTTCAAATTGAACTTGTGACCAGACTATTTCACACACAACCTTTTATTTCCTAATTGAACTATACCTTAAAATGCTTTTCTTACAACAATTAATTACGAAACATTCATTTCTACTAAATGACTACCTCTAATAAATCAGTAATAATAATAATAATAATAATAATAATAAAAACTCAGTTTGCGCATACTATAGTAGTTGAGTTGATTTTAGTTTAGCGTCCCTTTCAGCAGCGAGGCTGTATGAGACGTGGACCTACTGATTAACGTGAAATCCGAACCACATGATCTTCCGCCGGGAATCGAACCCGGCACTCCCACGCCAAAGGCGTGTACGTTAACCGCTTAGCCACGGAGGAGCTCTCGCATACTATAGTAGGTTATTTATGTTGCAAATTAATATACTCTTGTTAAATATCTGTTTCACTTTTTTTATTATTATTATTATTTGTTCCTTTATGTGTCTGCTAATCAAAATTCCTGGCTTTATTTGCTCTAATCTCATCTGTGCTTGTTAGACCCGAATCTAAGTTTATATGTATTTAAGTGTTTTCCATTCTACAGTCACCTACTCAAGTACCCAGATCGCAAGTAGCGGAATTATAACAGTCAGGGGTCCAGGTACTCATAGAGGTGAGTGTATAATCTTTGATTCCTATAGACTTAAATTTGATTTAAACCACTCATTGAACAAAACAAACCTTTATTATAAAAGAAAATATTAACGTGTAAGTTTCGCCAGCTATCTACTTTGGCTTTATCAGACTGATAAATCGTGTCTGATGAAGCCAAATTGGGTAATTGGCGAAACTGTTACACGTTAATATTTTTTATAATGAATGTATTGTTTTTCTGAGCAAGTGTTTTAAACCAAATTTAAGTCATATATACTTGTTAAGAAAACAATATATAAGCAGAAGCCGAAATGTATGTGCTTACTTGGAATTTGTTGCGTTTCACTGTCATCATCTTCGTCACTTGATGCTGTCATTTCATCTTCTGCCAGTTGTGGAATTACAGACTACAAAAAGAAGTAGAAAAATTCAAGCGTTATTTCTTACCTAAATTTTGTTGAAACATCCGAAGTAGAAATGAAATTATATTAAATCCAACTTTTAGTTTAACGTCATCAGATGGCTGTGTCCTACAGGTAAGGAAAACGCATAGGACATGTATATGCAAAATGATGGAGGAACATTCATGGAATAAAAAAAAAAAGTGCAAAGAAATGGGAGAATATCGAAGTAAAAAAAAAAAGCACGGAAAAGATACTGTCCTCTTAGATATTTAAATTTATAAAATACGAACACTTCCATCGTACATTTACTCACTAAGCATTATCTTCACTAAGTCTAATTGGCATCTTTTTTATTTTTACTGTTATATCTGATATACATGTACACAACACCGGGCAAACTACGGATATGTATTAACAAAATATTGAAAATATGAATTAACAAAAAAAAAAAAAAAATGATATATTGGTATTTACCAATATATCACATTAGACGCATTAGACAATCAAAAAAGTCACAAGAAGAGGGAATGTCGGGATCGTCACTTCACCTAAAGCAACACACATAATGTAAAACAGGTTAATGTAATATGTTAAAAAAAAAAGAGAGATATTAAATAAAGATTCTTCACTCATAAATATATCTAAACCGACTTTAAATCTGGATTCTGGCAATACTGATAAAATCTGGATACTTAGGTATCTTCGATGTGTATTTTGGTTCTGGCAAAAACAGACATAGCATAGACACCACGCTTCTTTCAACCTCAACTCTTTCTTTCTTTCATTATGCTCTGTTCATTCTTTATATGATCCATTTTCTACGTTACGTTCATTTGGTCGTATATATTCCTTTT
Source organism: Thermobia domestica (assembly GCF_964235325.1). NCBI lineage: Eukaryota > Metazoa > Arthropoda > Insecta > Zygentoma > Lepismatidae > Thermobia > Thermobia domestica. Next base: position 15,155,645 of record NC_137454.1, on the reverse strand, counting down.
CCCATGCGTATGAATGTATTTACAGTCATCTTTAAAAGGAAATCTTGTGCTTTGGAAAAAGTTCTTTTCAAACTCTGTGTATTTTTTGTGTAATTTATTTATTTATTTGTTTATTTATTATTATTATTATTTATTATTATTATTATTATTATTATTATTATTATTATTATTATTATTATTATTATTATTATTATTATTATTATTATTATTATTATTATTATTATTAAGACTAAGTATATAGAAGTCTTTATAGGGCAGGCGCGTTAAAATCTGTAACGAGTGAGTTAGAGAAATACAGGATGGACTTAGTAGGAGTTCAGGAAGTTAGGTGGGAAGGAAATGGATCTGAGAATTCCGGAAATTTTACGTTCTTTTACGGAGAAGGAAATAAAAATCACCAGTTAGGAACAGGGTTTTTCGTTCACAAACGAATATTACCAGCAATTAAACGGGTTGAATTTGTTACTGACAGACTTTCTTTTATTACTCTTAAGGGACGGTGGTGTGATATTATTGTTTTAAATGTACATGCTCCAACTGAAGATAAGGGTGACGATATAAAAGATAGTTTTTACGAAGAAGTGGAACGGATATTTGACCAACTCCCGCGATACCATATGAAGATTCTATTAGGGGATTTCAATGCGAAGGTAGGACGAGAGGATATTTTCAAACCGATTATAGGGAACGAAAGTTTGCATAAGGAAAGTAATGACAACGGTGTTAGACTCGTAAACTTTGCAACATCCAAAAACTTAATCGTGAATAGTACAAAATTCCCACATCGCGACGTTCATAAATACACTTGGACATCACCAGACGGAAAAACACATAATCAAATTGATCACGTTTTAGTAGATAGAAGAAGACAATCTAGCATAATTGACGTCCGGTCGTTTAGAGGGGCTGATTGTGACACTGATCACTACCTGGTAGTAGCGATAATACGGGAGAGGTTATCGTTGAATAAAGGTAACATTCAATGTCCGAAAACGGAGAGATTTAATTTAAAGAAATTAGAAGAGAGCCAGGTAAGAGAGGAATACCAGATTGAAGTTTCGAATAGATTCGCGGTTTTAGAAGACTCGGAGTGCACTAGTGTTGAGAATACTTGGATTGCAATTAGAGATAGCATTAAAAGTTCAGCAATAGAAAAATTGGGACACGCGGAAATACGTAGGAACAAACCATGGTTTGACCAAGAATGCATTAAACTAGCAGAGAAGAGAAAACAGGCAAAATTACGGTGGCTACAAAATCCGAATGAAACAACTACACAAAATTTCGCAGATATCAGGCGGGAAACTTCCAAAACTTTTAGAACAAAGAAAAGGGATTTTTTGAAAGCTAAAATTAAGGAACTTGAAGATAATAGTAAAAATAAAAATATTCGGGACATGTATAAGGGGATCAGCGAATTTAAGAAAGGCTATCAACCTCGTGCTTATATATTAAAGAAATCTGACGGAACAGTTCTCACCGATACGGATAGCCTCTTAAATAGATGGAAAGATTTCTTTGACGATTTGCTGAACACGCAGCCAAAATCTAATGTGCGTGGAGAAAAGGAGATACACACCGCAGAACCGTATATTCCACAACCCAATCGAATAGAAGTGGAAGCCGCTATAAAGAAATTGAAGAAACACAAATCTCCGGGTGTAGATGAAATTCCGGCTGAGTTAATTTTAGCTGGGGGCGAAAAATTGTGGAACAAGATACACAAACTCATTCTCCTTATCTGGAACAAGGAAGAATTGCCACAAGAGTGGAAAGAATCAATCATTGTTCCAATTCACAAGAAAGGCGACAAAACTGACTGTAATAATTATCGAGGCATTTCTCTTCTGTCAATATCCTATAAAATCCTTTCAAATATTCTGTTAGCAAGATTGACCCCATACTCAGATGAAATTATTGGAGATTATCAGTGCGGATTTAGACGAAATCGATCAACTATTGACCAAATATTTACCATTCGCCAAATACTCGAAAAGAAGTGGGAATACAATACCCCGGTACATCAACTATTTATTGATTTTAGAAAGGCTTACGACTCGGTTAGGAGAGAAACATTATACAACGTTCTTACAGAACTTGGAATACCGAGAAAGCTAATTAGATTAATTAAGATATGTTTAAGTGAATCCCAAAGTAAAGTCCGGGTAGGAAAATTTTTGTCCACGAGCTTCCACGTCGAAAATGGCCTGAAACAAGGAGATGCGTTGTCGCCATTATTATTTAACTTTGTGCTGGAATACGCCATAAGGAAAATCAAAGATAGCAACCAGGGCCTAGAGTTGAACGGTATTCACCAGGTTATGGCATATGCTGATGATGTAAATTTAATAGGGAATGATAGGAGAACAGTAGAAATAAATGCAGAGATCTTATTAAACGCTTGCAGGGACATGGGTTTAGAAGTAAATGCAGAGAAAACTAAATACATGGAAGTGCGTCGGGACCGTAATACGGCAAATTGTGGAGGTGTTAAAATATTAAATAATGCTTTTGATAAAGTGGATACTTTCAAATATTTAGGATCAATATTAACAGACGAAAATCATATTCACGAAGAAATTAAATGTCGACTAAAAGCAGGGAATTCGTGTTACTATTCGGTTCAAAATCTCTTGTCGTCGCGAATTCTGTCGAGGAATTTGAAGCTTAAAATATATAAAACGATAATCATGCCTGTTGTTCTGTATGGATGTGAAACATGGTCGCTTACTCTGAGGGAAGAACATAGACTGAAAGTATTTGAGAACAGGATCCTGAGAAGAATATTCGGACCCAAGAGGAACGAGAATGGGGAATGGCGGAAGCTTCATAACGAGGAACTACATAGTTTATACGGTTTCCCCAACATTGTTAGGGTCGTCAAGTCTAGGAGGCTTAGGTGGGCAGGTCATGTAGCTAGAATGGAAGAAAGTAGAAACGCTTTCAAAGTCTTGACTGGTAGGCCCATAGGAAAACGACCATTAGGAAGACCTAGGCGCAGATGGGAGGACAATATTAAGATGGATCTCGCAGAGATAGGAATACAAAGTAGAAACTGGATGCAATTAGCTAAGGATAGAAGTCAGTGGAGAGCTTTTGTGAACGCGGCACTGAACCTCCGGGTTCCATAGGCCATAGAGTTAGTTAGTTATTATTATTATTATTATTATTATTATTATTATTATTATTATTATTATTATTATTATTATTATTATTATTATTATTATTATTTTGCTTACACGAGAATAATCTCAATTGTATGCAAAACAGGCAAATAAATAAATACCTTGTAAAGAATCCGTAATCCTATTGTTGTACCGGTAAACGTATTTTAAATATAATATCCGTAATCTTAATTTTGAAGTTAGGGGACACGGTGGCTCAGTGGTAGAGCGCTTGCTTCTGTAGTGTGGGGTCACTGGTTTGATCCCCAGCCAAATAAGTTTGTGATGGACAACATCGTGTTTATGGGTTTTCTCGAGGTTCTCCTACTTTCCTCCTACTTTCTCATTCCACCAATTCTTCCATCACCATTCACTTGTTTTAATCATCTTCTCCCTTAGCCTAAAGAGCGTAATCGTGGGACGTTAAACTAAAATATTTCATTTCATTTTCAGTTTTTTGAATTTCGAAGCTATTCCTTTGGTTCAGCTATCTACTTTTTAAATATTGTTTTGAACCACAAGGGAAGAAACATACCTTCTTTGCACGAAACCTGACAAGACATCCACTTAGCTTACAGTAAAAAAAAGGAAAAAAAAAACACTTCAACTAATTTTCTCTAATGCGTGCTTTCGTTAACTACACATACCTTTTCATATCTATCCAGCAGCAACTTAATATCTTCGACTTGACTTGGATCTACCGTGATCATGACCGGTTGTTTATATTTAACTTCCATCTCAGACAGTTCCTCATGGCTGAAGTAGAGAGGCCGGCCTGGAGGCGGCAGCAAATTCTGTTGAAAGAGCCAGGAAAGCGTTCGCCAGGCTCCTTCGTTGGCAGCCTGCATTTTAGTATTCCCAACACCAAAGAAAATCATTTCAGACGGCCAAATCACTCTCACTGCATACTCATGCATCATGGAAGGCAACAATCGAAAACGTGTTAATGGAGTATAATTCTCACCTCCTTTGCCAGCACTAATCATATTGAAGAATTCAAGAAGTGTTGCAGTAGGATTTGGGAATAACTTCTTCATGAGCCTCATTGAGTCTGCAGATGAATTAAATAAACACATTGTAAGATTCAAACAAAAGAATGTGAGCGTCGACACATGAAAGTCAAATCAATGGATATTTACATCAGTGGCGTAACTAAAGGCTTGGGGGCCCTTCTGCAGACAGCGTGGAGTGGGGCCCCTTCTCTACGTCCTACTTCACGATTTCGGGCCCCGAGATGGCTTGAGGCCCTCCCGCAATGCAGGGTCTGCGGGGCCCTTATTTACGCCCCTGATTTACATTAATATTTAAAGAACATGTAAAGCAATTTGAAAGCATTGAACTATTGAATCATAAAGGGCTCATCGTTGGAATATATAGAAGATAAAGGAAAGAAAAAATAAGCTGGAAGTAAAGCAAACATCATATGCCACTCTTCACCCATTTTTTTCTTGGTATTTTCAAACTTTTCTCACTTTTTATGTAATTATATATATGTATATGAAGATAAATAAGAAGAAAACCAGTCAGAAAATCGAAGGAAGTCTAATCTCTTCGAACGGAAGAAGTGAAAAAGACCTAAGTTTCAGAATAACGTAGGCTAAACAACCATTGAATAGGAAAAAGGACTGCTAACATCAAGAAATGTATCGTTGGACGTTCGAAAACTATTTATTAAGACTATAGTATGGAGCGTGACGCTTTACGGATCAGAGATGTGGACATTGAGAAAAGCTGGATGCATTTGAAATGTGGTGTTCGCGAAGAGTGCTGCATAAGGAAAAGGAATGAAGACATAGTAAAGGAAGCTAATGAAGGATGGCAGATCATGAAGATTATAGGAAAAAGAAGAAACAGCATGCTTGGCCATCTTATTTGTCACTCTGATTGGATCACCGTGTTGATAGAAGGAAAACCAGCAAAAGGAAGACCAAGGATAGAATATCTAGATGCTGTTACAAGAAGGGACCTTATCAAAATATAAAACATCTTTCCGAAGGGAGGGAAAAGTTTTAAAATTTTCATGTTGTCCACCAACCTATGGTTGAGGTGAGACTAAGTGCCTTTTACATTGTACGGTGTTTTTGTTTGGAAGTTTCGTGTATTTCGAGTGGAGAGTCCGATCAACATGAAATAACTTGTAAAGTGGAAATGATCATTTAAAATTATGAAATTGACAACATTATGACGTCAATGGCTCAAGAACAACTAATAATCAGATAATGACAAGATGGCGATGATTCAGAAATAAAGTGTAATATTTATTGTGTCTTGCTAAATTTAAATCTGAGAGTTAAAAAAATAAAGTAGAGAAAAGCATTGAAAGGTTATTTACGAACTTCGAAAAATCTGGAGGTACAGCTGATTTGCCACATAGTGAAGACCAATAGGATTTAATTGATGATAGCAACTGTCCGCAGCAGTCCCAAAAATATTTAATAATAATAATAATAATAATAATAATAATAATAATAATAATAATAATAATAATAATTTAATTTAATTTAATTTAATTTAATAACGTATTTTAAGTACTAAAAACAGCGTTAGCCAAGTATAGCACTGTGCAAAGTAATTAAATATTTGTGCATACTACAATTTAAAAGATTAAAATTCAATGTTAGTACTATAGAAGAGTACAATTGCCATATTTCATACTTTCAAACTGAGTCATATGAAGTAAAATGTAACAAAGTAGAACCACTAAAATAGCTCTGATCTTAATGATTAGATTGTCTAGCAATAACATATAAATATAACTATTTATAAAATAGAATTATGTCTGAATTGTTATAACAGGATAAAACATTATAAAAGTACTAAAAACCTAATACATGTCTAATTTCTAAGAGTCTGGTCTTCTGTTATTATACATAGTAAGTAAGGTACTTAATACAGAGTTCTTTGTATCGTTCTTAAACAATAAATTTGCTTTCCTTAGTCTGTGAGTTGGTACTCTGTATGAGGTATTATTTACAAGGTACTCACTGTATAATTTATTTACTAGAATGGACTCCAAAAATCTTAACGCTTCTTGTTCTCTTCTTTGTGTTAAAAGATTTTGATTTAGATTAAAAACCTCTAATAATTTCTCGTAGACACAATAGTATTTGGGGAACGCGGTGGCTCAGTGGTAGAGCGTTCACCTCCGATGCTTGGGCTCCTTGGTTCGATCCCAGATCGCGCCGTGTGGACTTTGTGGTGGACAAACACCGTGCTCGTGGGTTTTCTCGGGGTCCTCCCGTTTCCTTCCATATTCTTCATTCCACCATTTCATTTATTTCTCATCACCACCGTCTCCTTTAGCCTAACCGGCATAATCGTGGGACGTAAAACTCAAAGATTTAATTTCATTTACAATAGTATTGGTACAAATGTAAATAGAAATATGCATATTTAATAAAACTTTTCTCGACCCTTTCTATTTTGTCATTATTTGTTCTGTTAATGTTTGACCAAATCGCACTTGCGTATTCAAGTTCACGTCTGATAAAAGTTTTATATAGCCTTATATTCGTGGTGTAGTTCTTGAAATTCGATCAGTTTCTAAGTAAATTACCTGTTGCAATATTTGCATGTTTGATAACGTCATTCACATGGAGGTTGAATGTAAGTTGATGACCAAAAGTTACTCCAAGGTCCCTGAGAGATTCTACTTTTTCTATAGTTTTACTATTTATACTATATTTTGCTGGCAAGTACTGAATTTTCTTTGTGTATGTTACATGTTTGTATTTTCTACTATTTATACTCATACCAATAATAATAATAATAATAATAATAATAATAATAATAATAATAATAATAATAATAATAATAATAATAATAATAATAATAATAATAATAATAATAATAATAATAATAATAATTTGAATTTATTGATGCTAATGTGACCACAGCCGAAGCCAAAAATGGTCACAATATACAAATAGTATACAGTGGAGGATTACAAAGTAAATATAGAGTAAAAGAATATAAACAAATAAAAAAAATGGTAGCTCAAAACATCCAGATCAAATACAAATAATATGTTGTACATAAACTTGATACAAGGTTAGATTACAAATAAAATGTCAACATAACCTTCCTTCATGTATCAATTAAATTAAGAAATATGATGTGTTATATAACAAGTAAAATATAATGAACATTATAAAATGAACAAAATTACCAAAGAAAATATATGACAAAGAACATGAGCGGACAAAAATAAACATACATAAAACAAAATACAATTTGGATTCAACAGACAATATACCAGACGAAACAATGGCAAATGTATATATTTACTAGATAACACATTCTAAATATTGTTTTTTTGAGTAGAGCAAAATTTTCATTGAATAGATCGATTTTCAAAGATTTTTTATTTATATTCTCTACACTAATAAATAGTGGAGTACCAATTAATTTGTTATCACATAATATAGATCGAAAGTCCGTGCGGTTATGCAAAAGAACTCTAATATATAGATATTCAATTAGGTTCACCCTAGCATGTATTACATCGTGAATAAACCTTATTTGCCTCAGATTTCTCTTAACATCAAGAAAAAGCAAATCAAGCCTAGCGAGAATCTCCCCAACAGTCGTCTCATTCAATTTAAATTTGAATCTAAGCCAGGCCAAGAAAGAGATTTGAATTGACTCAAGAACTTGTGTAATACTAACAAGATTCCGGTTCCATGCTAAAGTTGCATATTCCAAATAAGATCGAACATAAGCGCAATATAAAATTTTACATGTTACAATATCTTTAAAGTCTTTAGCAACCCATTTAATGAGCCCAAGATTTCTTCTATCTTTAGATACCATAGTAGAAATATGTTGATCAAATAATAGCTCATTATCCATCATAACACCTAAATCTTTATTTGTTGAAACAACTTGTATTGTATGATGATTGATTGAATATGGGGAAAAAGATATATTCGTTTTCCTAGAAAACGATATAATTTTGTTTTATCCATGTTCAAAGGTAGTGCATTCTGAATGAACCATTGATAAACTGAGTTAATATCAGCTTGTAATTTCAAGTGCTGTGACAATTTACTATTTTAGAAAAAATCTTCAAATCATCTGCATACAATAGAAAGGGACACTTCAAAGATTTACCAATATCATTAACACATATTATAAACAATAAAGGACCCAAATTGGATCCTTGAGGAACACCCGAAGAAATATTGTACACAGATGATTTCCAACCCATATACCCACCACAAATCTACGACCAAGCAAATAGGAAGCAAACCAAAGTATCAAAGATTTAAGAATTTCAAAGGAGTCAAGTTTCTTAAGAAGAAAATAATGAGATATCTTGTCGAAAGATTTAGTAAAGTCAAAATAGATTGTATCGACTTGACCACGATTATGAACAACAGGAGAAACCAATGTCAAAAACTTATTTAGGTTTAATTCAGTAGATCTGCCTTTCATAAATCCATACTGTTCAGGAATAATACAATGTTCAACGGAACTATAAAGATAGTTATAAATAAGTTGATCAAAAATTTTAGGTATTACATCAGGAATAGAGATAGGTCTATAATCAGTTACAGTCGTTCCATCAGTTTTTGGAATCTGAGTTACAGCAACAGTTTTCTATACATTTGGATAGAAATGAGATGCTAAACTCCAATTAAACAAGGATGTCAAGATTGGAGCAATTATTTCAAATATACCTTTAATTATAAAAATCGGAATTTGATCAAGACCTACAGAAGATTTAACATTCAGAGTTTTAATAACATCAAGTACCTGTTTGGTGTTAAAAGATATTTGATCACTACAAAATTGACTAACCCTAGAAATATCATTACTATCACTTACATTAATTTCATCTTTGTGATAAACAGCTTCAAATTACTTGGCCATAGCCTCAGATAACAATCGAGGATCAGAAACCAATTCCTCGTTAACTAAAATACTGCCTTATGACCCTCTTTAGCATTAATTTTGTTTTTCGTATACTTCCAAAATCTTTTAGGGTTATTTTTTAAGCTATTCTCAATTTTACTATAATATTTAGTTTTACCAATAAGAAGTTGCTTCTTAAAATTAGAACGATATTTGAAAAATATATTATAATCCTGAAGAGATTAGGTTCTTTTATACTACTTATGAACATTATTCTTTTTATCAAGCAAATAAATCAAATTGCGAGAATATCATCTCGGATATTTAGAAATTGATTTAGTTGCTAATGGAATATTATTGCTAATTGCTTTCAATATAACATCATTAATATTTTGAGCAACAGTATCAATATGCTGATTTAACAAAATATTAGCCCAGGGAAGCCTTTGGACTTCTCTATATAAAGAAAGATAATCACCCTTTTGATATAGCAAAAAGCTATCACTTGTTATCACAAGTATTAGAGAAGATAATTTGACAATAATTTCAATAGGATTGTGATACTCATCAGGCGGAACCAGAGGTGCTGCATTATTACTAGACTGAACATAGGTGTTAGACAAAATTAGATCGAGACCAGACATACCAGAGTCAACATTCAAATTCATATTGTCCAAAAAATTAAATAAAATTTTAGCCTTGGATTTAGAATAATAGTTTATATCATTTGAAAAATTTCTATTCGTCCAATCAACTTTAGATATATTGAAGTCACCAATAATCACTATTTCATAGTTCAGAAAGTTCACTCTTGACACATAATAACAATAATAATAATAATAATAATAATAATAATAATAATAATAATAATAATAATAATAATAATAATAATAATAATAGAGCTGCAGAATTCAGAGTGAGTTCGTAGAACATAAAAGATATTGCGAAAACAAAGCTGGAAATATATAAGGATAAAAAGTCAAAATACAAAGTTGGTGGATATTGCTAAATTCAGAAAAAAGCAGCAGCTTATTACACTGTGTCGACGTCCTTATTAGTGCTAAACAGTTTCGAAGACTCTACCATCTTTACCAGTTAGCGAATCTTCTTGCAAATACACTTCACATTCCTAATTCTTATTTCAGTTGCCAATTCCGACTGCTTCTCTGCTGAATGTATGAACTTGTTTCACAGCATCCAAGTTGTCTCTAAAATCCATTGAATTTCCTCCAGTTCATTTCGTAGAATGTGCCCACTTTTGATAAGAAAGTCTGTTTGTTGACTAATTCTCTAAGTATTGTATAAAAGCTACTAATAATTTATATACAATTATGGCTGTTTGAGCATCAAACCGAAGAAGAAACGACAATGAAACAAAAACAAATCAAGACTCCCTTTCTTGGCTTGGTGCTGAAGAGCCGTAATTGTATATAAATACCGTTCTTCGCACTAGCAGAATACCTGTTCTTCGTACAGGGAGAATACGTTTCATTTTATACATAAAATACAAATGAGGACTGAATTTGGGTTTAAACGGCATCGAAAGTGTCACTATTCGTCTCAGTGACACTGAAAAGTGTGGATTCGACACTAATATCGGTCACTTTCGATCATTTTAAAATATCTTCCCCCCTCCCCTAAGTTGCATGGTCAAAGTGATTTGATAAAAACCATTCCACGCCCGAACAACAGCTATGTTGAAAATTTGATCGAAATCGGTCTCGTGGTTCAAGAGAGTCACTAAGATAGTCGCTTTCATTTATATATATCCTTCCCCTAAGTTCTATCGTTAAAGTGAAATGATAAAAAAAATTCCAGGCCCAAGCCTCATCTGTGTAGAAAATTTCATCGAGATTGGTCGGGTGGTTCAAGACTTACTAAGTTTTATTTACTTTTATATCTATCCCCTCCCCTACGTTACACCGTCAAAGTGAAATAATAAAAACATCCCAGGCTTGAACCTCATCCACGTTAAAAATTTGATCGATATCGGTCGAGTGGCTCAAGAGACATGAATTCACAAAATAGTCACTTTCAATTTTATATATTAGATTAGTAGTCTTGTGTGCAATAGTTAGAAAATGAGTGAACACATTGAAATTCTTACCAACAGTGAAGACATTCTAACACGTGAATAGGAAGGAAGTGAATGAATTTGAAACTGAACTTGAATATAGTGAAACAAGCTCACACACTCTGCAGAGAAGCGATCGGAATCGGCAAGTGAGATGAAGAGATTGACACATAAATTAAAGGATATGCAAAAGCATTTCCAAGATGATTAACATACTGACGAAGATGATGAAGTCTATTGAAACCGCCTTATCACTAATTAGGAATATCGATGCAATAGGGTAAGGTCTCTTTAAGTTCCTTTGGACCTGGTGTTTATAATTCGTGATCACCTCTTTTCAACCATTTTTCTATCTCGATTCTCGACATTACATCTCTTAGTTTGCACTCACTGTAACTATACCACTTAATATCAATAGCTACATTGGTTCTCTCACTATGAAGAACCTTAATCTCAATTCTGCGATCTCCCTAGCTAAGGCAAGCAACAATGAGCGTTGGATGTAAACTCCTTTAGCGAATTGTGTCAACTTTTACTTAAGAAGTTCCTTCCTTTTCGATGGAACAATATAGGTGCACTCGATGCAACAACATAGGCGCCCTCGATGCTGCCAAATTGAATTAATTTTCTTACTGTGGTATCACTCTACGCATACCTTTGCTTAAGTGATTTTTATTGGTTCTTTTAGTGTTCGATGCTTGGCTACGTTGCTACCAGATTTTTGTTGCTACACATTTCCATTAAGATGTGGAAATGACAGTCTCCAATTTCCACGAGGTAACTAAACCGATTTTTTTTCTCTCTCTCTCTCCTTTCTTTCGTAAGTTTCCGTTACCGAAATATCAAAACAATTGCACCAAGGCAGCAAAAGAATTCGCTACCTGTTGGCTCCTACCTGAAAGGAGATGAAACAATAGACAGAAGTAAACTTGTCCAAAATTAAGGTTAAATCATTCACATACACAAATACAGGGTATATAAGAAAGGACTTCACAACTTTGAAAATTCATATTGATTTATTTATTTAGCTTACAGACATGGTTTTGGTGTCATTTTGTAGAAAAATACATCTTTTTTTTTTAACCTTATATCTAGAGGTTCAATGTGGTTTCCATTGATGATGCGGTACAGTCCCATCTGAAGTCGATTTCTTGCCAACCCGCTGCAACATGTCAAGCCAGGGGCGGATCCAGGACCGACTTCTGGGGGGGGGGGGTTGTCAAAATGCTACTTTTAAGGGCTCCAAACTCTGGGATGGATTTTATTTATATATATAAAATAATAAAAAAGTTTCCTCTTCTGCGGGGGGGAGGGCGATTGCACCCCCCTGGATTCGCCCCTGTGTCAAGTGTGTGACTTGTTCAATTGTGAGGTAGATCCTACCTCTGAGCTCTGGTAGAGAAGCCGGTAAGGGTGAAACAAACACTGTTTCCTTGATGATTCCCCAAAAGAAAAAATCAAGAGGTGTCAGATCCGGTGAACGTTGGGGGTCATGCAATTGGCCCACCTCGGCCGATTCGTTTACCGAGATCAGTAAAAGCAGCCAGCCATCTTTGCTCCAACTGCCGCTAGCGCTTGCAGTGGCTTGTTTCTGAACTAGTGTGCTACGTAAGTCAAAACTTGATGTATTTTGCTACAAAGTAACATCAAAATCATGTCTGTAAGGTAAATGAATAAATTAATAAAGCTCTTTTTGATACACTATATATATATATATATATATATATATATATATAGTAAGATTATTCATGGCTTTGGATTAATTGTTTTAACAAAAGAGACACTGACCAAAGCTTAAAACTTTATTTTAAATTATAATTTGTAACTGTTTCGGATATCTAGCATATCCTTCTTCAGACACGATCGAAATTAATGAAAATACAGACATATATATAAATGTTGTTATAACAGAGTTTAAATTCTTTAACCGTCGTATATATAGCCATTGTTATAAAAAATTTAAATTCTTTTAACAGTCATATATAGAGTCATTGTTGTACTTTTTTATTTTTATTTATTTATTTATTTATTTATTTATTTATTTATTTTTCTTATTTACCGAATCCTTCAGCCAATCCTATAAGTCTTCGTGTTCACTTTCCAATTCATCACTTCCTTCATTTTTGGTTCTTATAAGGGCTTTTTATTTTTATTTTTATTTATTTATTTATTTATTTATTTATTTATTTTTTATTTTATTTTTTTTTTCTCTATGTTATTCAAACTTCCTTGCCATGATTCATTAATTGGTAAGCCCCCTGTCCAGTTCATCAGTTTATCTCTTCCTACCTTCTTTATCCAATCCGCTTCTTTCCACTTCCTTATTATCATTCTTTTCTCCATCTCCAATTCTTCCGTCTTATCCCAATTAATTGCGTGATTCGTCTCCTTAACATGTTTGTATATGGCATTGGTATCTTTTTTCTTCCTAACATCATCTTCATGTTGTTTTATTCTTTCTTTCATTCTCTTTCCTGTCTCTCCTATATATGACATATCGCAGTCCTCACACCATACCCTGTAAATGACCCCTTCTTCCTCTTCATTAATCTTTTTAGTTCCTTTTCTATTCTTCTTCTTTATTGATCTTAATAAAGTTTCTCCACTCTTTCTATAAGTTCTGACCCCTCCTTTCTTCAATAAATTCTTCAGTTTCTCCAGGAAGTATTGGAGATGGAGAAAAGAATGATAATAAGGAAGTGGAAAGAAGCGGATTGGATAAAGAAGGTAGGAAGAGATAAACTGATGAACTGGACAGGGGGCTTACCAATTAATGAATCATGGCAAGGAAGTTTGAATAACATAGAGAAAAAAAAAATAAAATAAAAAATAAATAAATAAATAAATAAAATAAAAAAAATAAATAAAAATAAAAATAAAAGGCCCTTATAAGAACCAAAAATGAAGGAAGTGATGAATTGGAAAGTGAACACGAAGACTTATAGGATTGGCTGAAGGATTCGGTAAATAAGAAAAATAAATAAATAAATAAAAATAAAAAAAGTACAACAATGACTCTATATATGACTGTTAAAAGAATTTAAATTTTTTATAACAATGGCTATATATACGACGGTTAAAGAATTTAAACTCTGTTATAACAACATTTATATATATGTCTGTATTTTCATTAATTTCGATCGTGTCTGAAGAAGGATATGCTAGATATCCGAAACAGTTACAAATTATAATTTAAAATAAAGTTTTAAGCTTTGGTCAGTGTCTCTTTTGTTAATATATATATATATATATATATATATATATATATATATAGACATTCCTTTATTTTGAAGAGTTGACAAAATGACCACAAACAGAGAGTATATACTCAATTTTTAGTGTACATCTATGTTCTTTCAGACATTTAAGTATACATTGGACCTACACCGTATACTCTCTAGCACATTCGTGTCTAACTCTCAACCCTTCAGAAATGATCTTAGCTTACCGTTATAATATAATGAAGCTTTCTTTCCCCAAGACGAACCTTGTGCAGACATTGTTATAATTCTCCCTGAATGCAGGATCACTGGTAGAGGTCAGGTGATGATACTATCGGAGTACAAGTAGTCAAAGGCATGTAATAAGCAATTTCACTTTAAACCATAACAGAAATTCTGAAAAGGAAGGGAGTAACTGTTATTTGAAATTTCCAATCATGGTCAATATATAGGGTACGTGAGATAAATTGGCAATAATTTTGTATCTTCTTATTTCACGTATTTCGTGTTAATTTTTTTTTTTTTTTTAAACTATTTTTCTAAAGTTATGATTTAACTTTTTTTTTTTAAAAAAAAAGTTAAACGTTGATAAGAATCATCATGTCGAAGCAATATGATGTTACAGCAACCATAAGTTTTAGAATCCGTCATAAGGAGCTTGAGGACTTCAATAACATCCCCTTTTTGAACAGTTTACAAAACGAAGGTGTACGATACTGGTTCTGATGTTGAAATACCATCAAATAAAAAGCACAAGGTAGCAAGGATCGCAAATGTGCGGAAATTGTGCACATAATCCAGGAGGTAACTGATGAAGATCCCGGAAAGTTAATGCTAACCATAGCAAGAGAACTGATCATACCGGACTTATCTTTGCAAGATTGGTGCTGAAGATGTGAGATACAGATCGTATGCTATTAGAAGAGGTCAGTTCGTGACAACAAAAGAAGAGCACCTTGAAAACGAAAAGACACTACTAAAGCAAAGAACTTCTACTTAATTTGATACAACTTGTGCTTTCTGACAGTTGCTTTCCTTTGCTTTTTCCTTCCTACACGTGGTCATAACAACAGGCAAGAACTGTTTCTATGGAAACAGCACGTTCAGCCAACTATAATTACTCATTTCTCTCGCTCTGCAATGATACGCGTAAGCATTCCATCCTTTCCGCACGTTGCCAATTTGACTATAAACAAATGCACATTGTTTTAGTCTTGTTGACTGTACAACATAGGTATGGCAACTACAATTTAATCGAATGTGAAGTGAACTTGAGTAGTGGACCTGCTGGTTATTGAGAACATTCTTTTTAGTTCTCTTTTGTATCATTTAAATTTATAAAACTGAGATTTACTTGCAGTGAATAATTTCGTGTTTCAATACCCGACGCAAAACCTGGCAACACAGCATTGAGCATCATGTGCGCGCAGCGAACTGTCAAAAAGGACAACTAGTATCAATTGCAGTGTAGCCTCTCATTTTCTTCTTCAATGTGAAGAATTTGTCCAAAAGTAAAAGAAAGCATTTATGAGAAAGAATTTAATAAATAATATCATTCCAATAAAAATATTGCTAAAGCAAAGATTGAAAACTCTATGATATTCATAGACAAATAATAGTTCATTAAAGCGTGCTCAATTCTGAAGTCTGGATAGAGTTTATTATTGCGACAAATTGAGATTTTTTGGGGAACAATTTAAGAAAATAATGACTATGTTTATTTATTTACATATAAGAATAAATTTATTTCAAAATATGGTACTTTTGTGGTGTGTTAATTAAGTTTCGGCCAATTTATAGTGTGCACCTTAAATAGCTTATAAATTAATTAAAGTTATATAACAGAGTTGTCTTAGAACTAAAACTTTCCTATAATATATTAATTTATGTTCATCTAAAGAAATAGATTAAAATTTAAGAGGCTCATAATTAATTTAGAAAGTGTGTTACGAGTAAAAATACATTCAGACACACACACACAAACAAAAAGTGATAAAACACTTTCAAATAAGGGAACGCAGTAACTTTTAGCAGCACATCTCTAGACAGAGCGCCAAATTGCAGGTTTGAATCTAATAGTCAGATCAGAGAGTTTGATAATTTTTTCCTCGAAATTCGAAGGTAAACAAAGTAAACGCCAAATATGAAACTAAAATATTTGGTTTCCAATGACGACTTGGAGAGACCGGAAATTTCGTGTCCTGCTTTAGAGCGCATAGAGGTACTTAGGTGACTGAAATAAATCACAAATTGCTTGTGCGCCAACAGGCTAACAAGGACTTCACTCTCCAAATCCTCAACTACATTTAATATGTGGTGTTTTGTGAATTTAATACAGAAACATGTAATGTTCAATTTTACTAATATTATGGGAGTAACGTTATTTGTTTATTCATTTGAAACCCATACAAATATGAAATTCTCACTAGGAACAGAAAAATAAAACGTAGATTAATTACACTCCGTAAGATTTAAGAATTTCATTCTCGCGCCAACACATCCACTAAAGAGTACGAGTACAAGGATTGAATTGCAGAATTTATAATAACAATTGCAGATCAATCCACGTTATAGCGTGCTAGCCCTGAAAATAAGACTTAAGTACAAAATAAGTCATACTATAGTTTTTTTTTTTTTTTTTTTTTTTTTTTTTTTTTTTTAAGATTCTCGTAATACACTCCTCGTTATTAAAAGTTCATAAGAATAAAAATCCAAGAAGAAGACATCGCAGAATGTTTAAATTTACATAATATGTAGCATGGAAGAATAAACAATTGCTTAGCACGACAGTCGAGGGAGGCGCTGGGTATACCATCTAGTGACAACAAGTGGAAGCTAACCATGGAGAGACAGTTCAGTGGTAGACAAAAGTTGGTATGACGTGCGTGGATACGCTGAAAAGATACCTCACTGTCGAATACGGTAGTTCTTCCATCAGGTTTCGACCTTTGACGAATAGTAGCGTATCACGAGTGTAGTTTATCCTTCGCGATATTGGTTTCCGTATAGGACGAAATCGCGATCACAGTGCAGCGCAATATGTAATCGATGGCTCCATGAAGCACTTCGCAGCGACACTTCGGATCACAAGACCACGGGCCACGAAGACAAACAGCTCATATGTGTGGATCGCCACATCCCACACACTGGTGCAAGCATTGAAGGCTGTTGTACAGAACCCAGTATTCTCACACTGTTGCCTAGCAGAGGGGCATATTTGCTGGAAGCCTATTACTGCTAACTGCATAACATAGGTATAGCCGACTACAATGGTGTATTGAACGTCGTGCAGAGAGATGAACAGCAAGACATCTTTTCAGACGAATCTCGCTTCTGTATACAGTATCATTATGGTCGCATATGTCTGGCGCTACTGTGGCACTAGGCTTGGCGACCCTTACATTTTGCATCGACACGTCAGTCGGCACCGGGTATTATGGTATAAAGTGTCATTGGATTCAATGTCTGTTTGTACCTCCTACGCAGTGACAGACATTTGACAAGCCAACAGTACATTGAAGAGGTTTGGACTGTGGTCTCTTTAGTGCAGGTCCTGCCAGGGACTACATCCCAACAAGATAACGTGTGTGCCCTCATGTTGTGCATTGTCCTAAACTTCCTGGTTGGACACTAGGGATGCATTCGAGTCGAGTCGAGTTGAGATTTAAGCCTGTCTCGACTCGACTCGAGAAAATGTTGTCTCGACTCGAAAATATGTTGCTGTCTCGACTCGTGTCTCGACTCGACAGTCTCTGTCTCGACTCGACTCGAATTCGAGTCGAGACGTCTCGAAATTCGAGTCGAGACAAAATATACGAGTTAAAATATACACACACATCAGCCAGACCGTTATGACTACCTACCTAATTGTTAGTATATCCACCTTTTGGCGTGAATAACAAAGGCAGCGCGTCTTGGCATGGTCGCAATGTTCCTCGGTGGGTCGCTGGAGAGAGTTGGCACCACATATGCACACACAGGTCATCTAATTCCCGTAAATTCCGGGGAGGGGGTGATGCACCCTCACGTCACGTTCAATCACATCCCAGATGTGTTCGATTGGGTTTCAGATCCGGAGAGTTTGGGGGCCAGCACATCACTTGGAACTCGCTCCTGTGTTCCTCGAACCACTCCATCACACTCCTGGCCTTGCGGCATGGTGCATTATCTTGTCGAAAAATGCCACTACCGATGGTAAGCATGGCCGTCATGAAGGGATGTACGTAGTCTGCAAGCAGCGTGCGATACCTCGGCCGTCATGGTGCCTTGCTCAAGCTCCACTAGACACATAGATGCTCACCTGAATGTTCCCCAGATAATAATTAAGCCGCAGCCAGTTTGTCTCCGTCCCGCAGTACAGATGTCAAGAAGCTGTTCCCTATGAACACTACAGATTCGCACCCTCACATCGTCATGATGAAGAAGATATCGGGATTCATCAGACAATGCAACGCTCTGCCATTGTGCCAAGGTCTAGTGGTGATGGTCACGTGTTCATTTTAGTTATAGTTGCCGATGTCATGGTGTTAACATTCGCCATCGTTAGGAGTGTGTATTCAGACTAGTGTTGTGAAGGCCTATGAAAAAAACGGAAATTTTGGGTTAAAAAAACAGTGTTTTTACTGTTTTTCCGAGCTGGGGAAAAAACGGAAAATTTGGGTATTATCAGAATCATCATTTAATCACAGAATCATTTTAGTTAATATGTTAAATCAAACATATATTTCATAGAGATATCTTGATTGTTCTATGTAAAATTCCGGAAATTTTGAAACCATTAGAAAAAATCGTTTGTTCGGAAATATTGGCAAAAACAGGAAAATGTAGTTTAAAAACTATTTGTTAGTCTGATGTTAGTAATCTTACTTGCTGTAACATGTCTGCAACATATACAGTGGGAAGTCGAAAATCCGAACTAATTGGGACCACAGGTATTCGGATTTTCAAATTGTTCGGATTTTCGAAAATGACCAAGAAAATGCCATTTAGGCTTACATACTGTACGGTATGTTCTTCTATCGATACAGTGGTTATTCAGTACATACAGTAATTACAATACCGTACGTAAGGCTACTTACATTTAATGTTTCTGAAGAACTTGCTTGTACTCTAAATTACACTGTTCTTGTAAGTCACACTTAAAACTTATAGGCCTAAGAAAAAATAAAAATAAAAATGCATGACAAACAATTACATATAAATGAACTTTTGTAAAAACACTGACTTCACATAACGTCGATGGACACGCTATTGTTTGTTTATCGCTAGCGTTAAGACAAAATGTAAAAAGCTTCTAGGGACCGCATTCGGATTTTTGACGTTAGGATTATCGACGTCCTACTGTATATACAATGTATTTCGCTAACGGAAAAATACTTAAAGCAACAGGTTTTAATTCTACTTTACACACATATACCGCACAAGTGAGTAAATTTGAGCAGCGAGAAATATATTAAATGAAACTTCCGTTAGTTATTATCACAGACTAGCAGAATATCCATTCTTCGCACGGGGAGAATACGCTTCATTTTGGACACAAATGGCACCAAAACTGTCACTAATGAACTTGTGGAGCCCCAAAACTATGAATTTGACATTAATATCGATAATTTTCAATTATCTTTACATGTCACCATCCTCCTTAGAGTACTAATGGGGCTGAATTTGTGGATTTAAACGGCATCTTCTGCTCATCTCAGCGAGTATGGATTCGAGGCCATTTTCGATCATGTATATATATATATACAGAGGCGGATCCAAGGGGGCTATAACACCCCCTTCACACTCAAGTATACACTGCATAAAATGGGCTTCAATCCTGCTTTACACTGGATAAAACTGCAAACTATGGTTTAGCCCCTCCCTTGATCATATCCTGAATCCGCCACTATATATATATATATATATATATATATATATATATATATATATATATATATATATATATATATATATATATATATATATATATATATATATATATACTGTATATAATGCTCAAAAAAATTAGGGGTTCAGCTGAAATATTACACAAGACCTTAAGATAGTGTATGAATAAGCTTGTGTTTGACTCATATATATCATACAAGAAGGAATGCTTTAAGATACACTAGAAAAATGGGGCACATACTGGTGTTGGGGCACGGAAAACCTTGTTCACATGGCTCATGACACAAGACGGTTATGTGTGCATCTCTCGAACTGCCCATAAACAGGCAAAGCAACAACACTGATTGTTCCTTAATATGTCCTATGATCACTTCGAATAGCCAACAGAGCCTCGCACCTGCGTGGCATGGATTCAATCAGATTATCGATGAGTTCTTGGGGGATGTTGTGAAACTCATCCAGAAGAACGACTTCCAGCTCTGCATTGGTTGTTGGATTTACTGGCCTAGCGGCAATTCGTCTGCCAAGTAATCCCAGACATGCTCAACTGGAACGAGATCCGGAGAGCATGCTAGCCACTTCATCCGAGCGATACCCTCAGCATCTCATCCACTAACCGAGTTCTGTGAGGACAAGTATTGTCATCCATAAAAAGGAACGAATCACTAATGTCACCAGCATAAGGAAGAACAAGAGTTTTCATGATCTCATCCCTATATCTGAGAGCCGTCAAAGAGCCATTTCGGATGATGTGCAGCTCAGTACGCTCACCAATGCTGATTCCTGCCTACACCATCAGTCCACCACTATGATACTGGGATCTTTCTCGCACAAACATGGAATTGTGTCGTGTTCCACACTCTCTCCAGATGAAAACACGTCGATTATTAGGCTCTACACTGAATCGAGACTCGTCAGAGAACAAAACATTGCCCCATTCATTGCGTCCCCACCCACGATGTTCCTCCGCCTACGCTCTTCGAGCAACACGGTGTCGTGCAGTTAATGGGACACACACCATAGGCCTACGTGCGTAGAGACCATCTTCTTGAAGGCGATTGCGGACCGTTTGAGTAGATATTATGCGTCCTGTTGTTGTTCGGAAGGCTCGCGGTAGCAGAGTTGTATTCTGGTTTCGACGGGCTGTTAACAACAGATAACGATCGTCTCTGGCTTTAGTTGCTAGTGGACGGCCCTGTCCTTGTCTTCTTCGAACACTTCCAGTTGTTTGAAATCGATTCCACAATCGGGAAATCACACTTTGTGCCACTCCTATGGCATGTGCCACCTCCCGCCATGACTGACCAGCTTCCAACCTCATTGGGGGCCGCGGTGGCTCAGTGGTAGAGCGTTCACCTCTGGTGTTTGGGGTCCCGGGTTCGATTCCAGCCCCTGCCAAGTGAACTTTGTGGTGTACAAACACCGTGTGCGTGGGTTTTCTCGGGGTTGTCCCGTTTCCTCCCACTTTCTTCATTCCACCCTTTCACTCATCTCTCATCATCACCGTCTCCTTTAGCCTAACCGGCATAACCGTGGGACGTAGAAACTTAAAGATTTTTTCCGGTCCGCATACAATTATAGCTGAATTTGCATATCATCGCTAATGGAATTGTCACCATTGATTTCAGCGACTGCGAAAACTATGGATTTGACACTAATATCGGTCATTTTGGATTACTTTTACTTGTCTCGGTATCCAAACCCCCCGGTGACCCCCGGCCCGAATAGGGTGAATTTGTAAGTTAATGTGATCAGAGTTTTCAGCGACCGCGAAAACTACGAATTCGACAGTAATATCGGCCATTTTCTACCACTTTTACATGTCCCTGTAAGCGCCCCCTGAGACCTCCTGGTCCGAATTAA
Source organism: Thermobia domestica (assembly GCF_964235325.1). Classification (NCBI taxonomy): domain Eukaryota; kingdom Metazoa; phylum Arthropoda; class Insecta; order Zygentoma; family Lepismatidae; genus Thermobia; species Thermobia domestica. The sequence goes on along the minus strand of NC_137454.1, from coordinate 15,133,578 downwards.
AAAAAAAAAAGATTCGTCTTGATCTGGGGCCTGGGCCAGGGTACCCCTGACTAAAATTTGGTAACTCTCGGTCCACTCGTCTGGTCCCCAGGCCGCATACAAACAGACGAACACAAACAAACTATTTATTTTATATATATTAGACTAGATAGATTCTTGCAAATTATGCCAGATTTTCATATTATCTTTCCGAACTAATTTTAAAGACCCGCTCCTACTTATCTTTATATATATATACGCAGTATCTCTATATTTATATCTATCTATATCTATATATGTATATAACAAACGTAGGAATTACACCCTCAATAACTCTCCTGGAGGACCCCTTTCTCAAAAAAAAAAAAAATGCTGGGAAACACTTGTAGAAACTTCATTTTTCGTGCCAGACGATTACCGAGACCTGGTGAACAAAAAAAAAAAAAAAAAAAATTAGCGATCGAATTAAAAAATAGTTCTCCATAATAGTATTCACTGAGAATATTATTATAAAATTTAAATTTTATGGGTAAATCAGTAGACTTTGAATACATCCACATCGTATCCACTAAGTTGCGAAATTGTGTACCTCCAGACATGGGCGGCCGAAGAAAATTTTCTAGGGGGGCATCTTCAATGTTTGCTATATTAGTCTGGCATTTAATGTGCATGATTTGTTATATTACGTGTACATTTTCGTGAGCCAGGGAGGTGCATTCTTATCAAACACGGAGATTATGAAGGAGCAGATCTACTGCACAAAATATAATAAAAACATCCCTTTCGGATTTCTATCATCCCGCAGTCCAACCCCGAGACGGAAACATAAGAGATAGGCTTTTTATTTTTAAACAAGATAACGTGCCTAGCGAATGCTTTACATTGTGAAGATTATATTAGTGAAAATTAAACGAATATAATTTTACAACTTAATATACATATCACTAAATGTTGAGCTCCCCGTTGCTATGTGGTTAGCGTATGCGCCTTTCTCGAACGAGGTTAGATTCATGGTAGGAGCTCATGTGTTTCAAATCCGACATTAAACTGTACGTTCACGTCTTGTAGAGCTTTGCTCCTGAAAACGACGCTAAACTATAATCTAATTTAATATTACTAAATATTAAAAAATAATGACTTACCAAGGTGACGTCAATTTGGCAGTCATCAAATCCATTTTATACTTTCACTTAATCCAGTGGATATTAATATAACAATTACAAGATACACGACATCATCTTCTCATGTATCTGCATTATTTGATTCATCCATAGATTTGTTATTTGTACGCATCATTCATTTTTGCATTTTCGGGAGGGTTCAGGGTTCTTTCAATAGCGTAGCCAGGATGTGTGTTTGGGGGGGCAAGTGCTGTTATAGGTACATATAGAATAATTACAAACAAAAAAATATATAAACATAAAAATGTATAAAAAATTAGAAACATCAAAGTACCAAAGTACATTGTCGTACGTCTTTGGGGAGGGCCCGGCCCCTCTGGGCCCCTCCTTTCCTACGCCACTGGGTTCTTTCTTCATTTAAAGAATCGGTTCTCTGTATTGGAAAGAGAATCAAGGGAAGAAATATATACAAAACATGCCGCTTCCGACGCAGCACTGAAGCATTTCTTTTAGCGGTCATACCCCCCTCCCCTCTCAAGTTGTAAAGTGAGAAGGGACAGAAACGTTCCAGACACTCAGGGTTCAGTTGACAATAATAAAACTATGGGTAAGTAAACATCTTGTACAGAGTCACGTTTTGCTTATTTTTGAACATTTCTGTGAATTCAACAATACAACAGCGGAAATACTAACTGGTCTTATTACTCCAACCATCGCTTCAACTAAGGGTAATTAATAACGCTCAGTGAGCCATCTAAATTTTCGTTCTTTTTCTGTTCTCCAGAGGAAAGAATGAGATTTTGCCAAGATGCGAAAGTCAAGATGCTAGATGCTAGATGGGAGTGAATTATGCTAGATCTAGCACCAAGATGCTAGATATGGCTTCACTGGCGGGCTTCGATATCTACAGAACATTCTGCCAAAGCATACAAAAAAAACACAAAGCACAATAGTTTCGATAACATCTGTGTGGTCCTTCGGTAGGCTACACATCCGGTAAGAAGCTCAATCCAAAGAGTGGTTTGCACTGCACCCGTAGCCGGCTAACAAAAGACTCGTAGCCGGCTTGTATAGATAATTGAGTTCAAATTTTCAAGTATCCATTTACTGAATGCCCATATCGTGTATGCATGCATTATTTAATAAGTAAATAAAGTACACACACAATTAATTATGTCAGTGATAAACGGTGTTTATTGAAAAAAAACCTCTCCAAACAATGAAGATTAATCTTAGACTGGAGAAATGGTTATCCTTCGTTTTCATTATCATTTGGCCATGAAACAAACGCCTGACAGATATACAACCCCTATATACAACTATGTGATGTTGGAATATATAACTCGTAGGGTATGATGCTTTACTTTTTCAAAAATTTCAGTACTCTAGTGAAATGAAATATTTAGTTTTACGTCCTACGGTTATGCCGGTTAGGCTAAAGGAGACGGTGATGATGAGAAATGAATGAAATGGTGGAATGAAGAAAGTGGGAGGAAACGGGAGAACCCCGAGAAAACCCACGAGCATGGTGTTCGTCCACCACAAAGTCCACACGGCGCGATCTGGGATCAAACCAGGGACCCCATGCACCGGAGGTGAACGTCCTACCACTGAGCCACCGTGCCCCCACAGTACTTCTTGTGTACCCCTATAAATGCAATAAAGAACTAATGGTATTTTTTTTTACAAAAATATTCAATTAGAACTGGACAATTTACATAAAATTTGGAATCGACAAATGAAAACGGCACATTTCTAGCACTTGTGGGTTCGAGGTCTCATTGTTGAAAGGATTGGAGATAAACATAAAAACTTTTCTGTGAGGAGAAACATATACGCGTAAATCTAGTATTTTAATATATGGATAATAATTGGAATAATTTTATTTTCGAGTGCTATTTTTTAATATTCGCAATATTGAAATTTTTGAACTTAAATTTTTCCCGTGTTTGAAAAAAAAATGATTTCATTACTAGTAAAATTAACCTAATACATATTTATTTTTTTCAATTTTTCCAGAAAATCGAAAAAACGTTTTTTTAAAAAAAAACAGGTTCAAAATTTCCGGAAATTTGACAAAACTAGTTCAGATACACTTGTACTTTGCCCAGCATTAAATTCTGATCTTAGTTTCGACGCAGTTCGCTGCCTGTTCTGCTTTACCAATCTGCACAGACTAGAACGTTCGACATCTGTAATGAGGTGGGGGCACCCAACCCCTCGACATTTGGACGTCTTTTTCCCTTGGTTTCGCCACTTGCTGAAGACAATCACCACAGCACTCCTCGAACACCTGACAAGTCCTGCAGTTTCCGAAATACTCGTGCCGAGTGTTTCTGAGCGAGCACTTTCTTTAAAATAATATTAAAAATTATAGAAAAATTTTCGAGACATTCGAGTCGAGTCGAGATTTTTAGCAGCTGTCTCGACTCGACTCGAGTCTCGACTCGAAAATTCGAGTCGAGAAATACGTTTGTCTCGACTCGTCTCGAAATTTACAAAGTGTGTCTCGACTCGAATCTCGACTCGAATTCGAGTCGAGTCGAGTCGAGATTCGAGACATGTCTCGACTCGTGCGCATCCCTATTGGACACTATGTTCCTCTGCTGCATTGGCCAGCGTGTTCACCCGATTTCTCTTCGATTGAACAAGTCTGGTCGATGCTTGAATAACGCGTTCACGCCCACTAATTCTGCCAGCCACAGATGATGATATGTGGCATTGTGTAGAAGACGCATGGTTTGTCATACTCAAGCACAACATTCAAGGGAACATCCATTCTCTTGATGTCTCGTCGTCTTGCAGACATTCTGAGTCCACGGTGGACTCATAAGCTACTGATTGTCGTCAGTTCTGCTGCGCTGTCGCCACGTTTTCATGCGTCGCATAGAGCGTTAAATCTTATCTTTTTTTTTTACTTGTACCATTAGGTTTTGCCTCCCAACTTCGGTGTTACTATCTTCTTTCCTTCTTGGTGTTGCATTTTCAATGGCGAGCAACGTATAAACCCTATTTCTCGAATAAGCTCTACCCCCCAAAATATAGCTCAGTAGTTGAGTGGCGTAGCCAGAAATTCATCAAGGGGACTCTCACACAAGCATATATGGTATAAAAATATATGGCGTGAAAATTTCGGTTGCTATTGGAGTCCAAATTTTTTGCTAGCTGATAGGCAATGGCATAAATGGAGTCCAACCTGAAATTTTGGTGATACATATATTTCACTCAAGGTGTATATGTGTGTGTCTGTTTATATGCGGTATTTAATTTCTCGGTAACTAGCCTACTGGCCTGATCTGAACAAACTTTGGTGGGTACGTACTTTCCATAGCCTAAGGAATATAGATCGCTATATTTGCTAGTCATGTTCGACCAGGGCCAGGCTCGTCTCGTCTTGTATGTGGTACTTAATTTCTTGATAACTACCGGCCGGATCTGAACGAGATTTTGAGGACAAGTACCAGTTTGTCTAAGAAATATATATTGTTATATTAGGTAGCGGTTCTTGGCCAGGAACAGGGTCACCCCGCCTTGTATATTGTACTTTGTTTCTTAGTAAGTACTGGCAGAATATGAACGAAAAGTGGTGGGCAAGTAGCCCATTGTCTAAGGAGTATTGGTCGTTATATTTGGTACTCCACGCTGGGAGCTTCTGAGTCATTTCATTGACTGTGTTCTGCTTGTTAAATATTTTCTATTCGTACCCGCAAATAGTGAATTTTGATGCATATGCTACAAAGAAAGAGCTGAGAAAGATTTAAAATATAACATATTTTGAATTTGCCTAAATCTCATGAAGGCCAAACATAGGGCTTCTGGGAAGTGAATTTCTTTAACATAACTGTGAAATATATTTTTCTGTTATAAACTACAAAAAAATAACGTCGTAACATCAGGATAAAACACGGAACATACTGTATGTAAGCAGAATCCACTTTCAATATCAGTGCAATATTTTGCGCCAAGTGAGCTCCCTGGCTACGCCACTACAGCAGTTCCAGGATCCGAAATGGGTTCTTTGACCAGTGGTGCCCACCCCCTCATGTCCATGACGCACCCCCTCAATTGTCTATCCGTAGGTGTTCTTCCATGAAAAAAAAATCTTTTCGATTAATTTTTACATCCCCTCAAACATATTTATATAGATTTACCCCCCCCAAATATTTCAATGACGCAGTTTGCGTCATAGCCCCCCTTTGTGGGCACCCCTGCTTTGACCACAATGAATGTACATATATATTTGTATTTGTTCAAGATTTAGGATTTAGATCTCTGGGCTTTCGACATCTATGGCCATGTTAACCCGTCACATATGAGAGATAATGACCCTGGGCAATCACGTTATCCGAGGAAAGGGAAGGCAGGAAGCGGCCTAGGACCTGTATGTCAGGTACCAACCCGGCATTTGCCTGGTGTGAATGAGGAAAATCCAGGAAAACTTCATTCAGGGTGGCAAAGATAAAAAAGTTTTCTACACTTTTTCAACCGAGTGCCCCCACCGGGAACGGACCCCGGGACCGCTCCAAATTTGTTTTTCTGCAAACAGATAAACTCGAATGTGTTTTGGGCAAAATAATAATAAAGCCTGGTCATACGTCATAATCTTGGTAATTAAGCTCTTGAATTTGTTGGTTGTTTTAAAACAGGCATAAAATGGTAATGTGCTCTTAATCTTGACGATAAAAGGTAAATATGCCTCTGCAATGGTAACAATTAGAAGGGGAACTCTACTTTGCTTTTTCAAGGGAAATCAATTTCTAGGGAAAATTTGTTAATTCCTCTTATACTCTTTATCAGTAGGTATTTTGAAACATTATAGTCTATATTATTGGTTGAAGAGCATCGTCATCAGAACTTTCCACCAATCAGATGTACACTTCCCTTCATGCATTACCAAACATGGCGTTCGCGCTTATATATTAATGGATATGTATACTTTCCAAATGCGTTTTTTAAAAATAATTTTTCATATCCCAAGGACATGTATTTGATAAGGGCTCCGCCCCCAAATCCCCTTTCTAAAAGTTCATTTACATAATACTATAGTTGGATTTTGTTCATAGTGCTGGTTGGACACGACAAAATAAGGATTCATTGTTTTCGTTATTTCTGAATAGTGCATAGTTTGCAACACTTCAAGGTACTATTTTTTAATTTCGCGCAGTAATTCAATAGATGAACACTTATCGGGTGAGGAGCAAAGAAAGCATGAAAATACGAAATATTTCTGATTAACAATTCAGAATGAACGACGGAAATGAAAGAGGAGTTATTCTAGGTAAGGTATATAAAATAACAAATACTGACATTACGGTGAAAACAGATTAATGTGGCTCCAATTCGGAGCCGCCATTTGTGGCAGATTAGCCGAATGCGCATGTCGGATGGTCCGGGAAAACTCACGGATGCGACGTTGTTCCTTAAAACACGGCATTGTGTAGTATTTGTACAGAGTGCATCATTGTGAAGTTACGCAGTACCGTAGCGTAGCCATGATGTGTGTTTGAGGGGGCCCAAGTGCTGTTATAGGTACATATAGAAAAATTACAAAAAATATATAAACATAAAAATATATTTAAAAAATTACAAACATCAAAGTACTAAAGTACATTGCCGGACCTCTTTGGGGGGCGGCCCCTCTGCCCCCCTTTCCCACTCCACTGAGTTACAGCAACATAGTTGCCGCTAATTGTTGAAAACTATATGCAGTTACAGGCCCCATCTTTACATTTGAGGGATCAGGAGCGGATCCAGGGCCCCCCAGAACAGGAAACTTTATTTTATATATATAAATAAAATCCATCCCAGAGTTTGGAGCACTTAAAAGTTGCATTATGACAACCCACCGTCCCCCTTCCCGGATGTCGGTCCTGGATCCGCCCCTGCGAGGGATAAAGGAACTTCCCGTCTCAAGTACGGCAATTTCCCTGGCTCGTCAAAGGATTTTTTTTTCCTTCCCACGGAAATATTTGTCTTCGGGTTAAGTGCTGTATCGCCGGACCAATGTTAGAAAATTTACCGGGTCAATTGAAAAATTTATTTAAGTCTGTGAGCAAGAATGAGTGAAAGTCAGGTAAGGGGAATAGTAAAAGTTAAGAAAGTGCTTGTATTTGTTGGTTGTTTTTTATGTAAGCGGCAAGTATGTGGGGGCGGATGGACTATTTCGCGGAGAGGTACACTTGTTATGATATAATGGCGTGAAAGGCAGTGTCGAAGTGGCTTGCGTATATCAAGGCTGTGACATAGACTGTAAAATGTACACAAATTTTGGGCATCTTTAATTTGCCCATTTCATGTCGAGAACAGAACCCAACCAACCTCTGTGGGGTTTCTAACCCGTTTCTACTACTACTACTTATACTATGGATCCTTATAATAAAACTGCACGCCTAATGTAACGTAATCTAACGTAACTTAATATAATCTAACCAAATATAATCGAATGCAGTACATTTTGGTACTTTTTTAAATGTTTAAATTGGTCCGGGGATACAGCACTAATGCCTTTCCTTTCCCTTCATTTAACAGGCTAAACGTCTGTATATCTTACATCATTGTAATAATAATAATAATAATAATAATAATAATGGCATTTATTCCGAAGTTGGGCGTCCGCTGTCGCCACGTTTTTTTGCTGTTATCTCATTTCCACACTTTCTGCAATTTGTTATTAGGTTCACTAATCCCTGCGCTTTACAAACTTTTAAAAGATTGTGCTCGTTATCAACGTATTGCTTCACAAATGTTAAAACTGTTAGTTCATTGCCCTTGTACATTCGCCATGTTGATAACATAAATGCTCGTTTCTTTCCCACAATGCAACTGTTTGGTTACCTTGCGCCAAGTAGTTCCCTCCGCTCGCCGTATAGTCCCATGTTTATAACCGCTTATATATAACACATAAACAGATTTTTCGAGACTCTTATATATTATCAAGCACACAAACGATCAAATTATCCATATCTTTCCTGTAAATTTTAAAAATTTTGCTGGAAACGGACGCCCAACTTTGGAATTTAACCCATAATAATAATAATAATAATAATAATAATAATAATAATAATAATAATAATAATAATAATAATAATAATAATAATAATAATAATAATAATAATAAGGCTTAGGGGAAGTTTCAACCCCTCGTAGAAAAGCTTGTTTTGAACTTCGTTTGAACGAAATGTGTACTCGAAACATAGGCCTACATTTTAAAATCAATGTCCTTCTTACCTCAAACCTGTATTTATCAGAACATTTATGCTTTTCCTGTGTTACGCACAACTATAATTGTTTAGTTACTATTCAAATTTTCTCCAATTTTGTGTGAACCATTTGACGACATAAGATCATTAAATAAAATTAAAACATGAAGCTTTTTCGAATAGATTTATGTTATTGCGGCTTTCTGTTTAAGCATCTGACATTTTATTTTTCTTTCTTTCTCTTTTATGGGTGATTATGAAAAAAAAAATTCCCGATATACTCCAGGATTTCTCCTCTGAGTGGTAAGAGTAAATATATTTTCAAAAAATCTAGTTTTCTCTTTCGTGTAGGCCTATGTAAATGAAAGCTCGTTCGCTTTGTAACTTTCGAGCGAATGAAACTGGTTTTTATTGCAATGAGTTAGTAGTAACATGACAAGCCATTGAAAGACTTTTATATGTATTAGAGTGGTCCTTATTTTCTACTTTCAAGGTTTTTTTTTCCTACCCCCTAAAATGGTTTCATATCAGACCATACGGATCCACAGGTTGTAAAATGTACAGAAAAATTGGCCAAGTCTTTAATTTTCCCATTTTACGTCGAGAACAAACCCAACCAACCCCTGCGGGGCATCTAACCCGTTCGTACTCCTCCTCCTTCTTCTATTACTACTACTACTTAAACTATGGATCTGTAAAGTAAAACTGCACGGAAATTAGCTCAATTGAATAATATTAACGGTACCCCAAGCGAACACAAGTTTTTAATACATTTACAGTGTATATTTGAAACAAATAGAGAGCGTGATCAAGCTCCCTCCCCCCCTCCAAAGTTATAGAGAAAACCATATCTTGGATAGGTAGAACCACATTTATATTATTACTGTATAGTACCATCACGGTGGTCATGTTGGAGTTCTCCATTTTAGATTCAGGTTCAATATCTTTAATAGGAAAGCAGTCATAGGACATATCGTTTCGGGATAGCTTGTCACCACAAACATAATCTGATGTTACTTCCGACTTATAATTAATCATTTAATAGTTATTACCTTAACTATTTCTGTTTATTAATTTAAAATTTTTCTTCTAAACTTACAAGGTCTCATATTGTATACTGTAAATGCATTAAAAACTTGAGGTCGCTTGCGTCATGGTTTAATATTATTCAATGGAGCTATCTTTTCTAATGGGTTACTTTGGTCTATATGGGGCCATATTAGAGGATGAGACTCAAAAAATTGGGGATACACATTAGGCTCAAGGAACACTTTTGAGAATAGCTACGTTACACGGACGGACGGTATCTTGTTTCTGCCACCTTGGATTCGAAATTTTTATTATGAACAATAGGTGAGTAGAGTGATATATGACTCTAGTCTAGAATTTTCTCAGGATGTCAAATATGTAATCATATTTTATAAAACTTAAGATGGTGGAAAGTTATTGACAAATTTATGTTGACTTATCACTAGAGACCGGATGTTTAGGCACTAAAAACCTGGAAAATAGGCAGGCAAATAGGCACTTAAAATTTAAAAAATAGGCAGTAAAATAGGCACTAAAATGTAACTTGAAATAATGAAGATAAATACTCAATACCATTAAAAAATAGATTCAAGTCATAGATAATGTTCAAAGAATATAGAAACATACTTGTTTGTTAAATAATATCTTGTTTTACTGTATATACAAAAACGAGGCATGTTATGCATTGCACATACTGGGTGAATCTGAAAGATGTGCACATACTTTGGGAGGTGATTCGTGACATGAAAAGAAGACAAAAAGTGCTGTTGCATGTTGTCGAATTCTGCGTCGTGTTCGAGTGACAGGAGTGCCAAATTGGAATCGAAATCGAATCCTGACAATTGGAACGGGACATAAAGGTGCGCACATACTTCAGATAATGATTCGTGAATTTCAAGAGGACTTTTATCTTCTTTTTATGTCACGAATCACCTCCCGAAGTATGTGAACATCTTTGAAGTTCATCCTGTATATATATTGTAAAGTATTCTACCACGAGCTTGTGTTTACAAACACATAATATAAGTAAATATGTGTGTATTATGTTGCGTAAATTATATATTTTCCCAATGAAGGCTTATTTTGAAGAAAATGCCTAGAATAGGCAATATTAGGCACTAGAGCAATTATTTAGGCAGTAAAGGTCGAAATAGGCAAAATAAAATTGACTTAAATCGAAACTATAACCCCCATATAAACTTTAAAACGTTATTTTTGATCATATCTTTAATATTAAAGAATAGGCATTTTGCCTAACATCCGGTATCTACTTATCACACAATGTGTTCCACATGTCCATGCTAAGTAATGCACGTTTGCAGACACTGCTTCCATTTGCTTTGGACATGACGCAGAGTTTAGGGTGAAACTTGTGCACACGCAGTGACGATACGTTGTTCCATATGAAAAAAGATAACGAATTTTTACAGCCATAAGCCATAGCCTTTTCACATGTCCCCGAAAGTAGAAATCAACTGGTGTTAGGTCTGGTGATCGGGCAGGCCATTCAACTGGCCCACGTCGACTAATCCGTGTCCCAGGAAGTTGTTCATTCAATTAGTGACGCACTGTGACGTCATATTGGTAATTGTAAGGAGCGGCATCGTGTTGAAAATACTGCGAATCTTCGGACATCGCAGCTGGCAGTATCTGTTCTTGTAACAGCGCAAGGTGTCGTGGAATGAAAAAGGAACCGATTACTCGTGTTTCTCATATTCCTGACCACACCATAATCTTCTCTGCACCGGTCATTTGGATGAATCTGTCCATGAAGGGTTGTCGGGTGACCAATAGCGCATGTTCTACCTATTAACTTCGCCATTCACGTAGAAGTAAGCTTCATCCGAATAGAGTATCTTCATAGCGAAATTAAGGTTCAAGTGTAATTGATCGATAATCCACTCACAAAATTGCACTCTTTCATCAAGATCGTCCTCGGAGATAAGTTCCTACATATGCACCTTAAACAGATGTCACTTATACTTGTGCAACACCCTGTGCACAACACTATGACACACCATAGTGCATTGGGTTCGAGACAACATGGCGTTGTGATAAGCAGCCCTGTCTTGAACTCCAGCTTGATACAATATTATAGATTTTTTACAAGTGTTCTTTTTAGTTCAATTTATGTTTGTTTCCAATATTAAAGAGTGTGGACATTTCTAGTGTTAATAATTTTCAATATCATGAAAAGTTAGCTATCAGACAAACAGTTTAACACGGGTGACTTCGGGCTCTATGCCTGCGCCATTTTATTGCAACTCCGGTTGTGATCCTGACAAAGTATATAACAATTTTAATTTACACTAACTATTTAAAAATCATAGAATAATAGTCGACATGGCTTATGGCTGCAGCATTCCTATTATAAAACCACCAGTGTGATTTTAAAACAAGAACACAGTGCATTGATAAAGACGCGACTTGTTCTTCTCTGGGATGCCATCGAAGAAGGAGGCCAGCTCTGCCGTATGTGTTCCTTCGTTCGTCGCAGTCCAGGGTCATCCGCTACGAGGTCTCCACGAATGTATCTGTCTCCTTAAATGTAGTTAATATCTGTGACACAAAAGTCACGTTGTGGATGACGCTAGTTGACATCGGCAACCACTGCAGGACACGCCCTCTGCCCTATAGTTTCTTTGTCTGTCGCTTTAAGCGGACTTTTAAGAGCTGCTGTATACGATGGACGAACAGGTGACCATGAATAATCTCGATCTCGAGAAAGAGAGGTATCAGATAGTTGAGAAGAATTGGAAGCCTTGCGGTTGCGAGGACGAGCTGTTTTCCGCCTATTTTCTTGTGGTGGTCCCATGACAGTTGATGGCAACCCTTGATGTTTTCCCTCAGTGGAAAATGCAGTCATTGACGAGCCAAAAAAATGAATGACAAGATGAAAGCCTTATTAGACATAAACAATGTCAGCCAGAAACTCATGATTTTTTTTTAAAGTGCTGTTTCATTCCCATCCGAAAATGAGCGTGACGCAGAAAGTAACCCACCCTGAGTCATGAGCATCAATTTACATGTATATCTATTTGGAGATGAGTATTAGGATTTTACTTTTATTGCATTCTTAGTTACACATACATAAGGTTTTAGCATAACATGTAATGTAAATGATGAAATGAAGTGCAGGTAAGAAAACACAAGGACGTAGGATATTAATCTTCTACTCTGGGCTACTCAGAGTGGGTTTAGACGCTTGGAGCTCTGTCAGTTAACGACAAAGGGGAAAGGGATGCAATGATCAAGTTACATACAATGGATGAAGGGATGATGACAATAAAGGCAACGAAGAGGGTTATAGAGAACAGCGGTATGATCACGTTCGTGGATAGCAAGATGATCTATTGGTGAATAAGCATAAGGTGGTAAAGGTCGTGTCTGATCTAAGAGTTTATGAAGAATCAGATGAGCGTGTAATATGCGTAGCGAGAGCAGATGCTGTACAGATGACCGAAGAACGTTGGTATTGATGTGCGACAATAGATCTCGGGAGTCGGAGTGCTTAGCGGCAATGAATAAGACATGACATTCCAGAACCTGTAGTTTGTCATAAAACTTTTGTGAAGCCGAGAACCAGGCGACATGTCTATGCGTAAAAGCAGGACGAGCAAAAACTTTATATGTATACAGAATGAGTTTGGTGTTAAGATACTATTAGTCTCTTTCAAACTGCGTAACAAGTGATCCGACAGCGAACAATAGCTTGTAAATTCGAAAGGTGGGCGTTCCAAGAGAGATGTTTGTCAACAGTGACACCAAGGTACTTCACACTACATTTGTAACGGTATTGGCTAGCCTAGTAATGTAAGATCTAAATGTTCCAGATTTTATGTTAAATAATATTAGTTGCATTTAAATCCAAACAACGTTATTTGTGTTTTAGATTGGATTTAATGGATTGAATTTCTTGAAAGAAATCCCTGATTTTTTTTAAAGTGCAGTTTCCTTCCTATTCTAATATGGGCAGGCCGAAGAAGGTTACGCCTTCTCTTGGGCCAGTGGTAATTAATAGCAAATAAGGAATTTGAGATGGGTCCAGGATTTTTTATATTTACTGTATTTATTCATGCTTGTTATTCAGATATAATAATGTTATGAGAGCACATGATGCAAATAGTGAAGTGAAGTGCAGTAAACAAAATCCTAAGGTTATGTGTTAATTTGAACAAGGGCGTTAATCATCTTCTCTAGGGCTAATCAGAGCGGACCCAAAACACTTGAAACCCTGTTAGTATAAACGAAGGAGTATACTGATGAAATCATACTCTATAGATGTATAGATAACAGCTATAAATACGACGATGAGGATTATAGAAATCTCGCATGTTCACGTTCATGAATTGCAAGAAAATGGCTGACTGGCGAACAAGCGCAATGTGGTAAGGATGTAGTCTGCTCGAGAAGCTCATGGAGAATTGAGTGAGCATCTCTAATACGGCGGTTGATATAACGAAAGCGAAGATGATAGATATGTGGTAGAAGTGTCGGTATATCAGTGCGGCGATAGACTTCTTGTGATGGAGTGCAAAATGCTAGAGAGTATGCAAGGCATAAAGCATGACGTTCCAGGACTTGTAATCTGTCATAAAACTTCAATGGAGCTGACTAACCCGGTTAATGAGTTACAGCTGGGCGTACAAAAACCTTGTACGTATAAAGTATCAGTCTCGTATTGAGGCCCCAGTTAGTGCCTCGTAAACCACGCAACAAATTGATTCAACGGCTAATATTAGGTTCGAGGTTGGAGAGATGAGCTTTCCAACTGAGGTGTTTGTCAAAGGTGACGCCAAGTTACTTTACACTATTCTGTAAAGTTAATGGGGAACCTAAGGGTGTAAGGTGTAAACGATCAGAATTTCGATGTTGTTGTTTTGAGTTTAATGCACCGTTCAGCAGCGAGGCTATATGAGACGTGGACCTACTGATTAACGTGGAATCCGAACCACATGAGCTCCCGCCGGGAATCGAACCCGGGCCTCCCACGCCAAAGGCGATCAGGATTTCGAGTTTGAGAATATTTGTTGTGTGTGAGTCCAAATAACGTCATTTGAGTTTTTGCTCCATTTAATTTCAGTTTTCATTTAAGACAACAACTAACAAGTTCGTCGATTGTCAGTTGCAGTTTAGGGTTAATACGATCCACTGAGGAACATAATACTACATATGCAGTATCATCTGCAAATTGTAGAGAGTATATTGGTGGCTAAGGTTGTGGTATATAAGATGTAAAGTAGGGGCGATACAACAGAGCCTTGCGGCACTCCTACATGAAGTACAGTGATGGGATTGAGACTGATGAATTTGGATGGGAGCAGAACGGTGAAGAAAATTGGCTATAAGTCGGACGTATGTTAAGAAGTCCCTACGCTCAATATCAAATGGAATTAGTACAGAAGGCAGGCGTTTATTGAAATGGTTAATAATATAGCTAGATAGTTTCAAAAGTTGATCAGCAGTATTAAATAACGGTCGAAGCCCGGCTTGTGTAGTTGGCAGAAGAGAAGTAGATAAGAGTGGAGTCGTTTGACCAGAATTCGTTCCAATATTTTGCTGAACACATTTGTGAAACTGGTCAGTAGAAGGCTATGTTGGTAGAATCTTTATGTGGTTTTAGGAATACCAATATTTTGGTGAGTTTCCATAAGGTAAGGAAAAAAAGCCTATTGTGAGAAGAGCCATATGGAGCAGAAATAGGACAGTATGAACTGCCGATGGTGCCTGCTGAATTTGGTTATAAGTCATTATATCTGCTCCAGGAGCTGTATTACGTCGATTACGGAGAGCGTCGACATCATCATTACTGGTAATTGGAGCTGTGAGTGGTTCAGTAGCATCAAGGTGATTTTCTATGGTAGGTGTAAGAACTGTCGGGTAGGATTGCCAAACCTGGTAATGTGACTATGAGATGGATGTGTAAAAAGTGGAGTAGAATGAGGGGTGAAAACGTCCTCAAAATGATGAGCAAAAGCTATTGCCTTCTCTGCATGGATAGTAGGGACAAGGTCAGCAACATGAATAGGATATTATGATCCGTGTTTTTGGTAAGTAAGGCGTGTGAATAAGCCCGAGAATGTTGTTGAGTTGGTCTCATTATACACATAGCTGATTACAAGAAATACAGTTCAATACTCAACACGAAGCATTTTATGAGTGTTTTTCTCAACTCTTTATTCAAGGTCCCATAAAACAGATTTTTCTTGCTGTTCAAGTATTTCGCTGTTTCTCTCTTTGCTTTTATTTCACATTCGCGCTTCAACTCAGCGCTAATAATACTAGTCAACTATCAAAAACTAGTCACTTGTTCTGCCCTCCTATATTTCACACCTACCATTTCATTGCAATTACTATAAAGTTAGTCTTTGTATTCCCAACATTTATTCTCATTCCATATACTTCACAGCATTTCTTTAAGTTTTCTAACATCATATTGACTTTCTTTTCAGACTCTACAACAAGCGCCATATCATCTGCAAACCGTATACACCAAATCATTCTACCTCCTACCGAAACACCACCCTTATTTAGTAGGCTCTCCTTCACTATCTCTTCTAGATAACTATTAAATAGCTTCGGAGACGTTTCTGTTGAAATCCTCTTTCAATTGCACTCTCCTCTGTCATTTCTTATCCAATTCTAACACTTTTTTATTGGTTCACATATATTTCTTACGAGTCTACGATCTTTTCATTCCAACTAACCTTCTTTAGAATTCTCATCAATAATTACCAGTTCACCCGATCAAAAGCCATTTCTACATCAATAAATACCACATATACCTCTTTCTCTTTTTCTATAGATCTTTTACCGATTATCCTTGATAACCCAATTGGATCTCATGTGCCTTTACCTCTCCTGAACCCGAACTGTTCCTCCTAAACGTTTTTCATTTGTTTTTCCATATAACCTTTTGTTCAGAATTCGAAGGAGATTGGTAGGCAGATTAATGGGATTAAAAAAAAATAAAGGGGGGAAAGAGCCAGTAAATTACTTCCAACTAAATGCAACATTTGATACATCCGACACTTTTGGAGAACTCGTTTTTATTCCCGGAGCTCCTTCGTGGCTAAGCGGTTAGCGTACGTGTCTTTGGCGTGGGAGGCCCGGGTTCGATTCCCAGTGGGAGCTCATGTGGTTCGGATTCCACGTTAATCAGTAGGTCCATGTCTTATATAGTCTCCCTGCTGAACGGGACGTTAAACTCAAAATCAACTCAACTCGTTTTTATTCCCAAGAAAAAGTATGCACCTAAAAACCATAACTTGTTTATAAAGGTTGTCTTGGTACGGCCAAAATACATTCCAACGAAGAGTTTTTTTTTTTTTTTTAATGATAAATCTTTTTAGTTTCTTATGCCACAGGATTAAGACTCTTATTATGATCTTTATATATACACAGGGTGTTTCGAAGCAATACCGACGCCGTTTGATAGCTGATTCCTGACACCAAAATAAGACAAAAAGTATAGACCAACCTGGATGCAGAAATTGTCATTTCGGAATTATAAATATGTGCCCTATCCAAATATCCATGTTATAGAATCCTGCGGTACTTCCGCAACAGTTTTTATTGAGATAGTTGGTGAGTAGTTCAAATCATATGCCCATAGCCAAACTTCCTCTATAAAAATTGTTGCGTGAGTACCGCAGGATTCTGAAACATATTAGTTCCTAAGTAAAGTCTTGATCCGACTACGGTAGGTCCCATAGTATTGGAGCTATAGACCTTTAAAGTCCATTTTTTCATGTTTTCAGCAGCCTATAACTTTGAAAGGAAGCATTTGTGCACCTCCGACAGGAAGATTGGTCTGTGCTTTTCATCTTATCTTGGTGTTAGGAATTACCTCCCAAACGTTGTCGCTGTTGTTTTGAAACACTGTGTGTATATATATATAAGGTCTGATTCAAGATTACGCACACCAATCAATAGGCTGCAAGGAAGCTTAATAAAACTCCAACCGTTCAGTGACTTCATCAGCACCTCCCTGCCCTATGGCCCTCCCGCAGCTGTGGGGATTGAAGAAGCACTAGTCCGAGAACAGACTTTTACGAAACAAAACGGGAAGCTATTCTTTAAAAACCTGGACGGTCTTTTAGTTTGGAGAAGGAAAATTAAAGGTCAATCTAATATGATTCCTTAAATATATTTTCCAACTGCTCGTCATAACAAAATAACATCTTTTGCATATATATGAGCATTTCATATAAACAAAACAAAACAAAACAAAAAAAAAAAAAACTCATTTTCCGCGCGTCTCGCAATTTAATTTCAACATAAATAGACAATACATATCTCAACAAAAACTACACATACAATCAATAAAACATGATTATCGAGATGTAGTCTCACAAGACACAAAATCATCCCAGTTTTCTAAAAAATACTATTACTACTGATAATAGTATAAAGTTCTTTATAGTTTTCAACTATCACAGCAAAGTAATACAACCCTATTTACAATACTGGCACTATTTGATAAGGCACTATTACACTAACAGACTTCATCGTCTGCGAATGGTTCCAATTTTTTGTGATTAATGTTTCTTCCGGCTTTGAAGAGGATGCTTGAGAGAAGTTCAAGAATTTGATTATAGAAGAGATCAACGCGTTCCATCTGCTCAGTTTGTAAGCTTTTTCCAGTATGTACGATGTAGAAATTGACTAGGTCCCATAAACAGTCATGGAACTTAACCAACTGTTCTGCCACACTGAAAATAAGAAAAATAATCATCACTTTCATATCTCTGTGATTATTTAAACACAAAAATATTAAACACACCTATTTAAAAAGTACTTTTATACTATTCTTTGTATTTATTATGAACACTTTTGTCTTGTTGAAATACAGGGTGGACATAAAGTCTCTCCCTGATAACAAACATTAATAACAAGAAAACAAAGAATGATAGAAACATGGGGTCTGAAAACATCGCTTGTATGATACTTCAAGAGTTTGCCACAGCATATGGTGCCATCTACTGCAGCTCATCGCAGCGCTACAGTCATTTGTTTAAAAATGGTGTCAGCACAGCAGAAAGCGAAGTGTGTGTTGTGGTATCATGAAATAAAATCTTCTGTCACAGTTCAACGAACATTCAGGAGAGAGTGTGAACAGCAGTCACCAGATTTTAAGAGCATACAAAAGTGGTATGGACGGGGCTCCTCCACACAGATGTTCGTTCATTTCTCGATGAAACTTTTCCTGACCGATGGATGGGAGAGATGGCCCAATACCATGGCCCTTACGATTCCCAGACATAACTCCCTTTGACTTCTTCCTGTGGGGTTATGTTAAAGACAGGGTTTATGCAACATCTGTCCGTGATCTTGCAACACTCAAAGCCAGGATAAGGGTCGCAATAAACACAGTGACTCCTGAAATGTTGAGTAACACATGTGGAAATTCTCTAAATCAAGAAAAAGAAAGAAAACTTTTTGAGTTCTCCTATTAGTTGCCGCAAGCCGCATGCTTCTATCATTCTTAGTGTTTTTGGTTTTAATGTTTGTTACCACGGAGAGACTTTATGTCCACCCTGTATATTGAACTATAACTGAGTTGGGATGCTGAGTTGGGCAGCAGCAAGACAATACTAGTATTTCTTTTGCGTATAGTACTTTTATTCCGTGAATCGGTTGGAAAAAAAAATGTGCGCCATCTCGCGTTACGTAGAAACAAAACAGAGCACATAATAGCAGCTATTTCCATACAATAAGCATGTCAAGGTTCCTGGAATCTCGTTCAATAGTCCTGTACAAGAGTCTGTGAAATGTGAAGTGTGTTTGTGTTATTTCAACGGCTGAAACCATGCTGTGGTTGAATTTTTTAGCAGTGGAAGAAGCGAATTCGAATGAAATTAATCTTCGTTTACGATCTATTCGTCCACTTGCTATTTCGATGTTTGTTATCCCTTGATCACTTTGCTTCTTTCCGTACCACTAACTGTTGTTACCCCCTACCCACCAGAATTCTATGCACAGTTCCTTATTATAAACTGTGTAGATGACGATGAGTTTTAGTAGGATCAGAAAAATTGGTCACTGTGCCTTGTTTTAGCCAAGTTAACATCGTAGGTACACTCATGTCCAAAATTATTGTCGCATGTCTATAAATATGTTGTTGTAGGAATATAATTTGATAACGAATTCACCCGGTATTATAATGTTAGTATGTGTAAAATCGGCAAAGACATATATGTGGCAAATTTCATGTCAAAAGAGCAGTAAATAAGAGCAATAAAACGAAAATAAAACTTTCTTGTTCATTTAGCAACATTTTGTTTTACTCATTCTAATTTTCGTATTTATAATTCTTTTCCTATGGAATTTACCACAAATATACACTTCCCGATTATGCACATAGTGTCAGTATTAAAAGTACTCTGCAAAATCATTATCAAATGATATTCTTACAAGAAAAAAGTTATAGATATGCGACAATAATTTTGGACATGAGTGTTCATTTCACTTGAGTTGCCCAATTGCTAAGCATCTCTTGTGCACTTCACAAAACTTTAGAGAAATGACGTTTTTTTCGTACAATCTTATTTTCTACACTTGAAAATAAACAAAGTAAGTTCTGTAAATTGTAAAATAAATACCTGAATACATTAAATGTGATAAATTAGCTGAAATTGAATATTAACAAATCGTATATAATGAAAAACTACATTCCAAACAAGTTGGATAAGAGACTTTCGGAATTGGGCGACTCACTTCATTTCACAGAATAATTATACAAAATGAATACGTGGAATTCCACGAACCTTGACATGGTTGCAAGTGAGGGGAGGCAGTAAGTGCTGTTCTGTGCCACTAGCGGGTCTGAAAGGGTTGTTTGGAGGCAATGGATGCAAAATGCAAGTTCTACAACAAAACAAAAATTAAGCGGTGCACTACACTATTAACAAAAACGTGTGTGTACAAATAATATAAATTTTCAAAAATGTGTGTCATTTGTTGTAGCTTTTAAATATTAACTGTGGGTTCCGCCCTATACAACCTCACTGCTGATGAAGGATGTAAATTCAAATCGATCAACCAGGGCAACCAATTCAAATTCCTTGGATTCGGTAACGTGTTCTAAAGATTCTATTTTCCTTTCATTTTTAAACCAAGGTAAAATACAGGGTGTTTTAAAATTAATATCGGGGTATTAAGGTTTTGTAATATTTATTGCAACTAACTTACAATCATAAATAATACACCAAATGAAAAAGCAACTCACATAGTTTTGTATGCACGCATAAGCATGCACTCTTTTCTCTGTCTGTCGTTAGAAAGCGCTAGTAGCAAAGATGACTACTAGTGAACAACTGTAACCGGTGCTTCTTATCTTGATGCGCTACAACTATGGCTCTTTCCTCAACTGGAGGAAGGTTAATCTGAGAACTATATTTGACAGAAAGATGGCATGCCGCCTCACTGGCATAACAAAGTGTGCGATTGGCTAAACGACGTTGTACCCGACTGCAGGACTAGCCGCAAGGGGCCGAATGACAGACTGGCTAAACGACGTTGTACCCGACCGCAGGACTAGCCGCAAGGGGCCGAATGACAGATTGGCTAAACGATGTTGTATCCGACCGCAGGACTAGCCGCAAGGGGCTGAATGACAGATTGGCTAAACGACGTTGTACCCGACTGCAGGACTAGCCGCAAGGGGCTGAATGACAGATTGGCTAAACGACGTTGTATCCGACCGCAGGACTAGCCGCAAGGGGCTGAATGACAGATTGGCTAAACGACGTTGTACCCGACTGCAGGACTAGCCGCAAGGGGCTGAATGACAGATTGGCTAAACGACGTTGTACAAGACTGCAGGACTAGCCGCAAGGGGCTGAATGACAGATTGGCTAAACGACGTTGTACCCGACTGCAGGACTAGCTGCAAGGGGCTGAATGACAGATTGGCTAAACGACGTTGTACCCGACCGCAGGACTAGCCACAAGGGGCCGAATGACAGAGCTTGTTTCACATCGTCTCCACGTTCTCCAGATCTGATGCTATGCGATTTTTACCTTTCGGGATTCACAAAGGATCATGTGTATGTGCCTCCGCTACCAACTGACCTACTAGACTTAAGAAAGAAAATTGAAACAGTTATTGCAACAATTACTCCAAACACACAGATGAAGGTTGGGGAAGAACTCGCTTATCGACTCGGTGTGTGCCGTGTAACGAATGGTGCTTACATTGAATACTTGTAGCAAAAACTGTTTGAGTTGCTCTTTCATTTCATGTATTATTTATAACTATACGTTAAATGGAATAAAGACTATAAAGCCTTAACACCCAGATATGCATTTTGAAACATCCTGTACATTGCGCATCCTATGATGCAATGATAAAGTATAAAATGTGTAGTTGGAAGAGTTTAAGTCATCTTACCCTCTTTTCTACAGTCACAGTGCAGCACAAGGAATTATGAACGCAAATATCTTTCTTAAACATTTGTGTTCCCTAATTAATGCTAAACAAGGTAAACTTTGCAAAGGGTTAGGTAACCCCCTCCGTCTTCCCCGTGGATCCGCCACTGCTACGTGCGCTTTCGTTCTTAGTCACTTTTATCAATCAGCCCAGAGACAACCAAATTCTTCTATACATAAGTATCGGAAATTTTATAGAATGATCATGCCCGTGTGTGTGTGTCCAACGACAGGTAACAAAAGAAAATCAGCTAATTTTTTTTTTTTTTTTTTTTTTTTTTTAAATCTGGATTCAGTATTCCAAGAAGGTTCCATCACCTCTTCTCTTAACCCACTCCGAGAGTAATAGAAATTAACCAATTTCGGCTTCAATGTTGATTACTATGAAAAAAAAACGGTGACAGATAGCAACAAGCTGTTACTTAATGTTGATTTATCGTTTCAAGAAAAGATTTTGTCTGCATCCCTAGCACTCTACTCAAGCCAGAAGAGGAAAAACCCAGAATTTCCATACAATTTCGCCAAACAGGAAAAAACTGTAATAGAAAATGAGAAAGTTTTCTGATATGAATTCATAATCGCAACCGTCCTCGTGTCTCTTTCCTTGTTTTCTTCGTATTTACTTCGAGTCCTACTTTATGTGTTTCGTTTTGAAGGTTTTAGAATATCTGCTTCATCCCAGTTTCTGTTCTGACTATGATTGTCTCTAATATCGATCGTTTTTGATTATTTTCACGGTATCCCTTCTCCTTATGGGCGTCTTCTTTCCACAGTATTTTTTTTCCAGATTGTAAGTCATATGAGTATGCCAATTTGTTTTTTTAAAACGAGTGTACATCGATTGCAACCATTAAATGCTTACCACGATCACAATTCAAGATCAGGTGTAGATGAACTCCTTTCTCTTCCCCAACACTCGTCGAAATATTACTCGAAGCGTTCTTTGCATCTACTATTCGTGCTTGGAATAATCTTCCACTCCACATACGACAATCTCTCACTCAATCAATTTATTTAAGAAATCGGTTGAGCAGTCCCTCCGTCAGTTTTTCTAGGCTTACTGATATCTGACAAAAATGCTGATTTTTATTCTTCCTACCTTTTATTATTTCTCTTAGTCTCTAAATGTATTTGAATATATTACATGTTTATTTGAGTGTGTGTGTATGAGAGAGATATATATTGTAACTGCAATTTTTGTTTGTTATATGATTTACTACAGTGCGTAAAAATTTATAATTTATACATATTGGATTATGTACAATATATTTTTTTTTTTGTGTATCGGTAGATTATGCCATTTCAATTATTATTTTATAATTATTTGTTATTGCAATATTAATCCCAGTCATTGCATGGTCAAGTGGGAGACAAGGCATGATTAGCCCTTATTTTGCCATGCAAAGTAAGACTAAATAAAATAAATATATAAATAAAATTTTTATGAGAAGTGATCAGAAAGTAAGGTTACAAAGTATACAGTGAAACGTGTATATATTATTTCATACAACTAATACATCCAACAGATAGTACAGCCATTGGCTTATTTTTCGACATAGTCTTCATATCGGTTGAGACACCTGTCGCATCGTGAGATAAGTTTGAAGATTCCCTCCTGGTAAAAATCCTGCACTTGCGTGAAACCTATCGGGAACAAACTTTCCGATACTGCAGAATATCGTGCACAATGTGACGAACGCTTTCGAACGAAATTCCCAATTCTGTCATCAAATGCCGTAACGTGATCTTCCTGTTGTCCTGAATCAGCTCCTCCACGCGAGCTGTGTTTAAATCTGTTGATGCCGTGCTGGGTCGGCCACTTCGCTTCTCGTCGGTGACGTTTTCTCTATCAGTCGCAAACTTTCGATCCCATTCTGCGACAAACTGACGAGACATTAAAGTTTCTCCGTAAATCTCTACCAGCTGCCGGTGAATTTCAGCCGCGGTTACATGTTTCGCCCACAGAAATCGAAATGAAATGAAATCTTTGAGTTTTAGATCCCACGGTTATACCGGTTAGGTTAAAGGAGACGGTGATTATGAGAAATGAATGAAATGGTGGAATGAAGAAAGTGGGAGGAAACGGGAAAACCCCGAGGAAACCCACGCACGCACACGGTGTTTGTCCACCACAAAGTCCACTTGGCGAGGGCCGGGATCGAACCCGGGACCCCAAGCACCGGAGGTGAACTCTCTACCACTGAGCCACCGCGGCCCCACAGAAATCGAAAAACTGAGCGAACTTTTTCGCAAGACCAGTTTCCCAAATGAGCTGCCATTTGTGTTTACCTACAAATAGCGCCGTCGGTGGCAGCTGGCTGAAACTCTGCACAGTTGCCAACTCCATGCATTAAAATTACCATCCACTCGCCATTCCTCTATAACAGACGAAACTCCAGAAATATCAGCCTTGTAACCTTACTTTCCGATCCTCCCTCGTATCTTCCTAACAGGAGTAGTTCGTGAGATACTCTATTTTTAACATAATTTTAAACCACCTCTTTCCCTTTAAACCACCCTTTTTTCCCCTTAGGATACATATCAAACTCTAGATACCCTATAGTCTCTTTGATACAATTACTTACCAATATGCTAAGCCAACTGTGTACATTTTATATACCTGACAAACAAACAAATTTACATTTTATATATATTAAGATAAAAGCACAAGCATCACTTACTCAGTATCACATATAAAAGAAATATCTTGTTTGTTGGCAAGCGTCAGGATAGAGAGATTCCTTTTTTCCCCATTTTCTCCCTCAGTGGCACTACCAGTATACTAGATGAGAGAAAATAGATGAATGAGTCAATATAAAAGTTTACATTTAATGTTAATGCACTAAATTTAAATTTGTAATTAACAATAGTCAACAGAAGTACGAGGGGCTGCTGAAAAATTCGTAGTCCAATAAGGAGTGCAGGTAGAATGATGAAATTGTACAGTTTCAACAAACATATCTCCGTATGTACGAACACAAATTTCCATATTAATAACGAAGTCCTTATTCAGGGTGTCTACTAAAATTCAAAAATGAAATTTTGTGACTTCTTCGTGACCTTTTCTTTACCAAACCATAAAATTGCGTAGTTTTCTCAAGAGCAAATTTGGGTGCTAATTGGGCCGAATTTTTATGCTTGCGATAGAAGCGTGCTTTGCATGCGATTTGGTAGCGTCTAAAGCCAATCATAGACATTTTTGGTGATGGATTTTGACGTTTTATAGAACAAAATTTTCCAATTTGTACTTATATTTGTACAGATAAAAAAATCGTGACCCAAAAGCTAAATTTCGTGACTTTTTCTTGACTTTCATGGCCGTTTTCTGATTTCGTGACTTTTTCGTGACCGATAGACACCCTGTTATTGTGTTTTTCAGGCCTCTGAAGTGATCATGTGTGCCTCACCAGCGAATTTCACTAACATCGAGATCAGACATGTCATCAAATTCACCAAGGAAAGTCACAAAAATTAAAACACTACGTGACTCTCCTCCCTCATACGCAGTGATGACAAAAGTGGTTGGCACACTTAAAATATGGCGATTTTTGACCAGACCATGTGCATAAAAAAGTGACTCTTCCCGAAATCGTGGATGAAATTCATGACTATTCTTGAAAATCACTGAATCTCAACAAAACGTGTGGTAGAGATTGTGGGCATTTCCCAGGAACAAGTTGGTAGCTAATTCACAATAACTTGGGCATGTGTAAGCTCTCGGCAAAATGGATTCCCAAAAATATGTCAGCAAATAATCAAAAGCGTAAAAGAGTGAAGGCATCAAGGGAAATCATCTGTCATTTTGACCGCAATGTTGACCAATTTATGCCACGAAAAGTACCATAGCCAAAAACATGGTTGTGGGACTACGATCCTGAAACGAAATAATAAGTGAATGGACTGGGGTCACTCACGTTCTCCTCGCCCCAAGAAGTTTAAGAGACAGAAGTTGGCTGGGTAAGAGTTTCCAACATTCTTCTGGGATAAGGATGGGGTAAAAGAAATGAAATGAAATCTTTCCGTTTAACGTCCCACGATTATGCTCCTTAAGCTAAGGGAGATGATCATTAAGGCTAGTGCATGATGACGGAAGAATTGGTGAAGTGAAAATATGAGAAAAAACTAAGTAACCCGAGAAAACCCACGGACACAATGTTGTCTACCACAAAAGATGGAGTCATACTCACAGACTACCTCCCCAAGGGCAGATATTTAATACAGAGTAATACTCTGCATTACTCACAATACTGAAAGACATACTGAAAGTGCAACGCTGTAGAAAACTGAAAAAAAAGGAATTCTGTTTCTTCAGAAGAATGTCCCTGTACCTCAAGCACTAAAAACACAACTAAAAATTGCATGATCTAGGATTTCAATGTCTAGAGGACCTCTATGTTCGTCAAAACTAGTTCCGTCAGACTATTAATTATTCCCCAAACAGAAACAATAGTTGATAGGACGCCATTTTGGATCTGAGAAGGAGGTCTAGTGCTACGGAAGAGTAGTGCAAGGAAAAATCTTATTTTCTTTTCTTTAATACTAGTCTAAAAAAAATGGAGCACCGTCGAAGGAAGTGTATTGAACTTCCGAGGGAAGTACGTAGAACAAGTGTAAAATTTCATCATTCCACATGCATGTGCACTCACGAACTTTTCAGCAGCTTCTTGTATGTGAATTGGCTACCACCAATAAATTAAAACTCGCTTCTATCGATACAATAGATATGTTGAATTCCATACTACAGATTTAGTTATTACGTGGACTCAAAAATGGTTGAGGTCGAGTGAATTAAATGACTCGGAAAACTATAAGCTCACGAGTTCTTAGAGGTGTGTCTACAAAATAATTATTTTAAATTTGAAAACATTTATTTGCAACAAGAAGGCTTAGAGATGGGGAGTTATTCTTTCATCATTACTAGCCATCAGTGTGTGATCCATCATTCTGAATACGAATTTCTGGGAAAAGAGGAATAAAGATACATTAAACACTTTTTTTTTTTTTTTTATGTTGATGGTACGGTAATAGTTTATTGGACTGAAGAACAATTACAATTAAGGATTTTGTTGAACATGTTACAGCAAATTAATCCAAAAATTACGTTTAAGCTGAAACAGGAAAAATAAAACTCTATTCTACATATATCTATGTATATATGGGTCATTCAATATATAAGTTTCCCTAAGCTGGAAAAAAAATATATTTTAAGAACAATTTGTAAACTATGCATACATGTGAAGGTGGGTCCTTCCTCACCCCTCCACATAATCCCATTTGAGATTCAAGCATTCGTCTAACCATTGCACCGATTTGTCCAAACCCTTTGCAAAAAATCAGCGCTCTGGATATTTAGCATTCTCCTTACATTCCGCTTCATTTATTTATCACTACTTGACAGGAGACCAGGTAGTTACGTCGAACCTGAACTCTTCTTCAGGGAAACGCAATTCGACTTAAGTGATCTGGTCTCTTCTTCTTGACAATAAAGCCCACCACCACTCAGCACGCGAACAAGACACAAAATTGAAGAATTAGGGTGGGGATGGCAGCCTCCCTCTTTATACATCCTCAATTTAGCGCCGAGTTACTTCCATTTTTTTTTTTTTTTTTTCGGTGTTAAAGTCTGCATTGTAAGTTGAACGTTTCGAAACAGACGACGAAGTGAATCGGAATGTAAAGCGAGTGCGAGCGAGAGCACTGATTTTCGCCAAGGGTTTAGACAAATTATGCAAAAGTGAGACAAATGCCTGAATCTCAATAGGGATTATGTGCAGAGATGAGAAGTGGAGACCCATTTACACATGTATGTATCGTTTAAAAATGTATCTTACAAAAATAAATATTTTACAGCTTAGGGAAACTTACATATTGAACGACCCATGTATATATTATTATATAGCAGCCAGAAAATATTTCTACTACTGTAGTGTAGGGAAAGAAGAAACACTGTTTTAACCAATTTTTCGATATTGTTAAGGAACTGGATAAAAATAGCTAGAAAAAGTTAATTTGAACTTGCTTAAACAGTGCACTTTTTAGTCATTCATAAATAAACAGCAAATAGAAATATTGTACACAAAACAAATTCACAGTGCGCTTTCGTTATTTATTAAAGTACTGGGATACACAAATTCTTGCAATGTAACTTCTTTGCTACTGACCTTAGTATGTGAATAGCTAAACTTCTACATAATTTAAGTTTTAAAAAACACCCTGACGAAATGCAGTCGAGTATTTTACCAGAAATATAGATGAGAACTTAAGAAAAACAAGAATTTTAGGAAAACTAAAAATGGATCAAATGGATGACGATCTTGGCCAATAATTAGTTTACGGATCAGAGGCCACAAAATTTTTGAACGGACCCTACATCGAGTTCTCGTATTTTCTACGGAACAAGCGCATCATACTGAGTTAACTGATGGTTTGGGTACACTATATGTAGTTCTCCAGATAAAAGGCCTATAAGAATTTTTTTAATTGAAATATATTGGATCTTTTGATTAAAAAAAAAAAAAACTTATTATCTTTACAAGAACACACCCAAGTTAGTATTGTTAAATAGCGAAGCATAGTTTATGATAAATTTTGTATTTCGACAGAATTATGGACAGATGGAACAAATATTATGAAGAAACCAACAAAATATATACGACAGAAAGTGGCAGCGAGACACCAAGAGTATATGTTTGCGCCCCAAACTTAGGTCCAAAAATTGTGGCCTAGAAAATGAAAACATATAAACCAAAAACTATGTGATGAAGACGAATTCAGTGCGGTGAAGTCCAAGGAAAAGTAGTGAATCTTTTTGGGTATATTATGAAACCTTTCCTGACGTTAAGAGGTCTGACACCTCTCGCAGGTCAAACCGATACACGGACTCACGAGGACGATGGACAGATCTTGTACTACTTTCAACAGAGTTTCAAAAACTCATTATCACATAAAATATTAATTATAATTTAGTGAATGATAATAATTATTGTTTGGTTTCAGATTCAGTGTAGTGTAACATCTTCGTTTGGCATGCATTCTTACAGGTAACAATAGCTCATAACAATAACACATATATATAAAATTTTCATTGCAAACAGTCCTTGATTCTAATGTTTTTTCTCTAGATCCTGCAGTCTGGTGCTTGTGAACGGCAGCTGTAAGATTTATCCGTGGTACGTAATGGGAGTTTCCCGGTGCGAGTACAAATATGGCGCGTAGGGCAAACCACGTATCAGCCTCACTGGTGAGTGGTTACAAGATTTCTATTAAATGTTCTGATAGAGCTAAAATATTGTACAGGGTGGCTCATAATGAAATGAAATGAAAATGAAATGAAGTCTTCCAAGCTCTCCCAAGTAGAAAAAAATTAAATCTTTGAGTTTTACGTCCCACGTTTATGCCGGTTAGGCTAAAGGAGACGGTGATGATGAGTAATGAATGAAATGGTGGAATGAAGAAAGTGGGAGGAAACGGGAGAACCCCGAGAAAACCCACGCACAGTGTTTATCCACCACAAAGTTCACTTGGCGGAGGCTGGGATAGAACCTGAGACCCCAAACACAGGGTGGCCCATAGAAATAATTATGTATAGGATGTTTCGAAAACTGCGGCTAAAAACATTAGCAACATAACGAACATAAACCTGAATATAAACATATTACTCCCATACCTTTCCTTAGAAGAATTTTAAACTCTTTTTTCCATGGCATAGTCTACCAACAGGTCCGTATCCAGGGGGGTCTAGGAGGGGACCCCCAAAATTTTCACGATAGGCTTGCAAATGAACTATAATATGGTTGGATCGCCCCCCCTTCCTCCTAAATTTTTGGGCTGGCTACCGACATGTCTACCAATACACCATCCAAATCGATACATGCCTGGAGATGATGTCACAAGCAGCTTGACAGACCCGTGCTCTTATGTGACAGCTTCCCGTAGTGCGGCCAAGTAGCGTATGTGATGTTGATACATTTTGTCCTTTAAACACATCTCCCAACTCGACTGCCATCCTCCGTCTCACCTCCGCGTAATTGTTTGTTGCAGAATACAAACGCACACGGTGTTCTAGAGACAACCGTTCCGCCATCCTGTCTGTTATACACTAACGGTTCCAAGTCTAGTGGCCGTTATCCCCACTCTCAGGCTACACAGTGTTGCCATATCGAAACTTTTTGTCCAGAATTAAAAATACTACAGTTAGTCAAAGATCATATAAGTAGAGTGGTGACACTTGAAAGTGGTTTTGAACTACTGCGCATGCGCAAACTGCTCCGGTTCCTGTTCCAGTTCCGATTCATGTTCCGACCCCTGTTCCAGTAACCGTTATCCCCACTCTCAGGCTACACAATGTTGCCATATCGAAACTTTTGTCCAGAATTACAAATACTACAGTCAGTCAAAGATCATATACATAAATGTGATTCACCTTGAACAAGGTCAACAATGTATCTGTTATTTTATTTGGGTTCAAATACTTTGCTTCGTCATATCTATATAATATATTTTTTATACAACTTTCATTGGAAAGCCTCTTTTTATGCGTCTACAGAATCAATTCAAATAAATGGAGAATCTAGTTTGGTCAACTGAGATCCTCATTTCAAGCCAAAATATAAAAAAATGCCTACATGCGGTTTTCGAGAATATTTCCTTTTAAAAAGCTTGCCAGTTAGAAAGAATAAAAAATAGTGTACGTACTACTACATTTCCAAGTGACCTAACAGACTTCAAATTTCACTTTTTATCAAGAAAATTTTTCGATGTTTATACACGCTTTTAGACTTATTTTCAAAGTAAGAAATTACCAACTTACAGTTCAAATTATTACAAAGATATGTGAGAACACTAATTCACCTGATTGAATTTGTAAAAGCTTTTCTGACGGTATCGGCTTCATACGGGGAGATTCTCACGTTGTTAGTATATACAGAAGAATGTCAATTTGTCTTTCCTTCATACAGAAATCACGAATTGTTTTTCTACATAAACAACTACTTTAACAAGAGATCTCATTCCAACTTTGAACCTGGGAGGCACGGTAGCTCAGTGGTAGAGCGCCTACCTCTTGTGCGTGGGGTCCTTGTTTTGATCTCCGACCAAGTAAGTTTGTGGTGGACAACATCGGGTCCTTGAGTTTCCTTGGGGTACTCCCATTTCCTCCTACATTCCATTTCACCAATTCTTCCATCATTATTCACTTGCCTTAATCATCCGCCTCCCTCACCCTTAAGGGAATAATCGTGGGGCGTTAAACAAAGATTTAATTTCATTTCATTTTCAAACTTTGAACCCTCGCCCTGAAATTGCACAATCAGTTTATGAAATGATTCAATCTTTATGTGAGTAATCTAACCTGGTGAACAATTTGGTTTTGTTTGCTTTTTCTATTTTCAGTTTAACGTCCCACGATTATACTCCTAGTCTAAGGGAAACGGTGATGAAGAGAAATGAATGAAATGGTGGAATGAAGGAAGTGAGAGGTAACAGGAAAACTCCCAGAAAACACGCACACGCTGTTTATCGATCACAAAGCCTATTTGGCACGAACTGGGATAGAACCAGTCACCCAACGCACCAAAAATAAGCGCTCTATCACTGAGCCAGCGCGGCTCCCACCTGGTGAACAGGACTACAGCATAAGTGGACGAAACCGTTCAGAAAAAACTTACAGGCGAAATCAATTGAACAGCGCTTTCACTTATTTTTTTAATAATTTGACTAGAAATGCATCAATGTCTGTCTTTAAGTATATAAGCTTAAACATTCATTTGTATTCAGTAAATTTCAAGTTTTTCTTAGGTTTCCTATAGTTATTTGTCAACAGTGAAAGCAATGAACTTATAAAAACAAACTCATAGCGATCTAAGTTCAAATTTACGTTCGATGGATACAATTTCTTCAGACAAGACGTGAAGTCAGATCAAGCCACTTTGTTACTTAACCTAAAAAAGAAATGAAGAATGAAATCTTTAAGTTTTACGTCCCACGGTTATGCCGGTTAGGCTAAATGAGACGCTGATGATAATGAAATGAATGAAATGGTGGAATGAAGAAAGTGGGAGGAAACGGGAGAACCCCGTAAACTTTGTGGTGGACAAACACTGTGTGCGTGGCATTCTTTGGGGTTCTCCCGTTTCCTCCCACTTTCTTCATTCCACCATTTCATTCATTTCATTATCATCACCGTCTTCTTTAGCCTAACCGGCAAAATCGTTGGACGTAAAACTCAAAAGATTTCATTTTTTTTTCTTCACAAGAACTTGAGGCAAGAAAGTTTCTATTCATAAAATAAGTATTTGTTGTGAAGCATTGGGAACTAGTAAAAGGTTTTAAATGTACGTACCTTTTTCGTGGAAATCTTTCCCTGTGTGAACAGAAGAACTGTTAACGGTGCAAGAAAAGATGACTCACGAACTAACACTATTCGCCTCTCCTCAGATCGCATTTGACGAAAACATGTGAGTAACTTTGAAGGATAGTCAATTAGCTTGTAGTTCACACTCTCTCCTGTCAAAGCTGCATGACTCCCTTCCCTATAGACGAATAGAGAGCAACGAAACTAAAACTCTTTTCAATTACATAATTTGTATCATTTTATCAAACATATACAAGATAACCTATGAACAACTTCCCACTGACATGACGAAATTAGTGATTAGTGTTACAAAAGAACTAAAAATACTATTTTACACTTAATAATATGCTTAAACATAAATTCTATTTTAAATTTTTTAAGTACAACTACCTCTCGCAACTGATTTTTTCTTGCACTTCTCAAGGGCTTAATTTTAGATATTATTAAGAAGACGAAGAGAAATTGGTTGGGACTCTGGCTAAGAAGAAACTGTATTATGACGGGTGTGTTAGAGGGAATGGTAGCAGGAAAGAGAGGAAGGGGTGAAGAAGACTACCATTAATGGACGATATCAAAAGAGAAAAATCGTACGTGAATACGAAGAGGTTAGCGGAAGACCGTGGAGCATGGAAGCTTCTCAGTTGTGGTAAGTGACCAGCCAATTATGGAAGAATACCTATGATGATGATAATCTGAAGGGCTAGACACTGATATTACAACAGTATTGTAGAGTATTGTCGAAATGATTAATTTACTTACAGGTTTTAAAAGAAAAGGAGATATATGAATGCACAGGTGAAGTTAAGAGAATAGATACTGTACTTATAGTAACTTTATACATGAACATGTTCGTCTGTAACATTAATTATTATTATTATTATTATTATTATTATTATTATTATTATTATTATTATTATTATTATTATTATTAGTAGTAGTAGTAGTAGTAGTAGTAGTAGTAGTAGTAGTAGTAGTAGTAGAAGAAGAAGAAGAAGAAGAAGAAGAAGAAGACCATACCTGCTTGGGAAATGTACAGAGTAATACATAAGGATTTATCATGTTCGTTTTGTAATCTTCCATTTCACTCACGAATCTTTGTTTACCTTAATAAATTTTATCAAGTAAATAAAATGATATCTTCTATTTAGATCTTGATTGGTTTGACATCGCTTTCCATTGTTTTCCATTCCGAGTAAGACTTTTCACTTGTCTGTACGTTTTCTTCTCTATGTCCTGTATTAGGATAAATATTTCAATCGAAGTCTTCCTCTGAGACTTTTCATTATGTCTTCTAAATAGATTTTAAATAACGTAGGCGAGCGGCAATATCCCTGTCGAACTCCCCTTCCAACTGCATACCCCTCTGCCCATGGGCGGCGATTAAGAGGGCAAAGGGGGGCAGTTGCCCCCTCACTTTTTTGAAGTGACCCATTATTGTATATCGGGGGCCGCGGTGGCTCAGTGGTAAAGCGTTCACCTCTGGTGCTTGGGGTCCCGGGTTCAATCCCGGTCCCCGCCAAGTGAGCTTTGTGGTGGACAAACACCGTGTGCGTGGGTTTTCTCGGGGTTCTCCCGTTTCCTCCCACTTTGTTCATTCCACCATTTCATTCATTCCTCATCATCACCGTCTCCTTTATTCTAACCGGCATAACCGTGGGACGTAACACTCAAAGATTTCATTTCATTTTATTTCCATTATTGTATATCATTTGGAAATGTAAAGTTACTGTATGTATTACTGGTTCATAGAAAAAATGATGCCATATAATATTTGCCGTTACGTGAGTACGTATTGGTTGTCTTCCCGTGGAGTTATAAATGCTGCATGAATTACGTTTTAATTGCCACGGAAAATAACCCAAAATTAACCTATTTTAGCTCAACAATTCCAGCGTACTTTCATTTCTTCTTACAAGGGCTCGATATGTTAGTCAGCCGCTTTGAAACTAATTGAGATATTTCGAAAAAAGAAAGAAAAAAAGGAAAAGTCTTTCACAAGTCATTCTTTAATTGGACAAAAATTGACAGTTCCTGAAATGTCTTTTCTTCTTTCTAATAGTAAGGAATATTGATTAAAAAGAGAATAACAAGAAACAACTTCTATCTTTTGTATTGTTTTGCAGTGTAATATACTAGTGAAGTGATGTGTTTAGGGGTGTACGAGTGTATAAACAACTAAATTTAGTGAATTCAACAGAATTCTAGATTTTAGGATTATTTTGTATAATTGGAGTGTGGAGTAATTCTAAGATTGTTGAGTTTAGATGTATTCCAAGAAAGTGAAAATTGCACCTAATGGCAATGAACATGTTTTGGGAAGCTGCAGCAGTCGTAGCATATGCTTGTAGTATTTACTGTCTTTCTAAGAGTAATAACATATATTTAATAGCATGTGTAGAATTAAAAATATAAGATGTTCATTAATCCCCAGTTTCAATATAACTTTTGCAAAACAAGGCTCATTATTCATTATTGTGATTAATATTATCCTTTATATTTACTTGTTTTGCAAATTTGTTATTAAATAATTAGATCATACAATTTTCCAGACAATTTTAAGATGTTAATGAGCAAAGAATCAAATTTCTTCTTACATTTTCGTTGTATAAGAGTACAAAGGGCCAGTACCTACTTGCGTTTCTCTTGTCAATTTACTTAATAAAATATGATATACGATATACAGTATTTTAACTGAAGAAGATAGTATCCTATTAGTTATACAACCTTTCGTCAAACGTAGTGTTAACATCAACCAGGAAAACCAACATTGATATACAAATATTCAGATCATGTCTTGCCCCCCCCCCACTTTTAACGTCCAATCGCCGCCACTGCCTCTGCCATTTCCTTCCCTATTCTAACACTCACTTGTTGGTCCATATAGAAGTTTCTTATGAGTCTTACTGTCCGCAAATAGACAGTTATTCCTAAGCTATGGATTTTCTTGATTTCTTTTATGGTTTCGTTAATGTGATCAAAATTAACACTTATCTTGCGTGATTTGTTTCTGAGTTGTTCCTTTTTCTCTTTGTCCTACTTCAGAAGTTCCGTGTTTTTCTTTCTAGAAGTTCGATTCTTGCAGCTTATTTCCTGATTTCTTCAGAATCTTGAACATTTTATTTCATTCTACATTATCGAACTTCTTTTCTGAAAGTCCACAAATGCTACGTAACTTGCTTCTCCCACTTGAATTTTTTTTTTCTCTCTATCGATCCTTTTAATGTATGAATTACATCCCGCGTTCCAGTTTTCTTTCTGAAACCAAAACCGGTCAACTGCTAATACTTCTGTACATTACTTTTTTCAAGATCTTTGAACCATATGTAAGGAAGCTTATCGTTCTGTGATTCTCGCATTTTCAAACACCTGTTTTTGATATTACCACTATCTTGCTTTTCTGGGAGTCTGGAAGCATTTGCTCTTTTTTATAAATGTAGTTAATGAATTTATACCATCTGTCCTGGACTTCCTTTAATGCACTTTGTATGATTTTTGCTAGTATCTCATCTACATTTCGAGCTTTTCCATGTTTCAGGTTTTGTACTGTTTTATCGAACTCGGATCTGAGTATGAAGTTTCCTTTTGCCTCTAAAGGGTAAAGACACACCGAAGATACCTCGCGATCGAGGTCAAGGTTTAAGTCGGTCACTACCTCGATGTCTAGGTCTAGGTGGATAAAGGATGCACATAGCGAGAAGGTCGCACCCTCGCTGTAAGTTCTCAGTTTGAGGAGAAACATTGCTGTGACGGTTGTGAAATCATCACTGCAAAACCACATTTTGAAATTGAAAGGACCAAATAGTTTATAAATAGAGATGAACGGGAGACGAGATATGAGAAATGCTAGAGTCTCGTCTCTTCCTTCGCAAAAATATTTGAGTCACATGTCTATCAATAAATCAATCACTTTTACATGTTTTCAATTTTCTGTAAAGAAATGTCCTCTTTCAGCACTTAGGCGAAAAATCATTTCTCAGTAAAATTAAAAAAAAAAAAAAAAAAAAAAAAAAATATGGTGTGTCTTCAGGTTTCGAGGTGGAAGGGGTATTAACTTCAGCAACGTCACTGCAATTCCATTATTCGACGTTTCCTACCTATGGATGCGTGCCTGTCTTTACAGGCGTTTCTTTACTTTATATCAATAACGAATTTAGAAGAAACTCTTTTTTATTAATCTCGGAATTATTAGGGGGGGGGGGCGTGGAGTTTTTAACTATAGATATAATTAACAGTAACTTCTTTTTTTCTTTAGAAATTCCACAATTTACAGACTTCAGCCCGAAAGACCCTTCCTGTAACCGCCACTGCCTTATATAATAATAAGCTACAGTATAATTCTCAAATAAATATGAATAACTTCTCTGACATTCCCATTTCAGTTGCTATTTTCTTCCATTCTCTACTTAATACGTGCCTATTATGATGTTGTTTGTGTTTCTTATTCCATATTGTTAGAACGTTCCTCATTAGTTCTATTACTATGTCTTTCATAATCAAATTTAATAATGCAGCAAAACCTTTCGAGCATAGACACACACAATCCTCTGCAGACGAAATTCTAAACAAATGAAGAGTTTAATCCGTGCAGCGTTTCAGGGAGAAGCAACGAGAACACGAACCACAGCGATACTTCCACTGAACATCGATGTAAAAACAAACTCGGTTGTTTATCATCGTGACCACTAATTCACCTTCGCGATCGACCTCTAGACGTCGCGATGTAGCGTACATCTTTGCATGCGCTTACCTACTTGAATCCATGAGTTTGTGCCAGTATCGAGGTTGCGACCGCGACTTAAACCTCGACCTCGATCGCGAGGTATCTTCAGTATATTTTTACCCTAACTTCTCCACGTTTTCCAGTTCCTCTAATCGTCTGCCGTTTCCATAAAGTCTTTCTAAATATTTCTTCCAAGTTTTGTCTTTAATGTCAGCTTCAGTCGTGGGTGGTTCTTTGATTCTTAGTACATTAATCTTCGATCTTTGTGGTTTGAAGTTCCTCTTAATCTTCTTATAAGACATATGTACTCTCCCTGTTTTAATAAATCACACCTACTCTTCCAGTTTTTATGTTTCTATTTCTTCATACTTTTGTCTTATGCAATCCTACTAAGTCCATCGATCTGATTTATTTTTCTTTTATACCGCTCTTTAATTTCGTTGTTGTTGATATTCTTCCATATTCTTCTTTTGTCCATTAATTCCAGAATTCCCTTAATGATTCACTCTTTCCTTACTGTTTATTCATCCTTCGCAGTAGCTAGTATGCCATTACTATGTGTGGCTATCCTTAGTTAATTTCTCCTTTTGCTGGTTTCTGTACTATCTTATCTATTGTTGTTCTTACGATTTTTTTTTTTTGAGTTTCTTTATTCTTTAGCTTGCCTGTATCATATTTTTCATATTTCTGTTTTCTTTCCTATCTTTTTAAAATTTTAGTTCACTCTTCATCACGACTAATTAGAGGCCATTTTTCACATCCACTTCTAGCTAACTTCAACAGTTCTGAACCTTTTTACCCCGATATAATCCATCTATATCTTTGTTCATCTCTTGGTCATTTCCATGTATAAATTTGTTCTTCAGGTTTTTTGTTTGTTTGTTTGTTTACAACGTTCTTCTGGAAAATATTAATTTTATACGCTTCCATTCCACGACGAATCCGAGCTCTTCTGCACGCCAACGTTCATCTTCAGCAGTATGTCAGTTAACAGCTCACTTAATCATGAGATATGTTAATTTTCTTCAGCTGTTTCCATTATTGTGGGGACAGGGTGGTGCAGTGGTAGAGCGCTTACTTCAGGTGCGTGGGATCCCTGGTTCGATCCCGGCGTAGTAAGTTTGTGGTAGACAATATCGTGTTCGTGGGTTTTCGCAGAGTACTGCCGTTTCCTACCACATTTTCATTCCACCAATTCTTTCATTATCATTCACTTGTCTTAATATCGTCTTCCTTAGCCTAATGATAATTCTTCCACAATCATTCATTTTCTTTAATCATCGTCTCCTTTAGCCTAATGGCAATTCTTCCATCATGATTCACCTGCTTTAAACATTGTCTCTCTTAGCCTCATGACAATTCTTCCATAATTTACTTCAGTTAATCGTCTCCCTTAGCCTAACGGCAATTCTTCCATCATCATTTACTTGTCTTAATATCGTCTTCCTTAGCCTAATGATAATTCTTTCACAATCATTCATTCATTTTCTTTAATCATCGTCTCCTTTAGCCTAATGGCAATTCTTTCATCATGATTCACCTGCTTTAAACATTGTCTCTCTTAGCCTCATGACAATTCTTCCATAATTTACTTCCATTAATCGTCTCCCTTAGCCTAACGGCAATTCTTCCATCATCATTCACTTGCTTTAATCATCGTCTCCATTAGCCTAACAACCATTCTTCCATCATCATTCACTTGCTTTAATCATCATCTCTCTTTGCCTAACGGGCATAATCGTGGGACGTTAAACTGAAAGATTTGTGTTTCTCTTATTTTGATAATTATCTGTAGATGAACAATATTTCAGGTCTCTCGTCTAAGGCGGGTACTTTTTTTTTTTTTTTTTTTTTTAATGGTATTATCTACGGTTTTGGGCATGTAATCAAAAGTAACTATCTGCAATTTTGCTCTTACAAAATTATGCGTTTTACCTCAGTACGTGATACTAAATCAGTACTTTCATTACCTGTGTGCTGCTTTGCTATTTGAAAATGCTTAACGAACGTGAATGAAATTGAAGATTAGAAAGTGAACATGATTTTTTTTAATGTACTAGTTGAAATGTCCCCAAACGATAAAAAATATACGCATTATTCACTGTTTCATAAATAATATTTGAAGAAAACTTTAACAATACTCGTAATAATAATAATAAAAAAAGATGGAGAAACAAGACAAATTCTTACTCAGTTAGTAAAACTCTCTTTCTTCGAATACGTCCTTTGTGAATCTCCCACGATCGCAATCGGAGAATATTATCTACCCCTGCAAATAGCACTGCTTTCACTATTTCGTGATGTCCAGCATAATAGTCATGAGGAGAATTTGGGTCGAAGTCTAAATCTGGTAGCATAAAACACTCATACAGGTGGTCAGCGTAAATCGTTCGCAATCCTAGAAAACAAAAGGAGATGAACTGAATTATACTGTGTGTTAAGTGGTTGGCTAAAAGAATCTTACATAAGAATGAACTGAGTGATCTGTAAGCTATTTGACACAAGCACTTTAGTATGCTTGCTAGGTACCGCACTACAGAGTGGTTGTAAATGCAATACCTATTTTTAATTTACATTAACGTACACACTAGAATCAGCTCTAGTTAGCATGTTATACTGTTTACTAATGCGAGGTTTACCATTTACGATTTCAGAAGCTGATCCAGTGAAAACACAAAATGGCTGGTGTATACAACGCTGAGGACAGAGCTAAGATTGATGATGGATTAGCAGTCGGGGGCCGACAGAATGGCCTGCACGCAGTCCTGATCTAACCCAATTCCACTTCTTCCTTTGAAGTTGGGCTAAGGAACAAATGTATTAACAGCCTTGAACAAAGTATCCGTGAAGTTTTTACGAATGTTCCAGTTGAGATGCTAAGAAGAGCTGTGCATTCAGTTCCTAAAAGAAGTGTGTGGAAAATTCGGGTGTATACGCAAACTTAAAATGTAACTAGAAATGTAACTTAATACAGGGTTCCTATTGATCTGGAGAAATCTATTTCCCTGACTTCTCCCTTACCTTTGGCAGGAAAATCCCTGACTTTCATGACAGGTCGGATGACGTTGACATATAAATAAGGAATAAATAAAAATGAATATTTATATATGAGAACATTTATTCTATACAGACAAATAATAATCAATTGTTCATAATACGTACATTCCACTTACCACCCATAAAATTCTTAGCAACTGTGATCCATACTGTGATCATTAATGGTTGGCTAAGCTGAAATTAGTGTACAATTAATGTTAGAAAAGATATATTTTATAAACTTTCCCTGACTTTCCCTGATTTCGAGTCTTTTCCCCTCAATTTCCCTGACCTGAACCATTTCCCCTAACTTCCCTAACCAGTAGGAACCTTGTAATAACCAGATGGTACACCCTAATAATGTATTCAATGGAAATAAAACTATAATAGGTTGTTTACTTTTTGAAAAATTCATTGTTACAAATAGGTACTGACTTTACAACCACCCTGTAGTTAACTCCATGATGAGCGAGGGATCCGAATTTAAATCCCGGCGTATTTGCACTTTTCCATTCTTTGGATTTCATCCTATTCACATCTATAAAGGATATAGGTAGAATAAAATCGGCTGTTCTCTACATTTCTTACATAACCGTTTTAATTTCTTTAAAAATGGAGAAGTGTTTGATTTCAATTGTTGTGCATATATTAAAAACCAATAAGTTTTCGTATCCTTCTTTTCATAGAGCTCCCTCGTGGCTAAGCGGTTAGCGTACGCGCCTTTGGCGTGGGAGACCCGTGTTCGATTCCCGGCGGGAGCTCATGTGGTTCGGATTCCACGTTAATCAGTAGGTTCACGTCTCACAGCCTCGCTGCTGAACGGGACGCTAAACTAAAATCAACTCAACTCAACCTTCTTTTCATAATACCAATTTATCTTTTCCGCACTCTTTGACGATAATGGACACGGTAAAAGGTTAAACTGGCAATCGCAATTCTACAAAAGGCGTACTTCTATACCGAGTTTAGTTCTGTTAAAGTTAAAAAGCCACGGACTTGTTTGATAATAGTTGTTAATTATTGTGTAAGGATGCTTAGTTTTATATATATCTAGGTAAATCAGAATAGTTTGAATGGTAACATATAAAGAGTCATAATGGTCTGCAAATATTGTTCAAATTTATTTTATTAGAAACTATAAGGATACGAAAGCCAATGATAAAACGTTCACTTCTGTGGGACGGGTCCTAGTTTGATCTCAGATCATATGAATTCTCTCGGTATTCTCGGTATTCTTCTGTGTTACACCACTTCTTCCATTATCATTCAACTTCATTAAGCATCCGCCTTATTTATTTTAAGAAACATAACTGTGGGACGCTAAATTAAAGACTACTTCATTAGGAACCCTGGTATTTAAAAACAGAAAAACACAAACAGCACATGCTGAAAAACAAATTTTCCTGCTGGGTTA
This sequence comes from Thermobia domestica, assembly GCF_964235325.1. Classification (NCBI taxonomy): domain Eukaryota; kingdom Metazoa; phylum Arthropoda; class Insecta; order Zygentoma; family Lepismatidae; genus Thermobia; species Thermobia domestica. The sequence goes on along the minus strand of NC_137454.1, from coordinate 15,092,297 downwards.
AGCTTTTGCTCAGGTTCCATAATTGCTTAAAATGGACCGATAGACCAAGTCGAATTCGCACCTATACAGGATCTGGTGTGTAAAAAAAAATCCGTTGTTTACTCCTTACATTAGTATATATGAAATTACAACCGTCAAAGGGTGCTCGGTGTATGGATACAGGATTGTCTAATCACAGCAGGGGTCTGTGGTACAAGCCACGTGGCTCAAGTTGAGAGCACTGACTTTGAAAGTGTGTGGGTGGCTGTTCTAGGAAATGGACTGGGTGGCATAGTGGTTAACGCATCTGCACGGTATGCCGGAAGTCCCGGGTTCAAGTCCCTGTATAATCAGTCACTTTTCCACTCTGCGTTTGATATAGAATTTTCCCCTATAGAGGATCTTATGTGTAAAAAAGTCGATTGTTTCCCCTCTTTTATTAGTATAGATGGTTTTAGTTTGTGAACTGTCCAGCGAATAGTGAAATTCTCTACTGAAAAAGCGCTGAGTTGTTTCATTGAAATATTCATACACCTGCACAAACGAGACATGAGAAAGAAATAACTTTTTTTTATTTCTGCACTTGATTCTTCCAACTGGCTCTTTCATCTGGGTGGCAATTCAGCCATTTGCATCCCAAGACAACAGCACTGCATACCATGAGATTTCTGAGTTCTCACAATACATACAGTACATCTGTCTCATATGTAGCAAAGAGCTCCGTTGTGGCTGTAAGGTTAGCATACACGCCTTTGAAGATTACGATTGAAATTGTGTTTATACTTTTGTATTACCAGTACTCGTATTAAGGTCACGATTAGCAAACATCAGCAATCACTAGTCAACAACTGTGGGATTTTCTATACTCTCAACAGTCCGACACCCTTATTAGTTCAAGAAACATTTCTTTCCACTAATTACAAAAATATTTTTAAAGTATCCAGAACTATAATTTCTTTGATCTCAATATCTATTTAAGAACAGAAGAAATCGGCTTTCGAGGAAAATATAAACGTGGAATCCAAAACTGCAAGAAAAACGTAAAACTAAGGTAAAACATAAGATTTGGCAACTCAAAAGTTGGACAACTTACAAAGCAATAAGTAATATATAGCTTATGAAAATCGGCCCGTTCCACCAAAATAAGGCCAAGTTAACAAGTTTACACTATATTTCTATACGAAAATAAATAAAATACAGAATACTAAGTCAATGAGTAAATAAACCATTTTGTACTATCTACGTGTATATCAAAAACATCTTGCAGTTCCTGTGTATGCAGTGTCAATCTTTACAAGAGCAAAAAATTAAATAATAATAAAATAAAGAAAAAAATCTCCATACCTTGAACAGTCCACATTCTTCCGGAATTTAAATAGGAATCTCTACAAAATTCTTCTCTTTCACGTCGATTTTTCAATTTTTCCCATTCACGGTAAAGAAAGACCATCGCCAAATGATCACTGGATGAACTATATCGTGATTTTATACACCTAATCTCCTCCTTTTGCTTCAATACAGATTCAAACGGCTCTCTGTCTGAACTGAGAATCGTGGCAATTGTTAACATCGGTGAAACACACCTGAAACGCACAAACTGTCTCAATATACTTGATTATATCCTTAGTAATACAAGAATTCTAGTTAAAAGGCACAATCTAAAGAAATACTATAAAAACAAGTGTGACAGCATTCTTTCTGAGGCTCCACGAAAAACGATAGTTTAGAGCTATATCTTCCCTCCACCAAACACATTATATATAATAGACTTGCCGTGCTCATTAGTTTATATACCTGTACAATGTATAAATACGGTATTCTATTTCTCTTTTGAGAAGTTACTGATACATAGCCCTATAATATATTACATGAATACACCGACCAAATACTAAATTATGAACAGCGGATACGACCATGTTGTGCCACAAATTACGTGATAACGTAGCACCTTAGTAGGGCTGTGTGGAATTTCGATATATCATTCGGTCAATCGATATTTTCAAATATAGAAATCAAAAATATTATTGATATTTCGACAACCATTTCTTTATTAGTGTTCGATTCGAAATTAGGTATTTGATATTATTCGACATTTTATTTTGATATTCAACTTTTTCGTTATTGTTTACAGTTTACGATATTTTTGACATTACAATAAAGTTTCGATTTATCGAGATCGATATGAAAATCAGAATAACTCATAGGCACGGACCTAGACAGTTAGTTAGCACTAAGAATTCGTGTGTGATTATGTTAACGGAAAGATTTATCAATGTTTAACCAAGGTCTAATTATGGGGTTCTGAAGCGCTGGTTCCTCACTCAGCAAGAGGATGCGCTAGTGGTATGTTTAAGAACAACTCGCAGTTAAAGTATATTAAAGACTAGAGTTAACAAAGGCAAATGACAAACCATCAGCGACACTAAAGAGGCAGAAGCAAGATAAAAGTTGAATTCAGCGTCTGGTATGGATTCAAAGACGCAGTAATCGGGAGAAGCTCACTACCCAATACAATCATTATTAACACGGAAACATATCTCGTATTATCATGCACCGTAAATGCTACTCCAACAGATACCCCTAGACTCCTCTTCTCTTCACCCGACTTGTCTGGTGTAACCAACATGCAAAACAGACGAAGGAAAACTAGAAAAAGATCTGCTGAGTCATTTGACTCCACTTTGTAGATGGCGGAAAAATGTAGCTCTGCAGCAGGTCGGTGGTAGCAGATGTCTGGTATGAGCCATATTTACATGCTAAAAATTAGGTGTTCGCTAGTTGCACGACACCATAAAGAGTCTAAAGGATCTCTCATAAAGAATGCAACTTTTAAAATACGCGCCATTTCTGTTCTAGTAAGTTGGCAGCACTGAACTTACACGATTTTCATCTGTCATCTTTGTGGTTAGTAGTCACGGAGCCCCGAATAATGTATGATCGTCATCGCTGTTCCGTCGCTAAGCGCTATATTCTTAGAAAACGACGATCATGTGCTATTCGGTGCTCCGTGAATACTAACCACAAAGACAACAGATGAAAATCGTGTAAAATTCAGTACTGCCAGTATACTAGGTCAGAAATGGCGGACATATCAAAACTTATGTTCTTTATGGGATACCCTATATAATACCGTAATTACAAAAGGGGGAACATACAAGACTGGGCGTCACGTTATCCTGAAATGTTATACAATCTTGCTTAAGAGGTTTGTAATATTGGTTGCAGAAAGACAGGGTCACAATGATAATTTTAATTTCTTATAAAAAAAACTGGAAATGTCTCTCAAGAGAAGTACTTGAAGTGGTACGCGGGGATTTGCAGGTGTTATATATCGTTGGAAGGGTCACATGGAGTACACGCCCTCTACAGGCCCTATTCAAACGAGATATTTCACATGTAAGGTGTACTCGGTGTGATCTTTCCAACGATATATAACACATGCCACTTCTGTTATATGATATGATGTGAAATTTAGGGTGGCTGATGGGTACAGAATTAGAGCCTTTAATCAATCACGATGTTACTTGTAGTGCTCAGCGGACCGAAGGCTTCGGCGCAATAAACAGTGAAGTGTAATCTTTAAATAAACCTTGACTGAAGTAGTCTTTAAGTAAACGGACACGTTGAATGGTATGGCTTCTAGGCAAACATACATACATCGGGATGAATAGACATTCATAAACAACGTTTCCGGCATATAAGCGCCATGAAATGTGTAAATTCGTCGAAATCTTGAATTCGAATTTTTTCACAATACACATATTTTCTTCTCTTCTAATACAGCTCGAAAGTAAAAAGTGATGGGATCTACCCGTCTCATCAGAAATAACACTCAAGTTGTTATGTTGGTGTAAATTTTAAGCATTGTGTTTACATAAGAAGAGATGATCAAACCGTCTACAGATTATAGAAGCTAACGTCCTACATGTTTCTGTTTCACATCTAGAATTTAAAATATTTCTTACGTCTTAGTTGCAATTACCGCAGGGGCTGCGGTGGCTCAGTGGTAGAGTGTTCACCTCTGATGCATGGGGTCCTTGGTTCGATCCCAGCTCACGCCAAATGAACTTTGTGCTGGACAAAAAACAGTATGCTTGGTTTTTCTCGGCATTCTCCCGTGTTCTCCCATTTTCTTTATTCCACCACTTCATTCATTTCTCATCATCACTGTCGTCTTTAGTCTAGCTGACATAACCGTGTCATTTTTCCACTTATCGCATGTTGAGTCTTTAACATAAGTCAGAAATTTTCGAGAAATTATTTCACGCTAATTTAGAAAATCAACTTGGACTCTTTTAAAGGTTGATCACAATATATACATATATATATATATTGTAATATTCTACAAGTGTCTGTATAAACAAACCCACAAGCAAGCAGACCACAGGCATCCTCGTCATCATCTGGTCATGTGACGAAAGAGGAACACCAGCGGCACCGCTGTCCATAAGAAGGTATAAAACACTATGTAACGTCTCCACCGACATCAGTTTCGCCAGGTCAAATCGCCTCTTAGCTTGCCTGGAGTTCCGAGGTCTTCTACCCATCTAGCTTGCCTAGAGCTTTGTGAGAATTCAACCACTCGGTTAGGTTGTCTCGCGCTCTGAGAGAATTCTAAACCGCAACAATCTAGCTTGCTTAGAGCTCTGCAGGACACCAACCTTTCTTTGCTTGCCTGGAGCACTGAGAAACCCTAAACCACTTAGCTTGCCAGGAGCTTTGTGAGAATACTTTCCTTGACTGGCTAGGCCTGGGGACACCTGCTTACACAAACTATATAGAGAACTTTGTATTGGTCTTAAAATCACACTTATGGTGACTTTGTGTTATATTGTATATGACAGGAATTTTATAACAAAAAGGTTGTGGAAGAAAACTGAATTCTGTGTTCTAAATAAGTCTACCTACTACCTTAATAAGGTAAATTTTACAATATGTATGAAGACGGATAAAGTAATCAACCAACTACATAAAGTACAGCGCAGCAATGGCCCAAGGTGTATGTACCAAAAAAAAAAAAAAAAAAATCATTATTCAAGTCTTCAATACTAATTACCTTTGAAAGGGTTATCTGAAGCAAATTTTAAAACTACGATCAAAAACCAGGGCCATAATGGAAATATGGTAAATGCTGCGGGTAGTGAAGCATATATAAATCAACAGTGTAATAATAATAATAATAATAATAATAATAATAAAGGAACACCCACTTCAGAATAGTTACAAGGTCTGTATGATAAGTAATGAGACTCGCCGCGCCGCGGCGCGCGTGTCGCTGGAGCGGGTTTGTCGGTGATGGAGGATGTAGGGAGGGGTCCGAGCAAAGCAACGCACCGCGCGTCAGTTGGCTCCGAGCCTTAGTGGAGCGCGGACAAGCCTTGGACAAAGCCCTTGTGAACATTCTTGTCACGGCGGAAAATCAACAAACATGGAGGGTTCCATCGAACAGCGTTATGCGATCAAATTTTGCGTTCGCCTGGGGAAAACGGCTACTCAGACGCTTTCTCTCATCACGGAGGCCTACAAAGAGGAAGCCCTATCCAAAGCCCAGGTGTTTCGTTGGCACAGTGCGTTCCGGAACGGTCGGGAAAGCGTTGAGGATCTGGAGAGGGCTGGACGCCCGACAACAGTGACTACGGACGAAACTGTGGCAAAAGTGAGGGATCTCCTGAACTCAGACCGTCGAATATCGTTGAGATTGATTGCTGATGAACTCGATATGAACCACACAACAGTGCACAAGATTGTGACGGAACAATTGGGAATGAGAAAAATCTGTGCGAAACTGGTGCCGCGAGTGTTGACTGACGAACAAAAGCAACGACGTGTTGATTGTTGTCAGGAACTGTTGAACCTCATGAACAGTGACCCTAACTTTGAAGATGACGTCATAACAGGTGACGAGTCGTGGGTGTTCCAGTACGACCCTGAAACGAAACGTCAAAGCGCGGAGTGGCACACTCCTGCGTCCCCGCGCCCCAAGAAGGCCAGAATGTCGAAGTCAAAGGTGAAAACAATGTTGATTGTTTTTTTTGACAATGTGGGGGTGGTCCACAAGGAGTTTGTACCCCAAGGACAAGCCGTCAACGCCGCCTTCTACAAACAAGTCCTTGAGAGACTGCACAGGAGCGTCAAGCGGAAAAGACCGGCGATCGCTAGCCGGTGGAAGTTGCATCACGACAATGCCCCTGCCCACACCGCCTTCTTAGTGACCTCCTTTTTGACCCGGATTGGGGTGGAAGTCCTTCCACAACCACCCTACAGCCCAGATGTGAGCCCGGCCGACTTCTTCCTCTTCCCGAAGCTGAAGCCACGCTTGAAAGGAACCCGTTTTGCAGACGTCACAGCCATCCAAGCAGCCGTGACCACATTTCTAAAGGACATGCCGGCTGCTGACTTCCAGGGGGCGTTTGCAGCGTGGAAACATCGATTGCAGAAGTGCATCGACGCAAGAGGAGAGTACTTCGAAAGCTTTTAAGTCCCTGTACAGATCAGATCAATAAAACAATGTTTCCAGACCTGGTCTCATTACTTATCATACAAACCCTGTAGACCTCCTTTCATTTTCTTTTTTCTTCGAAAACTCATAGAGCTATGATAAACGACATCATAGTATGCTACAAACTGACGTATCTGCGTATACGGCAGGCGAAAACATATTTCAGAAATTTCTTAGTGACCGGATAATTTCTCGTCTTCCCACGTTATCGGATCTTTCTACTCCTGAATTTTGTTGATTATGCTTTTAAGAAGAAAAAATGAACTAAAAGGAATCAGGTAATGAACTTAAATATTATTAAGAAAGGTATTTCGGCTAGCTTAACTAAGGACAGTCATTTAATGTGTTAATGCAACACGCTAAATACATGTATATTCAAAGTTTACAAGCTGCAAAGTGCATGTTAGCTATTTATTTTTAAAATGAATTATGGTGTAAGGCAAGTTGTAAAAAAAAAGTAGGTACTGGAATTCGGTTGCGTGACTTTATCATGTATATGTTCAATACTAGTAGGCATGGTATAAGGTAACCAAAAAAGTCCTTGCCGTTCTACAACAGTGATAAACAAAGAGCAATACAGTGGACGGTACGTACATTTAGATTTCGAAGTAATCTCCACCACCATCCGACACCTTTTGCCAACGTTTCTGCAGCAACACAATACCCTGGTGATCAATCTCGGCGGGCGTAGATTCAAAGAAGTCCGTACGTGCGTTCCACAGGTCTCTCTCACTTGCGAAGGATATCGCATGGAGATGATTGTCGAGGAAATGAAATATGTAGTACAGTGAAACCTCTCTAAAGCGGACAGCCGTGGGGAATCAAAAATTGTCCGCTATAGAGAGGTGTCCGCCTTAGAGAGGTGTCAATATTTCCTTTCGTAAATGAGTAAACAATGTAATATCCAATTAGAAAAAATAATTGCATGAATCAAGTATTTACGAATATTACCAAAATAATACTGAACCTGCATTATCCTCTGCCATTCAATACTCTATGTTCTAGACACAACATGGAAATAAGATGTTATAGTTTTCTGCACTTTGCACTTATCACTACTTACTACGTTTACAGTATGTTCCTTTAATTTGTGGGTTAATTGCAGTCCAGTAGTGTCTGTTTTTAGACAATATGCGTACCCGAGGGCAGAAGATACTAAATTTGTCTTCTGCTTGGTCAGAGATTCCAGAGGGACAGTAGAATAACGTGTCATTTCAGACGGCAGGCAACTGTCAATCACTTTTGTGTCTAAAGCAGGTTGAGTGGGAGTGAAATGCAAGCAAAGCACATGAGGGTGTTGTTAAACAGATAATGCTTCGTCTGGATTGCTGAGTAGACAGTTAAGGAGGCAAAATGTTGTCACAATGCTTCCTTGATGACACATGTATGAATTACTAAAAATGTATTTTTACTGTATTTTTCAACTTGTTTCTAGAGAAAGTGTACGTAATACAGAGGTACATAATACCTATAAAAGATAGAAAATACTGTCCGTGTCCGTACTAGAGAGTGTCCGTTTTAGAGAGGTTTACCAATATGATTTTTCCTATTACAGTGTTTGGGGATTACAAAATATGTCCGTTACGGGAGGTGTCCGTTAGTAGAGGTTTCACTGTAATCTGTTGGCGCAAGGTCCGATGAATATAATGCATGGCACACTGTCTCCCAGTCAAGTTGCTAATGAGCCTCCCGGGTCCTCTTACATGTAGCTATAGCCGCTACCAGGTTATAAAAATATTTTTGAAAACACTTTGTATATTTCGTAAAAACAGTAATTATTATTTTCAATTTGTACTTTATTCTGCGACTCATATAAGTTCTTTCTTCGGTGGGAATTGCTTCTTTCCCACACAACTGGACAAAAAAGTCTTTCATCGCTTTTTCATATATATATTTAAAACATTGCTTTTGGTGAGAACGTTTCAGTTAGTGACAAACCATTTCAATATTTCCTCCTGACTTATTATCAAAAGTGCTTTCTTTAATTGTTTATGGAAATATTGCAGTAGTTTAGAGAAATACGGGCTGACCAAATGTTTAAGTGACCAAAGTGGCACCAACTGCGTTGCTTTGCAGTTTTTTATCTATACTTTCTCACGCCAGAGTTATCGCCATGTCTAGTGCATTAAAAGCAGTTAACTAAAATTAACATAAATTATTTTCCGTATTCTGTTTATATGTGCATACAGGTGAGTTAACTGAGTAATTTTTAAAATAAACTGCCAACCCTCTTTAATTAACCACTGCAGCCCGTACCTTGAGCTTTGGTTCTTAGGGAGTTTGACTCCGGTACTGTATGCAGCCACCAAGCACGTTATATTAATTTGTGTTAAGGGGCACAAGCTATTAGCCGGTAAAGGACGTTTTTTTACGGCTAGCCCCACTAGTAAAGTCCCAGGTCCGCAGACCTTGTGCGTACATGTCAGTTATATACGCGTCCTCCAACATCAGCATTCTACTTTTAAAAATTTCTTGTTTAATTTGCTAAAAATTCATCTTTACGCTTCAGGATTGTTTGGCGCAGCAACTGGATTCCTCGTGCAATTGTCCCAACAACTTTCCCCCAGTGCTAATCCCCCAAGTGCGTCAATGGTGTGAAAAAAGCATTTGCAATAAAATTTGAATTATAATCTCATATATATATAAAGGGCTACGTTGCACTAAAAAGGCAAAGTGTAATTTTAGTAATAAAAATTATAAAATTATAATTCATATTCTGTGTTCAGTGTTGTGTTCATTCCTCTTCGCTATTTTTTTTTTTATAATAGTGTTCTAATAAATAAGTATAGTGTTATTTAATCTAGTGTGTTTTCGTTATTTGTGTAAGTAATATTTGTGTGCGTTATGGTCTAAATAACCATCTAATCGTCCGTAAGATTTTCAAAACAAAACACCCGAACCTCTCGGCGCCTAATGCTTATCTCATCATTGAGACCGACGAGCAATTTAAAAACAATTTGTAACTCTTCTTGGAGAGGTCCTTCGTCCTGTCCAGGTACGTTCCAGTCTCAAAAAAATACTTATTGGTAGAACCACAAACCACAAACAGCAACCAAATTACACAAAGTGATTACAAGTAAATGTTCACCCAAACAAAGACCTCAAATTCAATTGGTTATATGGCTTGGCACTGTCGTGCAGGAACAGCACACCCTTACGATTCACCAATGCGGATTCTTCTGTCGAAATGTATGGTGAAACCTTTGCAACTGCTGACAATACAGATCAACAGTGATAATCTGGCCAGGTGGAAGGAGCTTGTAATGCACAACTTTTTGGCAATTCTACGATATGGAGACCATAACTTTTCGTGGGTGCAGGAACATGGTCACGTGGCGACAATCAATGTCTAGTACGCTTGGGAGTGTCATAGAGGACCCACTTTTTGTCACGAGGAAGCAAGCGATCGAATATAGGTATGTTCAGGTGCCAAATGAGCAAGGACAAAGAGGATGTCACTCCTCATTCCTTATTAGCTGCCGATAAGGTGTGAGGTACTACTTGCTTAACTTGTATGACTTCCCCATCTGTTTCATGGAATCTATGTGCAAGTTCATCACATTAGACCACTGTCTTCCTCGATGGCAGCTTTCACGACTTCGGCATCCAACACATGTGCTCGTCCACTGAGAGGTTCAATCGAAAGGCCCACATTTCCCGAACGGCATATGCAACGACTTGGTGCGTCAACTGACAGACCCACATTTAAGTCACACAAGAAACATATGCGAACAAGCTGCTTCGATACCTCCATTTCTCTTCGACACTGGACAACTTATGACTGCTGTATGTGCGCAATGTGCCTGCATTACTGAAGGTCGATGGTCAGACTGACTCGCGATCGCTTGGCAAGCATGTGCATCATTTCGTTTCCTCTCTGTGAGCACATGATTAATGGAACGTCCAAAACGGCGATTTTTTTTTTTTTTTTTGTTATCTTGTATTAATAATTACTTCAAGGAATATACTTACCTGAAAATACAAGATAAAACAAGTCAAAAACAGCAAGAACTTTTTTTTTTGGTTACCTTATATTAATAATTACTCTAAGGAATATACTTACTTGAAAACACAAGACAGAACAAGCATCTTGGAAAGTTTCGGGTGAGTGGTGAAGTACGAGATTCTCTTTCCCAGAGGTGTCAACGATTCCTTATCATTTAAGGCACCCATTTTGATCAAATCTGCGACTGCTTGCTGTATTGCTTCCCGCGGCGGTGGTTCCGGCAACTCTGACAAAAACTCCTCCGCTTTCAAACTTTCGTTATAAGTCTGATAAAGCAATAGGTAAAGAACATGTTAATTCAGATAAATAACAAAATCTATACTAAGTTTATAGAAACCATATTACAAAATTATCCGTCTATTAGTAATGAAAAATGATGTCCCGAAGAAAACACTTATTTTTCCACTAACACACATTAGTTATTAAATCACTAACAATGTTTCGGATACAACATTAAAGCTGTTTTACTCTGAGAACATTAACGATTGAATGCGGGAAGGAATTTCGAAAAGAAAGGCGGCTATATATTAAAAGTGCCAACCCGACTTTCGCTGGGTGTTAGGAAGGGAAAAATATGAGAAAACATAAAACAGGAAAGTCGGTCAAAGGATTCGAACCCAAACCTCATAATTGTTAGAAGAAAATGCTAAGCATTAATCCACATCGGATCGACATGAACTAATGTTATATTTACGGAAGCTACTGGATGCATATACAGTATATTACTAGAAAAAATTGATCCTACCTTGCATTCCGGACTAAAACCGTAGATTGCTCTAACTTTGGACTCTCTGTAAACTTTTATATAGTACCATAAATTTTTATATTTGGACGGAGCCTCTAATCATGTTTTAGTCAGCGGAGTAGTAGTAGTAGTAGTAAAAAAAAAAAAAAAAAAAAAAAAGAGGGGGGGCCAGAGATAACCTGAAACAGTTTGGAATTATGTTTCTAAGGCTGGGATTCAAGGTATAAATTTTTCTAGAATATTATTACAGTTAACTATAAATTACGGATAATTTAATTCATTGACACTCAATGCGCATATGGTAATTGATACACACGACCCGCTAAAATGTGCCGTTTAATTAAATTAGGTGCATGGGTAATACCTGCCTTCAGATAGAATACTCAGACAATAATAAGCAAAAAAGCAGGGCACAAAATTTCCGGTCGCCAAGTCGCTATTGGCGACTAGAAATTTAGAGCTGGCAAGCAGCGTTCAGTAGGAATGGTTTCTGCCTGAACTCACAGGGTTGTGCATTTTCTGTTTCGCATGAAAATAATTGTCACTGAGTGAGAGAAAACACGGAATGTGAAGTCTTTCTTTGTCAAACCAAAGGTCGTTGGGGGAGGGGACATCTCAATTTGTACGTGAGAGATACTGGTATTACATACCGTTCTTAGGGTATTGAAAAAAAAAAAATCAAGGTTATATTAAACTTAATGTTCAGGTTGCGTTAGCTCTAGCAAAAGAGAAGGAAGACAATATAATAAAGTTATTATCTATCATCAGAAGATTTCCAAATTCTTGTTTTGTGGCCAACCAAGAAATAAGGGTTAACATTGTTCAGCTTAATATATATATATATATTAAGAAAATAAGCAATTAGAACTATCTAAGTTCAAGTTTATAAATTGCATTTGAAATCATAAAGTCAAATTCTCAAGACTAGTTTATTTGTGCCATTAATTAACGATTACATAATAACAGATTTAAAAAAAAATTGTGTCATTAAACATTTGCCTCCATCATGGTATCTCAAAGATACTTTATCGACATTTTATATGGAAATATGTTATCATAGTAGTTTAACATATTCGTATTATCAGACATGATTCTCAACGTTGATACATATAGGAAATTCTTAATACTAAAACAAAATTGGCGATCCATCCTCTCTACTTCTATATTTCTAAATAAACCTCTTAATTGAGCGTTCATTCTTAACGCCTTTCCAACTATTATTATTTTAACTTATTATTGTTTCTGTTCATGATCAGTTAAGCTTGAAGAGGGATGGATACGCGTAAGGAATCATATTCTAATTGGGGAAGCAAGTTGAGACATATTCCAACGTTACTAGTTTCGATGAGGCAAAATATATGTTTAATGGATTGAATAGGCACGTAATTATCATCATGGCACGTTCAAAGTAAACATCTACCTACCGAAGAAAAAAAAAAAAAAAAAAACGTTGCACGCGGTGATAGTTTTAGGAATAATGATATTAAATCCAAAGGTATGTCCAAATAAAATTTCACCGGATCAGCACAGACCGATATCAACATCAAAGAATACGATAACTCTTAAATTTTCCTAACCTACGATACTAAATATATGTTGCGAAAACAATGTGACAAGACATATGAAAGAGAATTTTAAATTACGAGCATGTTACGAGATACTATGAAAAGGGCACGTCACTAAATACTAAAACACGTTCAAAGTACAATTTTTCCGATTTCACACATATTGCGCATGTAGAAATGTATTACAAATCAATATTAAAGAGCACACGATGAAATATGGAAAGCGCACATACAAAATATATTACGAAATAATATCAAAAGGACACACGACAAAATATGGAAAAACACGTTCGAAGTATAATTGTTACTGACTCTACACTTACGATATACTTCTCCCTAACCTACACAAATGTATTTTATTTATTTATTTATTTTTTTTTTTAAGAAAAAAAAAAAAGAACACGGTAGTATATATATATAAATGAAAACACTCTCAAAGAAATTTCATCATCATTAACATTTACCAATGACATACGTTACGGAGCATTTAATATTCTAACATAAACCGTCAAGTTATCACAAGTGCGTTCAAAATGAAGTTCACCCCGGCAAAACAAAATATATCATATGACAAAATAAAAGGCACATATTAGATTTGAAATCACAGGCAAAATTAAATTCTCTAACCTAACCAAAATATTATGGGACACATCTTTAAATTCAGATTTAACCTATCTACAGACACATATTAGATTCGAAAGCACAGACAAAATTTAATTTCCTAACCTAACCTACAGCAAATATTCCACAAAATAAAACATCATCAAGGGACATGCGTTTAACTAAGCTTACCTAACCTAAACATTCAAAGATCTTAAAGTACATTACTATAGAAGAGTGCGTGCAAAGTAAAGGTTTACCGTATCAACACACAAGATTTTCAGGTTCACGTATCAAGTACATAAGATTTCATACTTCGATCATACATGCTTATGGCATGCAATTATAAGTACATGAATGGACTATGATAATGAGCTTGAAAGACACGTGACGCTTTTCGATTTAACTACGCATAGTAATCTTGAAGCACTTCATGATTGAACAAGAAAAACAAAGAAAAGATGTTACCAGTTAGGAAAATTCCCCAGATTATGCGAGTCCAATCCTTCCCACTTCTTACACTCCAAAATTGATTCCACTGGATCACTAGTTCGGTACCCTACAAACGCAGGAGACCGTCCGTGTGGCCCATTGTCGTCAACTTCGAAGAATTACATCCCCCTTGCCATCACTATACTTCACCAGTAATGGCGGAGATGGTACTTGGCGGCCTTGGGCCTAACGGTGTTTAAATTAATTTTGAAGTCAGGCTCCTCGGTTAATTTCTTCACTTTCTAATTGTCTCGGTTCACCAAAAGATTAAAATTTAGATAAGGTTAACTTCCCGAATATATACTTTAGCTATCAAATTTCCAAATTTAAAGGAGCCTAACTCAGACCGCCTTCTATGTTCTTTACTTCATGGTGGTCAACTACGTCATCTTAGTCGCGTCACCGGACCTCAATAATCGCGATTTTGATATTACATAATCAACTACGAACTAAAACAAATTTATGTCTCCTGTTACTATACAAAACTCTATTCAAATAAGCAGCCGTTCTATCTATTAAATGACATTTCATAGTTATCAGAAATAACCACATAACATAAATTTTCAAACTCACCTAGCCACGTCTTGAAAACATTTCCCGTTGCTGTGACGACCGCTGCTCTCACTGTTCAAGCAGGTCGCCATTTGCAAAGTAAATGCCCGCATAGCGATTCAAACGCCCTCTTGTAGTGATAGCCAGAATGAGTAACAAATAAACATCAGAATGAGTAACAAATGAACATCAGGGCGCATAACAAATGAAACACGGGTAGTATCACGTGAATAATTGACAGACATACGTATATGAGGTAAGGTAAAATATAAAATAAATTTGTACTATATTAAACTATGAATGGAATCATTACAATAACGCGAAACAGTTGTAGAAAGAAACAGTTCGAAGTTTTAGTGGTAAATTATTGTTGTGTTTGCGTATCTCATATAAAACTGATCACTTTTCGTGTCATTTATTTCATCTGCAACAAACCAATTAACGTCAAAACGAATCTGAAACGAATCTTTGGAAACACTAGGGTGCAGTATTACAATACACGAACCAACTTTAACGCTGCCTCAAACAACCGGTAAACATTGCAACACGGGTAAACATTACAATCCGGGAGCCAATTCAAATAGAATGTAAACAACCGTTAATCGGTCTGTTACATTTTTCCCGGCGGCTTTAAGAAAAAAAATTTTTTTTTTAACTACTTAAAACATCAACATTATATTTTTCTCTTTTTTTTTTATTTTTATTTTTTTTTATTTTTTTTATTTTTTTTATTTTTTTTTCAATTTTTTTTTTTTTTATATGACTACTTAAAGTCTTTTAACAACTCTTCTCTCTTCTCTGGAGAGCAATTGAACAATTTTACATTCGATAGATTTTGAGTTGGCACTTCTCTCCCCTCCAAATCTTTTAAATAAACTGAGTTGTGATGCACTCGAGTCGCAACAAAAGGCCCTGTGAATACAGGCATATACTTATGCGTGATTTTTTTAAACGCATCCGATTGAAAATGGGTTTTAACCATAACCAAATCCATTTCCTTAATTTCAATCACATTATTTTGCGACTTTCGTTTTCTTTTTGATAACAAACGGGGTTCCACCTGAATATGCCGTTTAGAATTTTCTACTGTTTTCAGTTCAGACGGCCATGGAAATTTTTCTCGAAATCTATCGGTAGCTGAAAAAGAAATGAACACCTCGGCAGGCGTGCATCCAATGGTGCTATTATAAGAATAGTTTAGCAGATCTTGTGCTGTCTTTAGCACTGTTTTCCACTTAGTGTGGTTATGGCTGCACAATAATCGAATAATTCGGTTGAGTTCTCGATGCGAACGTTCAACGACGCCATTCCCAGAAGGGTTATATGGCGAGACCAAGATGTGCTGAATTTGGTGATCATTACAGTAATTCTTCCACGTGTTCGAGAGGAACTGTGGGCCCTGGTCGGATATGATAGAATTTGGGTAAGGGAAGAGATAGAAATATTCCTTTTCTAGAGTCCGAACAATCTCAGCAGCTGTGGCAGTCCTCAATGGCAAATAACATAGAAACCGTGAATAGACATCAACGATTGAGAGGATGTAGTAGAATCCATAACTACATGGCAATTTTCCTACGAGATCTATGCACAACTTGATATGTGGCTTATCTGCCTCAATATGTAGATCCTCACGAGCGATAATTCTGTTGGAGAACTTCGTTCGGGCACACAATTCGCAATTATTGATGAACTTTTGGAACGTACGTTTTTGTCCTTTCCAGAAAAACAATTCTTGAACTAATTTCAAACATTTATTAACACCAAAATGCCCCGTTTCATGAACCTTCCTAATCGTTCTCTCAATCAATAACTCTGGGATTACTAGCAGCCAACGCTTCGTTTTTGAATTTTGAATATAAACCAAATTGTTCACTAGCCGAATTCGAGAATCGGTACTGTCTGACATTTTCGCCTTTAATTCGTTACAGTACCTATCACCCTCTTGCATTTGCATTAACTCATCTACAGTGAACCACGTACTATCATAAGAAACAAAATTAACAAAATTAACAGAATTAACATGGTATTCTTCAGGTTCGGCAGGGAGTTCCGGAGTATTGCGACTCAATATGTCGGCTATTTTATTGTCCACTCCCTTAATGTGCTCGAACCGAAGATCGAACCTCTGTAACTTCAGCAAAATTTTTGTGGTTCGGGGATCTAGGTTCTGTAACGTAAAAGCGTATGTCACTGCGCTGTTGTCACAATGGACCGTGATTTTTCTACCTAAAATATAATATGAGAAATGTTCGCACAGAAACAATACCGCCAGCAACTCCAGTTGAAAAATCGAATAGGAAACCTCATATAACTTTAATTTTCTACTTGCGTATCCGATAACGAGAAGTTCTCCAGTGTCATCATACTGAGCCAGATAACCAGCCAAATTTTCTAGAGACGCATCTGAAAATAGGTGAAACGGTTGGTCGAAATTAGGTTGACTGAGCGCTGGAGGCTCACTCAACAATTCCCTCAATTGTTGGAATCTATTCAGCAATTCCTCAGTTAGACAATATTTCTTGTCTTTCTTTAACAAATCGAAAAACGGCGCTGTTAGAGCGGCGAACTGAGGAATGAATTTTCTCCGCCAAGAAAGAATGCCCAAGAAGGATCTAAGTTTCTTCTTGGTTTTCGGTATCGGAAAGTACTTTATCGCTTCGTTATGTTTGGGATTCGGCTTTAATTCCTTCCCATTCACAATGTGTCCCAAAAACAAAATTTCAGACTTGATGAACTGACATTTCTTGAAATTTAGCGCAAAATTTCCAAAGGTTAGAATTTCAAAGAGTTGTTCTAAATGGATAAAATGCTCATCGAAAGTAGAACTAAAGCACATTAAATCGTCAAGATAGACTACAACAAAATGTCTAGTATCTAATCCAAAATATGAGTTCATCACATTTTGGAAGATACTAGGACTCGACTTTAGACCCATTGGAAGGACACATAATACATATTGTCGACCTAAATATATAAAGCTTGTGGATGCGAAGGAATCTGGATGCAGTCGAATACCATAATATCCCATTGTCGCATCCATGGAGCTAAAAATTTTAGCTCCAGAGATGCGAGTAAGAATTTCGTTAATGGGTTCGACCTGTATCTTAGGACTTACGACCTTTGAGTTCAGTAATCTCAGGTCGATTACAGGCCTAACACCCCCTGAGGACTTTCGCACGCAATGAATTGGGTTGCGATAACTGCTGGGATGTTCTTTAGCTATCCCCAACCTTATCCATTTCTTCAATTCTTCCTCAAACTCTTTTTGCATAGCTTGAGGGATCGGATAGATCTTTCCGACCACAGGTTCTTGATCTGTCAATTCTATTTTATAAGGTTCGCATCGAATGGGTTTGGGATATTCGCAAAATAAGTGCTTGAATTTAAGAAGCAAGTTTTCTAGTTTCAATTTTGTATCATCATCTAAATCATCACGACTTTTAATATGTTCTTTAATTTCTAATTCCGAAATCTCACCATAATCCTTACATGGTTCGCTAGAAAAAGAAAGAATTTGGTTAGGTTTACATGATTCAGAATTAGTATCTAACTGAACAAGAAGTATCTTTGGATAAGAGATATCCAAAGTTACTTCTTCGTCGTTATTATTTTTCAAAATTAACTTTCTGTTATGACTGTCCAAAGTAACTCTAAACTTAGCAAAGAATGGCGAGCCTAGTAAGAGTCCAGCTTTCATGTCTTTCACAACAAAGACTGGAACATTGAAAAGATTATCTTGTATATTTAATGTCAATTCAAGCAACCCCTTCACAGGAAAATTATCTTTACCTGCAAAAGCAGTTAAATGTACACTGGGCACTGGTTTAAGCTTTGCTGAACGGAAGGAAATTTGAAGATTTTGCCAAATATTATAATTGAGGAGGTTCAACTCTGCTCCAGTGTCCAGGATACAGTTAATTTGCATCTTTCCAACCTTACAATCTATAGAAGGAGAAGGAAATATCTCGAAATCTTGTTTGGACATATTCCCTTCTTCTTCCTTTAACACAAAATAAGTCAGTAATTTTAAAGAAGACTCATTTTCAATCGACACATTCTCTTTTTCGAAAGAACAAAATTTACTAACATTTTGTTTTGGGGAGAGAAGTTGGTTGGAGCAGCCATCGTCTCCCCTTAGTGACGACTGCTCAACATGTTTTCCGAAACGACTACCGGACTTATTGGTTCCGCAGTCACCGAAGGGTACGGTGGACGTAAAGCGGAAGTGACAGTAGTCACAACAGGTAAGTTTTGGGGAAACGAAGAAGTTACCATAGTAACGGAAGGACCTGGCATCATAACCGGTTTCATATTATTAAAATTGTACATTCCCGGTACCGTGTAAGGTACTGGTACTGGTACACCCCCATACATCGGAACCGGCTGAATACCGTTCACGGGTCTAAAGTTATTATTTCTATTCTTTTCCCATCCTTGTTTTTGGTTTCGATTTCTTCTCCAGTTATTACGGTATGGTCTCCCGTTAGAATTTTGAGGTTTATTTCCGAATTGAAAATTAGAGTTATTTTCTCTTCCCCCACCTTCATTGCCAATCGGCTCGGTCTGTACCGCATTGTCGGTTCGATTAGAGCTATTAGATAAAAAGAATGTTTTTCTAACCTGTGGTTTTCTAGGTTGAAATTTTTGATTGCCCTGATTTCCTAACGAGGGAGTTGGACTACACTCTAATTCAGCTATTCGTAGCATTAAGTCTTGCACCGTGCTAACTGAGCCTAGTTTCAAAATTTTGGCTTCCTCCTCCGGAAGGCAGTCTAAAATCAGATCTTTTAACTCTTGATCTGAAGGCGAAGTTACAATTGAATTATATCTTTCTACAATGTAACGTACAAAACTTAACAAAGAAGAATGTTTTGACTTATCATATCGTAGCGAGTAAAGGTGGCGCTTTTGTGCCCTCTCTAGTCGCTCCGATATGTATTGAAGCTTAAAAAGCCGCACGAAGTCAGGGAAAGATTTTATCTGAGAGGCAACACTACGGTACCAGATTTTGGCTGACTTTTCCAAAACTCGTCCCACTATATATACACGATCTCGATCTGTGAGAACGTACATACTCATAGTCTGCAAAAGATCATCTAAGAAAATTTGTGCTACCCCTTGCGTTAGTTGACCGTCAAATTTTGGGAAGTGATGAATTTCTTTGAGATACGTGCCAGCTCCCCTTTTATAAGAAGGACTAGTTTCCCAAGGCTTAATCTTTTGATTTAGCTCTAAACTTATTGGATTGTCCTGATCGTTAATGACCAGATCTCTATGGCCACGCTGATTTTCACTAATCCCCGTACGGACCGATTTCTTTGTCTTTTTCGCCTTTTTCAGACGATTAGCTCTGTGAGATTCTTTACAACGGTTTTCAGAATCCGACGAAGACGATGAAGAATAATTCATGTCATTCTCGGTATCATTTGCTAAAACGTCATCAAGTTTGAATACCGGAGTTCTCGGAAGTGCCTTATCATCCTGACCTGATCTACGACTCTCAAAAGGAGTTTCAACTAAATTTAGGTTACCACGACTCTCGATCAGATGTCTCAAAGTTTCGGTATTCCGTTCACATCGCTCACGACTGTGACGGTACGCATCAATTACATCTTTTTCCATTAATTGGATCATATTTGCTGTCTTTTCATTAGCTTCCCGAAGTTGTCTATGTTCCTCAACTTGCCTCTCTTTTACAGTTTGAAATTCACTATTTAATCTTACATTTACTTTACTAATGTCACATTTCAAAATTTCCATATCCTTAGCCAAAGTTTCGACCTTACAATCTACAATTTCTGCAGTTTCTTTACAAATTTTATTTGTGTTTTCTAAGTCCGACCTAATCTTGGTAATTTCGACAGTTAAATTATCTACTTCTTTATCACAGGACTCTTTGACATTTTCTATCGTTTGACCTAACTTTTGATTACTATCTTCTAATTCAGTTCTTAATTGTGACACCTCACGTTTTAAATCACGTTTAACAGCAGATAAATCCTCCTGTACCAAGGAAAGAGATTCTTTAATCGTAACAATATCTACTTTTAAGTCATTCGTATTAGCATCTATTTTACCATTTAACTTGTTTATGTCAGATCTTAAGTCATTGTTACCGGCATCCATTTTACCGCTCATGACTGACATTTCAGTTCTCAAATCACCGCTCATAACTGACATTTCAGTTCTCAAATCTTTAATGATCCCAATTAAAGTTTTAAGTAATGGTCCCCCACCAATTTCGATTTCGGGTACACCTTTCCCTTTCGGATTTTGCACCACAGGTGGTTCAGTTTCTGTATCTAACGCACTATCCAATTTACAGTCGAGACAAACCCATTTATTGTTCGTAGTACGTAGCACTTCCTGTTCCTCCTCAGGAATATTTAAACAACGGATATGGAACCATTGGTCACATGTTTCACAGCGTATGGATACACTGTCACTCGTATTGTTCTTATTATCACAACATTTAAAGTGTTCGGTAGAACCATCTACACTAAGACTTTCTTCACTCATTTTCATGAACTGGGTCACGCGTCTAAAAGCTCATTATCATCAATCCACTCATTACTTCACATACTTATCTCAGTTTGGCACACAAAACAATAATTATAAAATATATTAAGACATATCCTAACACAAATTATCAAATAAACAAATATCCTAAAGCTGAGGTCGCCAATTTTATTACATACCGTTCTTAGGGTATTGAAAAAAAAAATCAAGGTTATATTAAACTTAATGTTCAGGTTGCGTTAGCTCTAGCAAAAGAGAAGGAAGACAATATAATAAAGTTATTATCTATCATCAGAAGATTTCCAAATTCTTGTTTTGTGGCCAACCAAGAAATAAGGGTTAACATTGTTCAGCTTAATATATATATATATATTAAGAAAATAAGCAATTAGAACTATCTAAGTTCAAGTTTATAAATTGCATTTGAAATCATAAAGTCAAATTCTCAAGACTAGTTTATTTGTGCCATTAATTAACGATTACATAATAACAGATTTAAAAAAAATTGTGTCATTAAACATTTGCCTCCATCATGGTATCTCAAAGATACTTTATCGACATTTTATATGGAAATATGTTATCATAGTAGTTTAACATATTCGTATTATCAGACATGATTCTCAACGTTGATACATATAGGAAATTCTTAATACTAAAACAAAATTGGCGATCCATCCTCTCTACTTCTATATTTCTAAATAAACCTCTTAATTGAGCGTTCATTCTTAACGCCTTTCCAACTATTATTATTTTAACTTATTATTGTTTCTGTTCATGATCAGTTAAGCTTGAAGAGGGATGGATACGCGTAAGGAATCATATTCTAATTGGGGAAGCAAGTTGAGACATATTCCAACGTTACTAGTTTCGATGAGGCAAAATATATGTTTAATGGATTGAATAGGCACGTAATTATCATCATGGCACGTTCAAAGTAAACATCTACCTACCGAAGAAAAAAAAAAAAAAAAAAAACGTTGCACGCGGTGATAGTTTTAGGAATAATGATATTAAATCCAAAGGTATGTCCAAATAAAATTTCACCGGATCAGCACAGACCGATATCAACATCAAAGAATACGATAACTCTTAAATTTTCCTAACCTACGATACTAAATATATGTTGCGAAAACAATGTGACAAGACATATGAAAGAGAATTTTAAATTACGAGCATGTTACGAGATACTATGAAAAGGGCACGTCACTAAATACTAAAACACGTTCAAAGTACAATTTTTCCGATTTCACACATATTGCGCATGTAGAAATGTATTACAAATCAATATTAAAGAGCACACGATGAAATATGGAAAGCGCACATACAAAATATATTACGAAATAATATCAAAAGGACACACGACAAAATATGGAAAAACACGTTCGAAGTATAATTGTTACTGACTCTACACTTACGATATACTTCTCCCTAACCTACACAAATGTATTTTATTTATTTATTTATTTATTTATTTTTTTTTTAAGAAAAAAAAAAAGAACACGGTAGTATATGATTGAACAAGAAAAACAAAGAAAAGATGTTACCAGTTAGGAAAATTCCCCAGATTATGCGAGTCCAATCCTTCCCACTTCTTACACTCCAAAATTGATTCCACTGGATCACTAGTTCGGTACCCTACAAACGCAGGAGACCGTCCGTGTGGCCCATTGTCGTCAACTTCGAAGAATTACATCCCCCTTGCCATCACTATACTTCACCAGTAATGGCGGAGATGGTACTTGGCGGCCTTGGGCCTAACGGTGTTTAAATTAATTTTGAAGTCAGGCTCCTCGGTTAATTTCTTCACTTTCTAATTGTCTCGGTTCACCAAAAGATTAAAATTTAGATAAGGTTAACTTCCCGAATATATACTTTAGCTATCAAATTTAAAGGAGCCTAACTCAGACCGCCTTCTATGTTCTTTACTTCATGGTGGTCAACTACGTCATCTTAGTCGCGTCACCGGACCTCAATAATCGCGATTTTGATATTACATAATCAACTACGAACTAAAACAAATTTATATGTCTCCTGTTACTATACAAAACTCTATTCAAATAAGCAGCCGTTCTATCTATTAAATGACATTTCATAGTTATCAGAAATAACCACATAACATAAATTTTCAAACTCACCTAGCCACGTCTTGAAAACATTTCCCGTTGCTGTGACGACCGCTGCTCTCACTGTTCAAGCAGGTCGCCATTTGCAAAGTAAATGCCCGCATAGCGATTCAAACGCCCTCTTGTAGTGATAGCCAGAATGAGTAACAAATAAACATCAGAATGAGTAACAAATGAACATCAGGGCGCATAACAAATGAAACACGGGTAGTATCACGTGAATAATTGACAGACATACGTATATGAGGTAAGGTAAAATATAAAATAAATTTGTACTATATTAAACTATGAATGGAATCATTACAATAACGCGAAACAGTTGTAGAAAGAAACAGTTCGAAGTTTTAGTGGTAAATTATTGTTGTGTTTGCGTATCTCATATAAAACTGATCACTTTTCGTGTCATTTATTTCATCTGCAACAAACCAATTAACGTCAAAACGAATCTGAAACGAATCTTTGGAAACACTAGGGTGCAGTATTACAATACACGAACCAACTTTAACGCTGCCTCAAACAACCGGTAAACATTGCAACACGGGTAAACATTACAATCCGGGAGCCAATTCAAATAGAATGTAAACAACCGTTAATCGGTCTGTTACACTGGCGACCATTATTTTTGGATTGGCGAGTGCGTCTGACTTTGAAATTTTGCACCCTGCAAAAAGCAAGCATGAAAATTTCAGTACTGCATACGTTAATGTAAGAAGTATGAAAGAACACAGGATTTTTTAAAAATCCAAACCACACATCCAATTTGTGGTGTGAGCTTTTTCAGTCAAATGCAGATGTGTCTTTCTGGTAAAAGACTGTTAGGTGAAACAGGTAAAAATCGGTATCACATCCTTATTAACTGGAAGGCTCAAAAATAAAGAAATTGGGGCAATAGTTTATATGTGTATGTACACTCATGTCCAAAATTATTGTCGCATATCTATAATTAACTGTCTTCTTGTAAGAATATAATTTGATAATGATTTTGCAGGATACTTTTAATACTGACACTACGTGTATAATCGGGAAATATATATTTGTGGTAAATTTCGTAGGAGTAGAATTATAAAAATGAAAATTACAATGAGTAAAACAAAATGATGCTAAATGGACAAGAAAGTTTTATTTTCGTTTTATTGTTCTTATTTACTGCCCTTTTGATACGAAATTTGCCACATACATGTCGTTGCCGATTATACACATACTAACATTATAAGTAACATCGGGCGAATTCGTTATCAAATTATATTCCTACAAAAACATATATATAGGCATGCGACAATAATTTTGGACATGAGTGTACGTCAGCGGCTCACAGGAAGGTAATCATTGAAAGTGTTATGTGTGCTATAGGTGTGAGTTATGGGTTTGTCTGGAATATCATTCACCACCAGTTGTATCTTCAGAAAGTGTCAGCACTATTAATACCATGACTGCTCACACCTTCCCAGAAGAGAAATCGTGAGGACGCTGCAAGAGAAAAGTATCGCTGTGACGTGGATGAAGAGGACTTTTTCGGGAGATTAGTAACAATGGATGAAAGTTGAGTTTATCTTTATGACCCAGAAACAAAGGAAATTAGCAAACAATGGGAACACTCTTCCTCCCATTTCCCTAAAAAGGCACGAGTGCAGAAGTCTGCGGCCATGGCGATGCTTTCCGTTTTCTGGGACTGTCAAAGGATCATCACGACACACTATCTACCACAGGAACAAAATATTACTAGTATATATTCTTTCCATTTCCTGAGTTACAAGAGGAACTGAGAAGAAATGTCGTGGACTGTTCACAAAAGGCTGCTGCAGATAATGCATCAGTTCATTCCGCCCATGTATCTATGAAGGCAGTGGATTTAGGATATGAAATATTGCCCCACCCACATATTTACCGGACCTAGCACCAAGTGACTTCTTTTTCTTCTCAGAAATGAAGCGTCCACTCAGAGGACGCCATGTTGACAGTAGAGATGACATCATTTTTGAGGTTGAACTGTGTTCTGTTTCGAAGCCAAACTAAAGACTTTTACAAAACGGACTTACGGAAAGTGAAGGACTGCTCGCAAAACTGTGTCGCTACCACGGTAACTAGATAGAGAAGGACAAGTACGATCATGGTGCCAGAGTTCTCCAGAGTGTATTTCTTCTAGGTGATTGCACGAACTTTTTGATACCACCTTGTATTAAGTTACCGGATGTATTCTTTCCCACATGAGCAAACAATCAGTTAAATCCAGAGTTAACCAATTTACTTTCACTATAAATAAATCGCACACCAACTTTTACTTAATATTAGAAAGTCCAAATTACCTTAATTTTGCTCTTCATTACAAGCTAACACTTGAACAAAGTAATATCTACAATATTTACTCCTGTCACTTTACCTTACAATCCAAAACTGTTTTCTCTAAGGGTATTCTAAGGCACTCGGGCACAGGGAAGTCGTCCAGGTCCTCGTATATCTCTTTTTTGAACAAATGAAAACTTTCTCCTGGGCGAACGCGTCCTGCTCTTCCTTTTCGTTGGTTGACATTCGCCTTCGACACCCATTGACTTTCAATAGAGGTGATACCTCGCTCGGCATCAAATCTGAAACGGTATGGCAATCAAATATTCTATACAGTAGAACTAAACTGAATTGAAATCTCTAAACAGAAACAATGAAATATCGAACAACAAATGGATGAACGTCAAAATGTAGAAAGAAAATACAAAAAACGAAACAGCTGAGTAATGTAAGTCATAATGAATATTTGGTGGAAGAATGAGTAGTTAGGTCAGAGAAGAGTTTTAAGAAAAACCCTAGGGCCTTTCTATTTCAACTGTGCCCTTTCTGGCGCTGCTGTCGATGTGTTTTTTCCTTTACTTTCCTCGAGAGATGAGGGACAAGTTACTACGGCCGAGATCTTTCAATTGTTGCCTGCGGAAGTGTTGCCACAATGAATTATTTCACGGACTTCGCAGTGCTCAGACTTGTTAGTCATTCTAAGTAGCCTACGATCTTCACTCGTCAAGACCAAATGACTGAATGACAAATTGGCAACACAGCTGAGGTCATTCACTTCTTTTCCCCAAGCAAAGGGAGGTTTCCTCCGTCAGAGGGTGGCGGGGGCAGCCGAAGTATGTTTCGCATATTTTCCGAGGGCACACCTGAAATAGGCTCTAGAGTGGGGCAGATGAGAAATATGGAAACAAACAAAAATATAATGAGAAAAAAAATGAGTCAAAATTGAAAAAAAAAGGACATATAAATTAAATTATTGAAAGAAAAATAAATTACAAGCTTACCGTTAAAATTGGCTAAATTATCTGCATTATGTTTCAAGGCGTTTAGGACTCCTTCGACTCGTATCAGAAAAGAAAAACAAAAATATCACGAAAACGTACGAGTACATTGCCTATGCCCATAAATATCTATTTACATTCTTTTCTTTACTTCTTGGTGACCTGCGTCAAAATTATAACTTCACTTAATGTATACCAGATTAGTGTTCGTGCATAAGATTGCCAAGTTCTAACTGTCCCATATGTAAACAGAATTTTCCACATAAATTCAAAACTGCGGTTCAACTTTTTCAGAACTTTCCTAAGTTATGATTTAACTTGAGGGTTTAGTTTGAATAGAAAACGATTCCGCTTTCAGGGTGTCTACTAAAATTCCAAAATGAAATTTCGTGACTTTTTCTTTACCAAATCATAAATTTCCTAACATTTTCAAGAGCGAATTTGGGTGCGAATTAGGCCAAATTTTCATCCATGCGATAGAAACGTACTTTGTTTGCGATTTGGTAGCGTCTAAACCCGACCATAGACATTTTTGGTGGTGAATTTTGACGTTTTATAGAACAAAGTTTTCCAATCTGTACTTACATTTGTACAGTTTAAAAAAATCGTGACCCCAAAGGTAAATTTCGCGACTTTTTCGTGACATTCGTGACTTTTGTGACCAATAGACTTTATTCCTTTCGATACTGGTTATTAAATTTTTGCAGAATTTTATTTATTTTATATTATTATTATTTTACATGAAACATTTTTTTTAATGCTGACACAGTTCCGAAGTAGACTGTATCTACTGTACTGTATCTACTATGTTCTACTGTATCTACCCATTTTTACTGTATTTACTATGTTCTTAGACTTGATACATACAACTAGTTTGCAAAGAGTTCGTAAAATATCTCGAAGTTGGTAAAATGCGTGTCAACATTTCTGAATGCAGGCCTGAATTCTTGCACAGAGACGCTCGTAGTAGAATTGGAAGTCAAAACAGGAAAAATGGTTCCACGCTTCTTCCACTAAGTAGCGAAGTTTGTTGCCGGGATTGCAGAGCAGAAAACGCGTTTTCCAATCCAGTTTTACATATGCTCATTGGGGTTCATCCAAACCGGAAGTAAAGCAAGGCTTGGAAAGTGTATGTGTGGGTACTGTCCTGTTGAAAAAGAGCTTTTCTTGATGGTGTAAGAATAGCAATGGTTTGGATAGTGTTGTGGATGTAGTTTACGCGGTCGGTGCTACACTCGCAAAGGACCAACAATAGCGCTAAGACAAAACGGCTGTCATCACTAAAGCACAATCATAAGTCAGTACTTCTTTTAAGGCACAACTAAAGGCGAGTGTGAAGGGAAATCTTGCAAACGGCACCTGTGATATCGTAGTTCTGGTTAGATTACGGGTTGCATAAACGTCTAGGCGAACATAATAAGATATTCTAAAGCTTTATTATAAACACAAGACGCTTCAGTCTGTGTCACACCAATTCCCAACAGTTGATAGTGAGGCTAATAGTTGTCGCTAGCTGAGCTGTTTAATGACTCCAAGAGATGTCCTAGGATGCAAGTAATTTGCAGACAAAAAAATGAAATGAAATCTTTTAGTTTAACGTCCTACGATTATGCCCTTTAGGCTAGGGAGACAATGATTAAGGGAAGTGAATGATTATTGACGACTTGGTGGAATGAGAACGTGGAAGAAATCGAAGTACCTCGAGAAAATCCACGAACACGATACTGTCCAGTACGAACTTGCTTGACTGGGGATCGAACCAGAGACCCCCTCCAAGCGATCTGCCATTGAGCCATCTTACTCCCTAATTTGCAGACGAGCTGAAGCCCTGTGGTGTAGCAACTAGTATAATTCAACACAGAAGAATTACTCCTACTATGTAGCCAAACAATTTAAGCGGAAGACTGATAAATGTGGTTCATCGTAGGTGTAGGCAAATTGTAAAACTACTTAACTTATAGTCTTAAAAAATCACAAAAAGAGTCGATGCTCTGACTACTTATCATTCAGTTGAATGAGCACCATCTGGCCAGTTATCCTTCGCAGGTTGCAAACCCACGTTTAATACAGAAAAGATTCAACGTTTCGGAAAGGATCCATTTCCCCAACACAAATGAATAACACTAATACAGAACATAAAAACAATAAAATTATTCATCACACTTACCTCTCTTCTTTTTGAGTGCCTAAGTCAATCACATAAACTACGTCATTGATAGTAATACTTGTCTCTGCAATATTCGTCGCCAGAATTATTTTACGTACTCCATCGGGCGAAGGTTCGAAAATTCTTTTCTGATCCTCATGTGAGAGTTTTGAATGAACGGGCAACACATAATGCGTATCCGGAGAAAACTGCTTATTCAACAAGTCCCTAACACTTTTTATCTCTTGCCAACCGGGCAAAAAACATAAAATCGCACCCTTTGGTCGAAATGCATCCACCCACGCAATGAACTTGGCTACCTGTTCGTAGTCTGTACGAACATCGAGGTAAGTCCTGTCCGTCAAACGTTCCACATCCAGTCCAGAAATCGAATCTTTACCCTTTTCGATAATTTCCTTCCCGATCTCGTCCAGAAAATACTGTTTCACAGGATAGGTAAAACCTGGAATGTGAATCATTGGAGCACCACTGAAAAAACTGGAGAAAAGACTAGCATTTATTGTAGCACTCATGATTATCACTTTCAACTTCGGGTTGGCTGCTACTGCCTTTTTCAGAAGGACTAACAACATGTCCGTGTTTATATCTCGTTCATGGGCTTCGTCTATAATCACATGACTTGCTCCTAATAATGTTGGATTATGCTGCAATCGTCGAAGAAGAATTCCTGATGAGCAGAAGGCAATTGCACCTTTCTTGAACGGAAGTTTCGAATTCAGTCTCACTTGATAGCCAACTGATTCGCCAACCTAAATACGAAAAACATTCTATTAGTAGGGAACAGAGGAAAATATGAAAATATTTTTTTAAAAAATAATAAATTGTCTGCAAAAGAATATATCCATTTGATAGACTTTCTTTGACATCTGAGTGAGGATTTATCAGAAGTTATTTCTTCATGTGCAATCGGGATTTCCCAGATTTGAGTCCCATCGCAGGTCATCATTAGTGAGATTTTTTCTTTTGTCCCACTAGGCAAGCACTAGGATAATAAATTCGCACTGGAAAGTATCGTTATAGAAAATAACATCTACTTCCATACCTCTCCGTTTTCCGACATCTAAACATCATAATTTTCGGAACAGTTTGTTCACGATCATCCAGGAGAATATATATATTTATACAAACTTGAACGACCAACTGGAAAAAATATGCAAAATGAACATAAATAAGAAGGAAACCAAAGTGATAAAGTGCACAAGAGCAGGACAGGAAAGAGCAAATGTATGGCTAGATGGAGAGAAAATCGAAGACGTTAAGACGTTATAAGTCTAATATCCCCGGACGGACGGAAGAAGTGAAAAAGACGTAAGTTCTAGAATAGCACAGGGTAAACAAGCATTCAATATGCAAAGAGGACTGCTAATATCAAGAAATGTGTCGTTGGACGTTCGAAAACGATTTATTAAGACTCTGGTATGGAGTGTGGTGCTTTAAGGATCAGAGACGTGGACACAGAGTTGCCACTCAAATGAGAAGATAAAATTCACGCATATTTCCAGGTTTTCCAGCATCATAACAACGCTTTTCAAGGACTTTTGTATGGAAGTTATTAAATAAATTCCACATTACTCTAGGGTCTGAATAGGTATATTTTATATATATATATATATATATATATATATATATATATATATATATATATATATATATTACATCAAACGAATATACACAGATTGAACAAATCAAGTAACTACTAGAATATTCTGTCACACACACACACACACACAGAGAAAGTTATTTCGTAAGTCCCACATTACTGTAAGGTCTGAACAGGTAAAAACTGCACCTGCGAGCACTACTTTCGAGGATTTTTCTGCTTCTTTTCATGGAAAGATTTACTTCCCGAAGTTTTTCTTTTTTTTTAACTTCCGATATATCATGTTTATTCACAGTGATAATATGCTCATAATTACACCAAAAAAAAATAAATAGACAAATAAATAAAATAAAAATAAATAAATATATAAAATAAAATAATTAATGTTTCATTTTCCACAATTTAAATAAAATGAAACAAACAAATATTGAATAGATTGCTTTGAGTGTTCCATGTATACCTAAATTTATTATCAAATGAATAGCACAGATTCAACAAATCAAATAACAATTATAATTTTCTGTTCACATACACACTCAAAAAAAAAAAAAAAAAAATCTTGTAATAGAGGAACTGTAGAAAATTATAAATGTCACTGAAGCTTCTTTGACTGATTCATACACCAAAAACTCATGTTATGTGAATTTTGAATAGGCCTTTCCAAGTTCACTGTCACTTTTAGCTTTCCTTGTGTCTTCTATCTTAGCTTTTTTACTTTCTAACTCTTTGATTATCAACTTCGTTCTTTTTCTGTTCATGTCGTTTTCATCTTCACATTCTTTCTTCTTCCTTTTCTAATCCAAAGCAGCTTGATAATTCTGTCTAGCAGAATGGACAGCATGCAGAAGAGATTTGGTGATTTTTACGTTGTTGATTTTCCCATTGTATCTGATAGTGTCATACACAGTTCTTTGTGCAACCAAAGTCTCTTCTGCCATTTTCTCAACAATGCACTCCCTATTTATGGGAAAGCCTCTTTCCACATTTGCATTTCCGTGAGAGAGTATTAGTGTAGAATGAAGAACTTTAATCAAAGCATCTGTATGTGGGCAGAAATGACACTAGATCACAATCTGTCAAGTCTGACTCTTTTTATTAAAAGATTCAAGACGTTCTGGTATTTGGATCACTGATTACAGAGCAATACTGCCGAGCAGCAAGGGCTTGACGGCCATACAGCTGACAACTGCTTTCAACCACTGTGGTTAAAAGTTCCTTGAAGCGGACCTCTGCAGCAACCTCTGGATTCCAGGAAGTTATGGTGCTTTTGTCAACTTAAATTTCAGTGGTAATCGTTCCTGTATTTTTATGACCACTTTTTGCAATATTCTTCGACAATTCCTGTAGCACCTGGCACAAGTTCTATATCCTTAACATTTTTCTGACACCACTTTATTTTTTTTATTTAGTATTTTTGGCAAATTCTACATCAACATTTGCTGAATTCAACAAGTTTTCTTCTTTCTGTATATCAATTTTAAAAGTTTCAACGTGTTCTGGTTTCACAAATCTTTGCATAACTGCACACACATTCCTGTGCTGCTCTGAGTATAGGAAGGGAGCTAAGGTCTGTCACTCTAAAAATCTGGGAGAAATTGTACAATGTCACTAGCTATGGTTTTAAAGAAAGCTAGTTTGGGGCTTACAATGGGTCTTCAAGACTACATAACTGCTACAAGACGGCTTGTACCCATCTTTCAAAGGTGGAACCTGATTAACAAATCATCTGAGGCAGGGAAGCATATCAAAAGCTCGCTATGCTATTTTTCCATTTAATAACCAACGGACAGAGCAATATTTTGTATGGGAGTATATTGGAACTTGTTAAGCCAGTATATATAGCTCTTCTTGCAGGAATATTCTTGAATAAATTGTACAAAGAACGCAAAAACTTTGCAATGTCCCAATCTACTGCGTGCATACTAACTTTAAAAGCATTATTCAATGTATGCAAGCCACAACTGCCTAAGTTTAAAGGACAAGAGTCACATTCTTCAGATTTCAGAAATGTATTAAATTCCTGCAGGACTTCCGTGGGTCCATCCATAGAAACCCGTATGATATTTCTGACATCTAGGGGTTTCACAGAATCCATTAATGCTTCTGGGGGATCTGAGGCTCTATTTCGTTCAAGAAAAGCAGAAGTAGGTAACGAGTACAAACCTCTCCCTTAGTAGTGTCCCAAAATCTGACATTGACGACCATTTGATTTTTCTGAGATACTTTGTTAAGTGGCTCATCGAACCCAATAACAAATGGACTGTTACCACGTACTGTGCGTATTGTGTTAAGAAGTTTCCTTTTAAAATGTGGTGCTAGTCCAAATAAAATTATGTAACATATCTTAGTACGACCCAGTTACATTTTTGCTGCTATTTCACCCTCTGGGAACAAGTAGGGACATAATTGTATATCTTTCTCGGCAGAACGGAAGGATTTGTGTGTGTCAATTACTTGTAAACACCATATAATTTCCGAACTAGTAACATCACTATTTAACAGATACTTCTTGAAGACACTTGAGTGAAGATCAGAAGATCCAATATTGTCGTTGTCGTTAAATTGCTATTGTCGTTAGATTTATCCCAGACAAGGCCTGCCGAGAAAGCTGAACACGAAACAGTGCTAGTTTCTGCGCTTTTCAAACCTGCCGAGGAAGCTGAACACGAGCAGTGCTAGTTTCTGCGCTTTTCACACCTGACGAGGAAGCTGAACATAAAACAGTGTTAGTTCCTGGGCTTCTCACTCCTGATGAAGAAGCTGATGTTTGTGATCTTTTTATAAATGTATGGAGTAGAGACCTGCACAGGCCGGGCTTGGGCGGGCCGACACTGATTTCTCTTCAGGTCGGGTCGGGCTGGGGCCGATTAATTGCAATTCTTTAATAATTATTGACTTCCGTTAAACGATAATTAGAATAAAGGCAAACGTTGAAGAAGTGTGCCCATGAAAAAGGTTACAAAATGAAACATTTAAAAATTTATCGGGCCGGGCCGGGCTTGGGCCAAGAATTTTATAAAACTTATCGGGCCGGGCCGTGCAGGTCTCTAGTGTGAAGGTTGGACGAATCACAGCCTTTTTCTTTATGGCTAACTAATGCTTGGCGTCCCATACTAGCAACAGAAATAATAGCCTGAGGGCAAAATCGGCAGCCTGCACTATAAATATCTTTTTCACCTTTGACTGGTCTATCCCGTAGGAATGGGTGTTGGAACCAACTTTCTTGAAACGAAGTCTTACCATGGGAATCCTTTGATGTTCTTCCTGACATCATGAATTGGAAAGAGTACAATAATAAGTTCCTGTTACAGATTCCTACCACAAAATCAATTTACAGACCAATATAGATCTGTGTTTTTTGTGTCGAAAACATGAAATGATTCTAAATATTTGCCCTTGTACCTAATGTACCTAACAAGGGAATTTACCTCAACCGTAAATGCAGCGTCTGTAAAATATTCTAAAATATTAATAAATGTTAATAAAAGCCTCAAATTTGTAACTTAGTATATTCTTTAAAAGTTCAAGGATCTATAGATAAATTCATGCACTTTTCCAGTTTTTTTCTCAAGGCCTTAAAACTTCACGCGTAATTCCCGCTTTTCCAGGAATTCCCGACGCTTGGCCACCCTGGGACATTGCGAAAACCTGAAATACTCAAGCTGGAAACAATTGAAATGTGGTGTTGTTGCAGAATGCTGCGCATATCATGAACCGAAAGGAAAAGGAATAAAGACGTACTAAAGGGTGCTAATGAAGGACGACAGATCATGAAGATAATAAGAAAAATAAGAAATAGCATGCTTGGCCATTTTTTTTTTTTTTTTTTTTTTATTCGACACTCCAATTGGATTACAGCGTTGATAGAGGGAAAGGCGAAAGGAAAATCAGGAAGAGGATAAAGGATAGAATATCTAGATCCAGTTATGAAGAAGAGACCTTATCAAAGTATAAAACAGCTCTCCCAATGGAGAGAAAAGGTTTAAAATGTCCATGTTGGCCACCAACCTATAGTTGAGTTGAGAAAGATGAAGAGACATATTTCTAAATATTCCCGATATCTATGGCCTTAAACCCATCGCGTATAAGGAATGACATCTCTCGGCAAGCACATTATCCGGGGGAAGGGGGAGAAGGACGTGGCATGGAATCTGTATATTACGTACTATCCCAGTACCTGCCTGGTATGAATGAGGAAAACAACAGCAAAACCTCAATCAGAATGACTGACTAGAAAAGCTGTTACACCTTTTCTGAGTCTCCCCTCCGGGAATCGAACTGAAGACCGCTCGCGTGAAAGGCAATAGAAAAAATTACAAAGCATGACAAATATAGAAGTACATGTTAGATTTGTCAAAATATGTACTATATATGTATTACGATATTACGATATACTATATATGTTATATATATTACAGTGGCAAGTATAACACTGCGTCCCTCCATAACTTTGTCAAAAGAAAAAGTGCATAAATTAATGTTTTACAATTCTTTCCTCAAATGTGCTTAGTATTAAAGATAATCTACATATTTACGCACTTAACTGAACAATAATATTTTAATAGATCGAATTATAGCAGTGAAAAGAAATAGGTTAATATACGAGGAAGGATCGGAAAGTAAGGTTACTAGGTCGATATTTCAGAAGTTTCGTCTGTTATAGAGAAATAAAGGTTGTGCAGTAATTTTAATATACGGAGTTGGCAACTGTGCAGTAATTTTAATATACGGAGTTGGCAACTGTGCAGAGTTTCTTCCACCCGCCAACTACAGCACTAGTTGTATGTAAACAAACAAACAAAACAAAAAAAAAAAAAAAAAAAAAACAGCGATTCGTTTGGAAAACTGGTCTCGCGAAAAAATTCGCTTAGTTATTCGATTTCTGTGGGCGAAACATGTAACCGCGGCTGAAATTCACGGGCAGCTGGTAGAGGTTTACAGAGAGAGACTCTAATGTCTCGTCAGCACAGCGCAGAATGGTGTTGAAAGTTCGCGGCTGGTAGAGAAAACGTCATCGACGAGGAGCGCAGTGGCCGATCCGGCATAGCATTAACAGATTTGAACACAGCTGGAACGCCAACGACCACCCTCCCTACAGCCCGGACCTCGCTCTAAGCAACTTTCACCTGTTGCCGCACTTGAAGGAGCACATATGGAGTCGCTTCAGACGAGGAGGTGAAACACTTCGTGATAATGTGACTGAATACCCAAGGACAAGATTTTTACCAGGAAGGAATCTTCAAACTCATCTCACGATGCAAGAAATGCCTCAACCAATATGAACACTATGTCGAAAAATCTTTACTTTCTGATCATCCCTCGCACCTTGCAATCTCGATACAGACGTCCCTCCTGTCCCATATCTGAACCCTTTGATAACCATTTTTAATCTGAGACATCATTACAGCACGTGATCTCATAACACGTGAACACGTGAACTTATAACAACTTTAAGTTTAAAATTTGGTCCAAATATGTTGCACTGTATTGGACTTTGGGAGTGTGTGCATATAGCAGGCAAGGTCAAACAGGCAAGCAGACTCACTGATTTTTTTCTCTTCGCGATTGCAGTGCTTTTTTCTGTCCTGTTGTCACAAAAGAGGAAGAAGAATTGATTGGTTGAGTGATTGGGTTTAATGGAGACGTCAGCATCGAGACTATTTGACTCTGTCACAATCAACATGACTGCTCAAACGGACTGCTTTAAATAAAATTATAAAACGAACATAACTATATATATATATATATAAAGCGCCGCAAAATAGAAATTAAATCCTAAAAGAGGAGATAAAATAATAAATATATGAGAATAACAATATATTACAACAATAAATAGTAATAATACTACTGTAACAATACAGAAAATACATAACAATTACTAGTATTAACAAAAAAAATAAAAATAAAAAATCAGAATAAAAGATAAAACTGCTACAACAACAAATAAAAGAGCAAGGGGTTCAGAGAACGTGAACAAAGTTACAAATGTGCCTAAAAGCAAGTACACGCTCAACAATATCAAAATCATTGCCCAATGTACGGTCTAGTGTAAGCAGCAGTCCGTGATGCTCTCTGAGGTCTGAGAATTTACGACATCCGACAAGAATGTGCCGAATACTCAGTGGGACAATACATTCCGCACAACACGGCCAATTCAAACAATGGAATAAATAATAAAGCGCCAGATAAGTGTGTCCCATATGCAAACGACGAAGAAGGAGAATCACACTTTGCAACTAAATACTTCCTTTTGGTGGAATTGAAGCTTTGTGTCCATTTCAGCACCGAGGGTATATGAAACGTAGATATACATTTAAGGTGGAATCCAAATCACTGTATGAGTTCAAATTTTTCAAGGCTCTCCCACCAGGAATGAATCCGAGAAACTTGGATAATATACAAAGAATTAACGACGCAAGTTACCTTGTGCCTCTGTACGATATTGATCAAATACGTGGTGTTATGATTTGTGGTTCAAACACTCCATTCAACACTAAGATTACATAAGACGCAGATACTCTTCTAGCTGATCTGTAGACTAGTGCATGTTCCTTTGGTCTACGAGATCAAGAAACCGATTCTCGGTAGGAAAGCATTGAATGCACTCCAGTGGTCCAGGTTTTCGCTTTAAACGCTAGGTCTCGTTTTTATCGCCTCGATGCTGATAGATGGTTTAATAATCAATCCAATGGGATGCAGATCTACAGTTAAACGTACAAACCGAATTATGTGAGCTAACAATCATACATCAAACCGATCTACCTCAACAAAGGTGAGAACGTTAATCACTTCGCATCCAAGGATTTATATGAGATATTATTACTTCCTAAGCTGGCCGCTTGTATGTATAATTTAGACATTCTCTATGTAATACAAGTTGCCAACTTAAGATAAGTTTCACTATACAAATAAAAAATGTTAAGAAAAAAAAACATTACCTCCTCAAGTCTTTCATACGCCACTCTTTCTGCCAGAGAGATGGCACTAATGCGTCGCGGTTGCGTAATGATCATATTGCACTCCGCACCTCGCTGAGCTGCAATTAAATGGTCGAACACGATCTGCGGTACTTGCGTGCTTTTCCCACAGCCTGTCTCTCCTGTCACCACTACCACTGGGTTGCTATTCACCAAATCCAGTATCTCTGATCTGAAATAAATGATTTAGAAGCCTTAAGTAAACGTCCCAAATAGTCTACGACAAGATCGTCTATCTTCCAAGATTCCGGGAGAGAAGCTCGAAGTTTTGTTCATAATCAACTATGAGAGGACTGAATGGAATTCTTAACTTAAGCAAATTTACGCGAGTCAGTTAGAAAGTTAGTCGCACTCCTTTTTTTTTTTTTCGTCAATATCTTTGGTCAAAGGCTATTCTGATGAAACTGTGTGGCAAGCAGCTTTCACGAGGCAAGTGAAGGTGTTTTGATAATCAGTCGTAGACATGTCTCGACAGCTGCAAGTGCCGCCCAAATTGGAAATGCGTGCAGTGATTCGTTTCAGTGCAGTGCGAAAAGATGTAACTGGACTGAAATTTATCGGCAGTTACATGACGTGTATGGTGAAAATGCAATGTCACATCAAGCTATTGCGAAGTGGTGCAACATGTTTGAGAACGGACGTACATATATTGACCATCATCCTCCTTATAGCCCAGACCTTTCCCCGTGTGACTTCCATGTGTTTGGTTCCATGAAAGACAAACTTTCAAAGCGACGATACCACTCGGATGACGAGGTGAAAGCTGCAGCCCAAGAATGGTTATTGGGCATTGGACGGGATTTCTTTGCAGAAGGCATAGAAAAATTTATACCACACCTCGACGTAATTACGTTGAAAAATAGACTGAAAGTGGAACTTTACGATATAAATAAAGATATTGTAAAATTTCAACCCTGTTTTATTTTCTTAAGCAATGTAACTAACTTTATGACTGACCCTCGTATAGTGACCTCCCCTCCCCCGCCGCTAGTTTACAAACGGCGTAAATAATAAGCATAAGAGCTCGAGTCCAGGACAAGAATATGAAATATTTTGTCAAAATCTTTATTTGTATTTTCAGCGAAATTAACCAGATGTGCAAATGTATAAGTAGATTATTACTATTACACTTAAAAAAGATAAATCAATTGACTAATTGAAATTCAATGTGTCTTTTCAGTATAGAGACTGAAACGAAATCTATTTCCTGAAGTGGAAGCCGAACCACTCCTCGTATTTTTTATTCGAAAAAAATGAAATGAAATCTTTGAGTTTTACGTCCCACGGTTATGCGGGTTAGGCTAGAGACGGTGATGATGAGTAATGAATGAAATGGTGGAACGAAGAAAGTGGGAGGAAACGGGAGAACCCCGAGAAAACCCACGCACACGGTGTTCGTCCACCACAAAGTTCACTTGGCGGGGGCTGGGATCGAACCCGGGATCCCAAGCACCAGAGGTGAACGCTCTACCACTGAGCCACCGCGGCCCCGTATTTTTATTCGAGATCTGGTACTCCCACCAAGAATCGAAGCCCCATAAACATGAGATTAGGTAATGCTTACGGGGATTATTTACTGATTCTTGTAAAAACGCTAAAAAATTGAGAATTTTAGGTTAATCCCTATCGATCTATCTCAGCCATGATCAACGACAAAGCTGCGAGGTCTATTCAGAAAGACACCTAACTTTCACAAAATACAATCAACGCAACTGTTCTTGAATTTCTGCTTGCCAGTGCCACGTAGTGGGAATCTTTCCAAGCACTGTAACAGTATCTAGAGCATTTTGTCTTGTGTTGTTGTACGGAAAAATCGTCGTTTAACCGTCTGTGAAATAACGGAGAGACAGTAGGAATCAGTAATGTGAATCCTGTCATGTGATCTTAATTGAAAAGCTGAATATGCATCATGTTGCTGTAAAATTCGTTCCACGGTTGCTAACAAATAAACAAAAGGAAACACCTAAGGAAATCTGTGAAGATCTTTCGAATCGTGAAACCTAAGATAACATCTTGAAAAATAATAAATGAAAATAATAACTTGTTGAAAACCAATATAACAGATAACAGGGTTGGATCTCTGGCTATAATGTTGAAACAAAATCATACTGATCCCAATCTATGGGAAAATCTTCGCAGAGAGAGAAAAAAAAAGCACGTCAAGGTCACTCATTCGTTGAAGTAATCCTTATTGTTTTATCTTTGTAGTGTTGTTCATTATGAATAAGTTTCACATGGTCAAATCATCAACATCAGTGTTATTTAGAAGTGATAAGGCATTTGAGGGAGGCTGTGTGGAAGAAGAAACCGGAAGCATGAAGAAATAGGATATGGATGCTGCACTATGACAACGCTGCTAGCCATTCGGCGCTACTTATTAGGAAGATTTTGGCGAAAAACAATACGACAGTTGTACCCCAACCACCCTATTACAGATCACAGATGACGAGAAGAACCCTAGCAGAAGTAGTGTGACGTAGGTATGGGCTCGCCCACTTTTCGCACGGGGGTTTCAAATGACACCACGGAATAGCACACAGATAACTACCCGGAGTAGCAGACGACATCTAAGTATACGCCACACCTCAAAAACCAAAAATGGACTTGACCGTGTCGTTACCTTTCCCCGCTTTCCCTGTTTTAGGGTTCTTCTCGTCATCTGTGAGCTGTTGTTTGACTTGAGACCTGCAGATTTCTTTCTATTCCCCAGTTGAAATTCACCCTGTAAGGTCGCCGTTTACGATCCATAGAAGAGATAACATAATATTCGCTACGAGATCTCCAGTAGTAGTAGTATAATACCTAGGTAGTATTATTAGTGATGATATGAAATGTAAACGTGAAATAAAAGCAAGGAAAGGAATGAGGAAAGAAGCCTTTAGGAGGAAGACTTTTTTTTTTGTGGGACCTTGAAAAAAAAAAAAAAGGAGTTGAGAAAAAGACTCGTAAAATGCTTCGTGTGGAGTATTGTACCCTATGAGGCAGAAACATAAACATTACGCAAAAATGATGGAAAATGACTGGAAGCTTTGGAAATGTGGGTGAAGAGAATTAGCTGGGTCGAGCAAAAAACGAATGAGAGGATGTTAGAAATGGTGGGGGGGGGGGGGGAGAATAATTTTAGATATTATTCAGAAGAGGAAAAGAAAACTGGTTGGGGTATTGGCTAAGAAGGAACTGTATCATGAATAACGTACCAGAGGGTACGGTAGTAGGAAAGACCTGCCAATAATTGCAGAATACCTATGATCATGATAATGATAATGATGAGACTTCCAGGCTATTCCAAAAGTGCGTTCGAGCACTGGACGACGCGGTGGTAACAATGTATTAATAGTGGACGGAATTATCTTAAAGGAGACAAATCTGAGTAATATAGAGATGTTCTCGGGATATCAGCCAGGTGAAGTCCGATGATAGAGCCGACGTTTCAAGAACAGACATCGTTCTCGTCTTCAGGGCAATTATGCTGAGACCAGTTCGTGTGTAGTATAGATAGAAGAGGTAAAGGGAGGGGGGGAAGGTTAAGAATCCGTGTCTGATTGGATGGTTTTTAGCTTGACGCTGATTGGTCGTATTCATATATGCTTTCTTTATGACTGGTGTCCACATGTCTGGCTGAGTTGAAATCCTGTATCCCTGTTGATATTGTTGGGTTATTGTAGTATGCAAAGAGATTCTTTAATTATCCCATCCCAGTGGTTTGAGCTCTTTGAAATAATTTTAGTCTCTGAGAAAAAAAATTCTATGTCCTATAATATGTCCTAAGAGGATAAAGAATCTCTTGCTATACTACAATAACCCAACAATATCAACAGGGATACAGGATTTCAACTCAGCCAGACATGGACACCAGTCATAAAGAAAGCATATATGAATACGACCAATCAGCGTCAAGCTATAGACCATCCAATCAGAGACACGGATTCCTAACCCCTCCCTTACCTCTCCTATATATAGTACACACGAATTGGTCTCGGTATAATCGCCCTGAAGACGAGAACGACGTCAGTTCTTGAAACGTCGGCTCTATCATCGGACTTCAGCTGGCTGATGTCCCAAGAACATCTCTATAATATTCGCCGCCAGGAAAGCTTAAATTCTTATTTCAAATCTGAATAATTTTCACAGACTGTAACTATCATTATATTTTAGAAAGTTTGGTTTCTTTCTGGAGAGACCTTGTATATGTTGAAAAAAAGTTTACTGACATTAAACATTCAAATCGGCTTAACGAAGTACTGCACTTTTCTCAAACAGTTTCAGAAACATACATTTTTACATGTATTGATATATAGTGCAATTATTACAGGTAAGTTACTGAACTGTGCGTATGCTTCTACTATTCGACATAGAGTGCATTGTGTATATTTCTCAAATTTTAATGAAACTTAACTTTTAAAAGACACCCTTTTGAAATTGCTTAAGAATAACAAACTAGAAAAAGGACACATTCAACTACAGCTTGGAATATTACGAATATCCATAATGTGATAACGAAATAATTTCCACGTTAACTTTCGTTAAATAATAATAATAATGATGATGATAAGAAAAAGTAAATGGAAAATTAAACTGTCACCATCTTTTTCCCTCACTTAATTTTCCAGTATCTATTCACATTACACGAAATATAAATCTATTTCACATTCCGAAACCTACGATTGCAATAATCTTAAAGTCGCTTACATACAAGTTTTTTACTCAAATCAACAAACTTTCATGTACTACTAGTATTTTTTTACTCTTGAAACAATTTTTCGAACCTCATTTTGTTCTAAATACTGTTATTTCACATTCTAAATACTATTACGTATACATATAATACGTGTAATATTTTTGTTGACATTCAGTAGTAATATTTATATGTTGTTAAATGTTTCAGAATAAGTGTTATACTACAAATAAAGAAATAACTGATTATCTTTGGCACAAATATGTATGTTAATATGTCCAGGCCTGAAAAAAAAAAAAAAATGTAGGAGTGGCATG
The DNA here is from genome assembly GCF_964235325.1 of Thermobia domestica. Lineage (NCBI taxonomy): Eukaryota > Metazoa > Arthropoda > Insecta > Zygentoma > Lepismatidae > Thermobia > Thermobia domestica. The sequence goes on along the minus strand of NC_137454.1, from coordinate 15,050,203 downwards.
ACCAAGCCTACCTTGAATTTTATAACTTCTATTTGTGACAATACGCTTAAAGATACATACACATCAACAATAATATCACTTGCTAATACACTATATAGTAGTCATTTCCAGCTGAATGCCCTGTGACGCAACAGTTGCTGCTCTCATTTTCATCAAACCACACAGAACGAACAAGGAGTAGACGGATACTTCGAGTTGATAAAAGATAATGATATCTAGCAAACAAGAGTATCTATGGTTTTACAGAAACGCTGCTCGTAAGTCTATAACCATTCGTACGCCGACAACACCTATTTTATTCCATTCCTTTCATTTGCTCTCTCTATTATTTCTGTCTCTTCTCCGATAGTAAAACCCTGCCCCTACGTCACATACCCGGCAGTTGGAAATGACTACCACATAGACATGACAGTTACATACAATCGTACAAAAACTTACTTGCTCTTGTAAATAGGAAGATTTTCCTGTACTTCTTTTAATTTGAGAAGTTCTCTCTCAGACAACTGCAAAAAATAAGGATTTAGCACCACGCCTTCCTCTAAGCTTCTCAGCCGTTCACGATAGTTTGAATATAATTCAGAATTTCGCTTCTCCATATATTCATCGCTTCTCTCTTTATAAGGTTTCCCAGTGATCGGGTCCAAAAGACCTTAAATGAAATAATACACATGAACCATTCAGAAATAAATAACTGACTATTTTGTTAAAAAAAAAAAGTCTGACACATCTTTCAATAATTAAATAAGGCATTTAATTGTGTTGAGCCTTAAATATTAATTTATTGACATATTTCGGGAAACTGATGCTACTTTCCTTGGCTAAATGTCGAAAAACGGAAGTAGGTATCAACAAATTTACATACATAGAAGAAGAACGTGTATTGGCGTTACGTGAATTCACTGAGGCCTAATAAAGACATAATTTGGTGCACTTTAATATTAACTAAAACTTCATCTATAATATGCCCTGGGAATCCTAAAAGGACTTCCCTATTTCTAAAGTGATTTCAGCAACCAACCTTGTTGCCTTCAACAGGTAGACAGTAATGAAGAAATTCGACTTCATCGATATTGTTTACATTTTTTCAACTTAGTCCTTTTCCCACACAAAATACTAAAATCGGTTAAGTTTATGACATGTTACAAATCATTTAACACACTAGCTCACAACTTAGTGGTACCAAAACACCACAAGACATACCACTCAATTGCTTTCTTCCTCTCTAGTACAGTGAAGAGTAAGTTAACAGAATAAGAGAAAGGTGGATGAATAAGGTATCAACTTAAAGTATCGGAGATTGTAGAACAAGAAAGAAGTATATTGAAGACTGAAAAGAAATAGGATGTTTGGGCATATTATGACACGGAGAAATTACGCTATTAGTTATAGGGGATATGAAAGAAAAAAACTACATAGACGAAGACAGGGTTTGCAACATATGAACCAAATAATACAAGACAGAAACTACAATCAAATAAAAGTTTGGCTTGGGGCAGGGAAGAATGGAAGACGATTTCAAATTTATAGAGTGACTGGAGATCAAAGAAGAAGAACTTCTTTCTCTCAAACCCTTATTGCTTGAAATTGAACCTATGACCCTTGATGGAAGAGGTAAATGATGTTCCCACCATGCCTCCGTTGGAGGTCTTGAGATTACATCGTAGAACTTCATCATCAATTTCTCATTTTTCTTTCTTTGTTTTATTTATTTATTTTTATTTTATTTATTTAACAATCACCACATACAGCTCAGAGGCCATTTTATACTGGATATCTAACAACAACAAGAAAAACAATGGAAAGGATTTAGGAAGGTATCGGCCAGGGCCTGTTTTAGTAGGTACCATCCCGGCATTTGCCTGGTAGGACTGAGGGAAACCCTGGAAAATCCCAGTTAGGATGGTCGGCAGGGGTGGGGTCAGGAATCGAACCCACGACCTCCTGAATGCGAAGCCAACGCTCTACCGCTTGAACTACTTCGCTCTTTTTTTCTAGTACCCTATGAAAAATGATAAAGGTTGTTTCGATTTCCTCATTTCTTTCCTCACTAGCAGAAAAATACAGTAAAATTCTAAAAGTTCGATCGCTTCGACACATACATACCAGCAGTCATATCCTCAGACTCGATGTCACTATCGGAACTTGACTCTTGTTCAATCTTCATATTAGGAACTATGTTCTGAAACGAGATAAATAATAATAATAATTTCTTGCAAGGATATCTTCCGTAATATAAAAACATAATGTGTACTTTCATGAATAACTAAAACAGAAACAGTTAGCTTTTAAGCCTCAAACGATCCGTCGGCAGAGTGCATACAGAAGAGTAAGGAAAATCAAACTAGAACACTAGGACTGGAGGGAGAGAGAGAGAGAGAGAGAGAAATGAAAATGAAAACTTTAAGTTTTACGTCCCACGCTTACGCCGGTTAAGCTAAAGGAAACGGTGATGATCAGAAATGAATGAAAATGTCCACCACAAAGCCCACTTGGCGCGAGCTAGGATCGAACCAGGGATCCCACGCAATAGAGGTCAACGCTCTACCACTGAGCCACCATGCCCCCCTAAGAAAGAGAGAAAGGTGCCACTGCCAGCCACCATTTTCAATATTTAAATTAAATTGAAAATGGTTAACACTGACGATGATCGAAACTGTGTGTGATATGAAAATTCTCATTTTTTTTTCACCTCATCTCTCCTTCTGCACTATTACCAAGTGTCCCATAATAGTGTTTCCATTCTTTTAATCTTAATAACATAGAAAACATTACAGAACTTAATTGGAGTTTTTATATTCGAAGCTCAAACATCTACATTGAGTATATGTGAACATGTGTGGGAATTCTGTTTTTTGTCATACTCCGTTAGACGATACGCACTAGCGTATAGAAAAAGACAGAAGTTATCAATTTATCTTTTAAGTAATGTTAAGTGAGTTTTGAAGTGTTATTGGAAAACAGACACTGTAAAATGTAAAGTCGATGTAGTGCAGAATTCAATGTTGCCCTACCGTCACGCGTAGGAACTGGGAGATTACGTGACAAGTTGGAGGAGAATGAAATTGTATTATGTGAAGAAACGATGGTATGGAAAGGAGAGGACAGGAATGAACGAAAGAAGTGTTGAGACGTTGCTACAGACTTCCACAGATTTCTGAAAAAGTCTGTGCGAGAAAATTTACGGAATCAGATATTAAAATAAGCAAACACGTTCATCACATTTTGGTGCACTCGAAGTGGAGATCTTATATTTCCAGGTTGGTTTACGATACGACCAAGGAAGATCTAGATAGGCATTCCAAATTCTGTGAGTGAATTGTAGGTCTGCACAAGTGGTACTGTCAAGTGAGAGCCTAGATATCCCTCATTGAATACCGTTACATTTCTACCTTGAGGAACGCTGAAGAACAATGTGTATGCCACGAAGATGAGAAGAACATGAAATATGCCACTGAAACTGCCTGTGCTTCCCTTCGCTTGGAAACCGTATCTGTCGTCGATCTTTTCTATAGCATTCATGTCAAAGAATTGATGTCAATGATGAATCATTTTGAACGTTATAAAATTTTTGAAGTCTTTCAGTTTAATATCCCACAATTGTGCCCTTTAGGCTAAGGGAGGCGATAATTAAAACAAGCGAATGATAATGGAAGAATTGATGAAATGATTGTGAAATGAGAAAGTGAGAGGAAACACGAGTACTCCGAGAAAATCCACGGACACCATGTTGTCTACAACAAACTTACTTGGCTTGAGATCGAACTAGGAAGTACACACACTAGAAGTAAGCGCTCTACCACTGTACCATCGTGCTCCCGAATGATTGACTAAGGAGCATTACTACGTAATTAATTTGAGACATCTTGTATATTTACTTCTAAATAAAACAGCGGTTGTACATACTGTTTCTGTATCACTTCCATACTTGTTTCAATGTTTTGCCACTGGTACGCCAAAGCTATACCAGCTTCTTTTAAGTTAATGTCCGAACATAATGCGACAAACATTGTAATCTATGGTGGGTATCCTTGATGGATCAGATCGCTGTCCCTCTTGAGTCTTTATTCTGTCGTTATCGAACTCCGTATACTACGCAGGCCTGTCTCCGTGACGTAATATTAGCACCATATGTAGTTCATTTCAGTTGATGATATGCCCTTCAGAAATAGGAATCTGATATCACTATGCATTTCAATGATTAAGGACATGTTCTTAAATGCCGCCATCTTGCAACTGGTGGGGGAATTATAATTGCCATGAGCACCATCTAACGAGCATGAGACAAAGCGAAGGTCACAATCTATTGCTGTTTAGCGGGATTATATAAGATATCCGAACATGCTGCAGTTGTGTGAGGTTTTGTTATCCTACATACTAAACCGCCTCAGTATGGCTATTTTATCACTATACAGCATTTGACAATAAAGTAATGAGATTGACCGCCGCGCGGCGCTCCAGTCGCCAGCAGCCCGCTCTCCGGCGGGGTGATTTGTGGTGAGGGTCTAAGTTACGCAACGCACCGCGCGACAGTCGCATCCGAGCTCTGACACACGTGAGGATGGCGCAAAAACTGTTTCTGAGTTTTTGTCACGGCACAAAACGTGAGAAATGAAGCGTTTGCTGGAGCAGTGCTACGCAATTAAATTTTTCAGAGTTCACGAGATTTTTCACTTTGGCCACATCTTTGCCCAAACCACTCGTTGAAGGGCCTCCAAGATCGCTCCATGACCTCAACGGTCTCCCGTCCGTTCTTGAACTTACTGAACCACCGGAAAACCTGGGCCCTTGACAGGGTGGCGTCTTTGAAGGCAAGGAAGCGGTATTGTCTAAGTGAAAGCCAAATTTAATCGCATAGCAGTGCTCCAGCGAACGCTCCATTTTTTTACATTTTCTGCCGCGACAAAAACTCAAAAATAGCTAGTCTCATTACTTCATCAGGGTGTCTACTAAAATTCCAAAATGAAATTTCGTGACTTTTTCTTTACCAAACCTTAAAATTTTGTAACATTCTCAAGAGCGAATTTGGGTGTGAATTAGGCTGAATTTTCATGCATGCGATAGAAGTGTGCTTTGCTTGTGATTTGGTAGCGTTTAAAGCCGACCATCAACATTTTTGGTGGTGAATTTTGACGTTTTGTACAGCAAAATTTTCCAGTGTGTACTTACATTTGTACAAATTTTAAAAAATCGTGACCCAAAAGCTGAATTTCTTGACTTTCATGACCGTTTTCTGATTTCGTGACTTTTTCATGACTTCTGTGACCAATAGACACCCTGTTCACGGACAAACTCTGTATGACGACTGACAATGAGAAGATAAATGAAAAAGTAATACACCGGAGATGATCTGTTAGTATAAAAAGCCTTTTCAGAGTACTGTTAGGGTCACTCGTCCCTGCGCAGTACATATTCTATTAATATACTTTTTATTATGGCTTTGGAAATATTTAACATGTATTAACTAACTAACTAACTAACTAACTCTATGGCCTATGGAACCTGGAGGTTCAATGCCGCGTTCACAAAAGCTCTCCACTGACTTCTATCCTTAGCTAATTGCATCCAGTTTCTATTTTGTACTCCAATCTCTGCGAGATCCATCTTAATATTGTCCTCTCATCTGCGCCTAGGTCTTCCTAATGGTCGTTTTCCGGTTGGTCTTCCAGTCAAGACTTTGAAAGCGTTTCTACTTTCTTCCATTCTAGCTACATGACCTGCCCGTCTAAGCCTCCTAGACTTGACGACCCTAACAATGTTCGGCAAACCGTATAAATTATGTAGTTCCTCGTTATGAAGTTTCTGCCATTCCCCATTCCCGTTCCTCTTGGGTCCGAATATTCGTATTAATAAAAGAATTTAATTTAATATGTAATTTATTAATAATTGAATTTAATATGTATTAATAAAAGAAAATTGAACAAAGCACTAAAATTAATAATACTTGTGTAATGGTTTCCGCAAAGTAACTTCGCCTTCAGTGTGTTTCATGAAGGCGACGTTACATTACCGGAACTGTTACACAAATGTTATTGATATTTAGTGGTTTGGTTAGTTTTGTTTTATTAAATATGTTAATACTTAACCATTATTCTATATATTTTACACTTTAAGCGTAAGATAAACTCAAAATTATCATCCTTATAAAGGGTTACATGCAAAGATGGACACATGCATTGTGAATACGCTGGAAGCAATCGATACAAATTACAATAAATATACCTGAACATATATATCCATTAATTGTTTCATACGTTCAAGATCCTGGGAACGAATCCTGATTTCTAAAGGCTTCTTAATGCTGTCTTCCATTTCTTGTATCTCCTCTTCACTATATACAATTGGACGACCAGCTCGATCTATCTTTCTCTGTTTATCAAGCCATGCAAGAGCTTGTGCTGCGGTCTCCAACCCTGCCTTCTGCTTTGTAATTTCGCAACTACGAAATATCTTGGTTGTTGGCCATGGGACCTTCATCACAGACTCCCATTTCCTGGAAGGTAGGAGTCGAAACGTGTACGTGGGTTTGTAATTATCATCTTTTTTCTCGGACGAAAGTATACTGAAACAGTTGTGAAGCACGGACTTTGGATTCGGAAACTTCTTTTTAATTCTCTTGACACCTTCTGGAAAAAGAGTAAAAAGAAAGTGATAAAGTGCAAAATATGATATCTTACAAAAGATAATTTCAATTCCTACATTCGAGGGTCGTTCGGAAAGTAACTTCCGATTGGTTAAAAAAGGAACACCAAAGTAAATAAGAAGAATTTATTATATACATCTGAAAACTAATTCGTTGCTCTATTTTTTAACATAGTTTCCATAAACATTCAAACACTTATCATATCTCTGTCTCCCGCCTATGCCTTTAGCTAATCTGTGACCGCATCTTTTAGCTCCTCATCACTACGTCATATAACAGCGTTTCCCAACCTTTTTCAACTTCTGGCACACTATGTGTGTAACTTGAATTCTCGCGGCACACTCATAGATTTTATTATATTTAAACATAAAATACCATGGTATCTTTTTCTGTGATTACTGATCTCCTCACAGAGAAGAAAGCTCGATCACTGGCTTTCCACTATGGTAAATCATTATCCTTATTTTTCATTCTAATTTAAAAATAGAAAAACAATTGCAATGAAATATTGGACTTAGGTTTTTAAAAATACGCTTTCTTTTTCGAAAACTGCATCCAAACTTTCACTAACAAGGAAGATCACTAAATAACGAACGAACAAACAAATCTCTTTTACTTTTAGAACACAAATGTAGGTAACTCGTATGCATGTTTGTTTTGTCGAAAGGATCGAATATTTTAAAATTTGAAGTTACGAAATAGTCTGCAACAATAAAGAAGCAATAATGGTCATAACGTCATAACAATGATAACAAATACGTTTTTTAATATTAAAAATGTACAGAAAAGTAACGCATTATGAAACTTAAAATTGTAGATTCATATTAGAGGTTCATAGTAATGTGAAATACAAATATACATTTTTCCCTATGTGCTGCAATTTAATTGGTGTAGAGTTAATAATTTTGTTTCGATTTACTCGCGGCCCATTCACGGCACACCAGTGTGCCGCGGCACAGCGGTTGGGAAACGCTGTCATATAACATAGTCCTTGAAATTTTGTGGAAATTCATCGGAGAGCTCCGAGATTCTGAAACGTCAATTTTCACGAACTTTTCCATCAATTTTCTGAACTAGTTCATCAGTGACCACAGATGGCCTGCCACTCCTCTCTTCGTCATGAATGTTTGTTCGTCCACTTTTGAAGGAACGAACCCATTCACAAGAAACTCCTTCGCTCATCACACTTGGTCCATCACAAAGTTCCCGATGAATAGCTGCTGCTGCCGAATATTTTTTTTGTCGTAGGAAAATATATAACAGCTCGCACCTCCACTTGGCGGGGTTTTCTACTGCAGAACACATTTGGAGACGCCACAAAAGTGAAACTAGTGATCAGACAACCTTCACTCTACCATGGCTGGATGTAGACTGATCTACCGCGCAAGTCTGTGCAAAGATAGTAGCGCTGCCCCCCACTACTTTACGCTCAGTCACAAATCGGAGGTTACTTTCCGAACGCGCCTCGTATTCTTGCAATAACTAACTTCGGATCTAACTTTCCCTAGTATCTTGGTTCATACGGCAAAGAATAAAAACTTCAAGGAATAAAAAGGAATAACAAGGTTCTTACAAAATTACTTTTATCATTTTCCCTGATTTCCAGGTGCAAGACCAACCATTTTCTCTGACCCGCGACATTTAATAAGATAATGGTGTACTGATTATGAATGCCTGTAAAAGATAAATAAAGACTTGGGTCAGTGATTCTCAACCTGTGTGCCGAAAAGATCAGTAACTTTCCGTTTGCAACATTATACAGTCGCCATACAAATGGCTAAGGCTACTAATAGTAGGCAAGCTACCAGTGTAAGCTAATAACCCAAGAATTGCTATTTGAGCTAGTGAAGAAACATTATAAGACATCCTAAAATAATATTACACATTAACGTTAAATTTCTTTTTTTTTTTAAAAAAAGCTAAGAAATTGGCCACCCTTCTCTCCAATGAGCAGCTGTAACTTAAAAATTCCTTAAAAAATGTCAACAAATTCCTTCTATCAATTTCGAAGAAAATAAGACGCACTCCTAAAAATTTAGTAAACAAACGAAAAAAAAACAATACTTTAATGGAATTTCTCAAAATTTCTTCGAATGCAATAAAATGAGAAAATAAAATATAGATAAACTTTTCAAAATAATGTGTAAATGTATATGCAACTGTGAGAATGCAAACTGATTTTTTTTTCCCTCAAACGCAAAAATATTTGAAAGTTTAACATAATGAAAGTTATACGGAGCGAACATTACAGCTGCCCATGCCAATTCCCTAACCTCTATTTTCTTCTACCGATTTTTCTTTTTACTTATTGCAATAGATCTTAATTGTTATCACAATAAAACATAAATTTATTATCTTATACATATTATACAACATATTAAAAGCTAACAAGAATTTTAGGAATAATCCAAAAAATGGATAAAAAGATTGCGATCTTGGCCGATATAATTAGTTTTTGGATCAGGAGCTACAAAATTTTTAAACGGCCCCTAAATCGAGTTCCCGTATTTTTTTTTTTTTTTTTTTTTTTTTTTTACGGAATACGCATATTGTACTAAGTTAAGTGATAGTTTGGGCTGGCTACACTATATGTGGTTTTAGAGATATAAGGCGTACAAGAAAATTTTTCATTGAATGAAATATATTGGATTTTTTTTGGATCAGAAGCCACACAATTTTTGAACAGGCCCTAAACCGAGTTTTCTTAATTTTTTTCCGGAATAAGTACATCATACTGAGTTAAGTGATAGTTTGGTCTTGGCTACACTATATGTAGTTTTCCAGATATAAAACCTACAAGAATTTTTTTGTTGAAATATATTGGATCTTTTGATCCAAAAAGAACTTAAATGATATTGAATAAGTAGGAACACTACTTAAATGCTTTTAACAATAATAGCTATGATTACTTGTTTCAGTTACTTAGATTGACTGCTTTAAAATTTTGATTTCACTTCCAATTTCTTCTGATTCCAATCGTTGTTTTTTCTTAAGTCATCTCTCTTTTTTTCTAGTTCTTTTAACTTAGCCATGAGATCTCTCATTTTCTCTTTCTTTTCTTCCAAAGCCAAATTGTATATTGTTCTCGCACCTTTTACAAGAAGTTAAAGAGTCCTGGATCTGAAGCATTGAGACATCTAATTCCACCTATGTAAGCAAATCTACCAGTTGTCCTTGGGCTACTGAAGAAGCCTCTTGCAAATTTTCTACCAATAAACTTTTGTTAATACAAATACCAGATTCTACACTTGCAATTCCATGTGAAATAATCCATGTCATTTTCACAAGACTCCACAAGTGTTTGAATTGACTTTTGCCACTTCGAACTGATTTATAAAACTTATCAAGATTTGTTTAGCGTCCATTAAAATAAGACGTTAATACACTTTTAGACGGTTGAAGAAAAGATTCGAACTCTTTCTGAACTAGCTCTGCTTTAACATCATCGAGATGAAACGACTGATGGAGTATTTCCAAGCATTTCGTCATCCTTATCCGGGCAATTTTAGGTTTATGCAAGAAAACCTCAGGATTAAGGCATGAAAGGTACGAGTAAGAGGATACCTAAGAGGACATTTTTCGAGTATTTTTTAAGTAGTGCCTATCAAAAATTTTTGACAATAACTGAAGAAACTGCACTTGTCTACTTCCTTCACATTTTTAAGCTTTTTTTTTTCCGAACCCTATATCTACATTCTTTGGGGCTTTCAGATTTTCAGATTACTTTTAACTTCTAGAGCTTGCCCTCAGTCGTCTTCTTTGGACATCGACATTTAAATTTTATCATATATTCTAATAGAAAAAATGTTTATAGTCTATTACGGTGTGAAAAAGCATTGGGTAGCAGCAAATTACTTTCATTTACTTAACAGTACTTCTACACTATTATGTTCCCAACAGAAAGAAATGCCACCATCTATAACTGAAGTGTAACAAATCAAAATATCTTCATAAATTACATTCTTAATATTACAAACAATGTTGTGTACAACTGTACATGAAGTAGTAACTACTTTACTTAACAAGTTTACATACTATAAATACAACTCCTAAAACTCAACGAAAATTATTTATTTGTAATGCTTCTTTCAACAAATTATGAGTGAATTATTGGCTTATCTTAACAAATAGATCAGATGGACTAGTTTCATTTCCTGAGGAAAATCCCCAATTTTCCCTGATTTCCAGGTTAAGCACCATTTTCCCTGACATTTGACCTTCGTTTCATTTTCCCTGACTTTTCCAGATTTGTAAGAACCCTGAAACAAGCTGACCAGATCAGCGGTCTGTAATATTTTGTTTAATACAGAGCTGAACTGCTTAGCATCGGTAACATGCGTCTCAGAAGAAGCTAAGTAAGCAATTGAGGATTGTCTATCTTGTAAGTAAATATTACCAAACTCTTAACAGTACTTCTTTTATGCATTTTTCTACACAGTCACCTAATCTTTGTATTTTAAAATAGCCAAAACTTAACACATAGGATGATATACGAAATGTTACTGTATTTGTTTAGTAAAAATCATTAAAATTTTTGTGATTGAGGGTAATATGTCTGCAGAATGTAATATGTCTACGTTTGCAGAAACCAATACATAGTCATTTAGAGGTGTCGCCTGCAAACTTCTCTAGGCGAGCAGGCTTTTTACATATTAAAAGCAAACCGGAAGTTTATTTCCAGATTACGAAAGCTTCAATACGACAATAAATATATTCATAATATACACGTACACAAATACATATATTATTATTATTATGTTTCCAGTTTGTTGCCTTTTTGAAACCTGGGTCTTGAGAGGGCGTGAATTTAAAACCACAGCTTGTGGTAAATTTACGAATAAATCAGTCATAAGAAATTGGATACTGTTCATGGAAGTCCATTTGTTTGACTGTGTTTATCTTCTGTACTCTTATATAAAAGAGTAAAGATGAGTGACTTTCTGGCCATACTACTACATCTACAGTCGTTAAATTTTAATTTAAAAAAAATCATTTTCATACGAAAGTAGGATATAAGAACTTTTGGAAATACATATCGTAAAAAGGGTGGCGTAAGTATGTTTTTTAGGTCTTCTGCCGTTTAGGACTTGTGCCGCACTAAGGCTATTCAGTCTATATGTGCTAATGCATTTTTGTACGTTTCCTTCCCAAGGATGGGTTCGAACAGAGATACTCCACACTTACACTTATATAATAGGGAATTTTGAGCGGGTGCCGGTAATTTCATTTTCCACAGTTTGCAACCCTAGTCAGTCCGAAAATTTTTGGAAATATCCTCCTACAAGTCGAAATCAAGAAAATATCGAGTCTTACCTTCGTATTACTTTTAGATCACCTTGGGGCGCCCTGTTTTCATTCGGGGCAGTCTTTACTGTAATGTTTACCGGCTGGAGTCAAAATACTGTCACTTTCATGTTACACCTACAATTGTAATATTTTCAATTCGGAATGCAGAAACTTCCCTAATGATCTGGTGCTTAGCGCGGGGTCTCAGGTTCGATTTCCGGTGAGCTTTGAACGCTATATGGTGGTTCGGATTACACTTTAAAGTCTTATATAGCCTCGAAGCTGAAAAGGAGTGCTAAACTTCAACAAACTAAAACAATTCGGAACGCAATACACCACCATTTTTGCTTTATTTTAAACTCCTTTGTGCGAGATGTATAGAAAAAAAGAACACTGCGTTCACTATGGGAAACACGATGTGACGTCACACTATGTAAGCCTAGTAACAACACAATCAACTCACCTTCTGCAATGAAGTCACTGTCTTCTTGTGCTGAATATGTATTATTTGCCATATTCATATCGACGATTTTACTAGTCAAGCCGTCAGAACGATTACTTTTGTCCAATTCACGTGTTGCTCTTTTCACTTTTAGACTTGCTCTTCTCCCAATATTTTGTGTCAAACTATCCACTGGTGTAGACTGTGATTCTAAAACAGTTTCTTTAGGTCCATCTATAGACCCGTCCACGCTCAATGGCGTGGGAAGGTCAAGTTTTGTCTTCAGCAACTTCCTGTTATTGCTGGAAGATTGAGCTTCCAAAAATACTACGTCATCATCCTTTGAGGCAGAAGAGTCTTCCAATGACGGTGACGATAACTGTGACTGCAGAAACTTCTCTCCCAGCTCCCTTACATTCCACTCCTGTGCATTGGGCAAAAGTTTACCCATTGTTTTGGGACTGAGGTTTCCAGCGTCTGTGATGCTCTTCAACTCTTTTAGTATTTCAAGAGCTGAAGAGGCCGCCTTATTCTCCGCTTCTTTCTTTGAGCGGCCACTGCCCTGCGTCCTAGAAGAAAAGTAAAAGTAATTATATACTATATTTAGGAAGGTCTTACAGTATATAGTTTTATATATATATATAGGGTATTTCAAAACAACACCGACAACGTTTGGGAGGTGATTCCTGACAACAAGATAAGACAAAAAGTATAGATCAACCTGGATGCAGAAATGCTTCCTTTCAGAGTTACAAGCCGCCAAAAACATGAAAAAATGAACTTTAAAGGTCCATAGCTCCAAAATTATGAGACCTGCCGTGGTCGGTTCAAAACTTCACTAAGAAACTAATATGTGCCTTATCCAAAAATCCATGTTTCAGAATCCTAAGGTACTCACACGACAATTTTTATAGAGGGAGTTTGGCTATTGGCATATAATTTGAAGTACTCACCAACTACATCTATAAAAATTGTTGCGAAATTACCACAGGATTCTGAAATATGAATATTTGGATAGGGCATACACTAGTTCCTAAGATGAAGTCTTGACCCGACTACGGTACAGACTACCCGGTCGTAAGTCCCATAGTTTTAGGGCTACGGACCTTTAAAGTTCGTTCTTTCATGTTTTCGGCAGTCTATAACTCCGAAGGGAAGCATTTATGCAGCCAGGTTGATCTATACTTTTTGTCTTATCTTGGTGTAAGGAATCACCTCCCAAACGTTGTCGGTGTTGTTTTGAAACACCCTATATATATAAATATTGCAGGTAGAGTCAATAATATATGCATTATACTAAGTTTCTCTAAGTCTTTAAATACTCTAAAATGTTTTCAGTGTAGGATACGATGTTACCTCGGGTAAATAGGATGTTGTCTTTGCCCAAAGCGGACTCAGATGGTATAGGTAACTCCGTAGCCCATAGCGGTCTCGGGAGAAGGTATTGAAGATTAATGATCAGTACAAGACACTGATGATTTCTCGGTCCCGTGGTCCTATTATATAGCCTTCTTTTGGAGGAAGAACCTGTGGAGGAGTTGTCGGATTTCTTCGTGGTTCTCTGTGTCCACTTTGTCTCTTCCTGGTAGTGTAGTTTTCATCTGTCGTCTGCCACTATTTTTTTACAGATTGTAAAAATACGTGTTTATTGTAAAAACCATGTAGCTTATATGGATTTTGGCAATATATATGGGTTTAACGACTGCAGTGAAGAAAATGTAACTCTTGATTTAGCATGATATCGTTATGACATTTTGTATACCGTTTACAAGTCAGATATGATATGTCGACGATTGTACAAGCATATTTAAAAAAAATTGCATGTCTACTTCTCTCTCTTTTTTGGGCCGCGGTGGCTCAGTGGTAAAGCGTTCACCCTTCTGGTGTATGGGGTCCCTGGTTTGATCCCAGCTGTGTGGTGGGCAAACACTGTGTGCGTGGGTTTTCTCGGGATTCTCCCGTTTCCTCCCACTTTCTTCATTCCACCATTTCATTCATTTCTCATAATTACCGTCTCCTTTAGCCTAGCCGGCATAACCGTGGGACGTAAAACTTAAAGATTTCATTTTCATTTCTCTCTCCTTTCAAAGACCGTATTCTTCCACCTGTTACATTGAAGAATATGGGGTTAAAATTAAGATTTTTTAGGTTAAAGAAGAATATTTTATTTAATTTTTATTTTGATTACCCTTCTACTGTTTATTTCAATTCACCGAAAGCTTTCAACATCCACGAGTATGTATTTCAATCAGGTACGAAGGTAGAGATTTACAAAAAACTGGACATTTTAGTAACTGAATACACCCACCAATCAGAGCGTGTAACTCTTGAAGGTCTAGTACTTGCTCTTATTCTTACCTCCTTCTATTCTTTTTCCCGTTAAATGACTGCCTTTCTTCCTGTGATCAATTTTGTCCTTAAATACTGACCATGTTTTTGATCTGATAAGGAATTGTTAGTTTCTAAGTATTAGTTTGAAGATGATTGTAACTTCAACTTTACTATCACACTTTATTCATTAGCGTAAAGGTAATGAAAGACTGTGGCCGGTCAGATATTACAATCCCATTTTGTGGCATAGCGAATATTACTAGCAATGAATCATGCATGGTATACGCATTGGCTTCCGAATGTCATTATTTGCAGGTTTCTAGATCGGAAGTTCTAGACCTCCTATTAATTCCAGCAGTTACTCAACTTCCTGACATTGCTCAACACTGAATTCCAAAGCAACATAATGAAATGAAATCTTTCAGTTTTACGTCTTACGCTTATGCCGTGAAGATTAGAGAAGACGGTGATGATGAGAAATGAATGAAATGATGGAATGAAGAAAGTAGGAGGAAACAGGAGAATCCCGAGAAAAACCACGAACGCGGTATTTGTCCATCACAAAATCTACTTGGCGCGGGCTGGAATCGAACCCACACACCAGAAGTGAATGCTCTACCGCTGAGCTACCATGGCACTTAAAGCTACATAATAAACTATTTAGTTAGCATAATTACTTATTATTACTAGAGCTAGGGATTTTAGATTAAAATTTTTATTTAAAAAAGTGCTTTAATTTAGCAGGTGAAAAACTTTGAAAAAAATTACAAATTTAAAATATAAATAGTACCAAAACTAATTACATTCTATATGAGGTAGTCTAAAAGGAGTGAGCCTGCTGTGCACGAGATGGCGTTAGTGTCCGAAGTCTCAGTGTATACAAATCGCAGTAGGTTCGGCATAACGTCATTTGACGCTAGTACATGTGCAAGAAGTGTTGGAATTCTTATAGTCACACGTATGAATCAACTCTCTGCAAAACTGTGCTACATTTTACAATCTTACTTCGATGAAGTCACATATGCTAAGCAGGTTCGTGAAGAAATTTATGTTATTTATGAGTAAGATACGTTATCAAAAGTAACAGCCAAAAAATTGTTTGGTAGCTTTCGTTCTGCAAATGTTAATATCCAATTGAAGATGCTCCTCGCAGTGAGCGATCAATAACAGAAAATGTACGTGATATTCTGGCAAAAGACGAGTAACACTGACGTGTAAGCAGTCACGATATCAGCAATGATCTAAACACCCTCAGCAAACAGTGTTAAATAAACCATTTGGAGAAAGCTGTTTACAAAAAAGAAGCTTGAACGCTTGGGTGCAATATGATCTGACTCAAAATATTTACTTGATTGAATCTCTATTTGAGAATCTTGATTGAAACGTAACGAACTGAGGCCATTTTTAAAGTACTTGATCACTAGAGATGAAATGTGGATAACCTACAACAACAATTTGCGAAAAAAGATCATGGACGAAGCCAAAATAAGCTTAAAAGTCTGTGGCAAACCGCACACTGACGACCAGGACGTTTACGTTATGCATTTGGTGGGATTGGAAGGGTATCAAGCATCACAAACTGCTGCTGCCGGGCAGAACGATGACTCGGACCTGTACTGTCAACAAACAGCGCAAGTGCACCAAGCAAGTTTGAAGAAACGGCCGGAACTGGCCAACTGAAAGGATGTTGTATACCATGCTGACAACACCAAACCGCATCATTTTTAACGACCCATCAAAAATTAAGAGAACTTGGCTGAGAGGTTTTAGTGCATCCACCGTATAGCCCGGACCTGACAGTGTTTGCCTACAGGCCTCCCAGCAGGGCACTGAAAAAATATAGGACAATTTGGTGTATGCAATAGAATATTATGCTCTCAAGCACAAATAAATAAATAAACGTATTTTTTTTTTTTTTTTTTTTGGAAACAAGTTGAAATAAATGACTTGATTTACTGATTAAAGAAAAATTATCAACGTATTTCCCTCTCAACTAAACAATATAAAAGAATTCCATTCATCATAGCTCTGCAAATTATACATACACTTCTAACAACTGTTATACAACATAAATTTCAGGCCTTTTCCAGTTCACAAATAGTTTCCAGGATTTTCGCTCTTTTTCTGCTTTCAATGACTCTTCCCGGTCATTTTCACAACAAACTTTTATTTCCAGGCTTTCCAGGACGCATGGAAACCCTGCATATTATGTACAGCAATATTGGAAGGCGCTGGGAAACATACATAGGAATATCAATGGCCAGCCAATACTGCTGCAAACCAGGGTGGAAAAAAATCATGATTTTTTTCAAAAAAATCATTTTTGTTGATTTTTTTGATTTAAATCGATTTTTTTGATTTAAATCAAATCTTTTTCTTCGTATAATACAAGTTGCGAACTGAAGAAAAAACATTAGGAATTAGTATTAAATGTTAATTATGCCATTTAAGTGAAAATATTGGGTTTTAATTTTGAATTAATTCCCAATCCTTAACCTATTTCAATCCCAAACAATGTTTTTTAAGCATTAAGGAAAAGGTACAGCAATGTATATCAACATGACACTTTTCTTTTCACGAAAGTTACTGATATTTGGCAGCGGCATATTTTTAAATAATTGGAACTAGCTAGCGGCACGAAATACATATAAAGTACATAAATTTCGCCTAAAATTAACTAACTCACTCTATGACCTATGGAACCCGGAGGTTCAAGCCATGTTCACAAAAGCTCTCCTAACTTCTATCCTTAGTCAACTGAATCCAGTTTCTATTTTGTATTCTTATTTCTGCGAGATACATCTTAATATTGTCCTCCCATCTGCGCCTAGGTCTTCCTAATGGTCGTTTTCCGATTGGACTTCGAGTTAAAACTTTGAAAGCGTTCCTACTTTCTTCCATTCTCGCTACATGTCCTGCCCACCTGAGCCTCCAAGACTTGATGACCCTAACAATGTTTGGTGAATGGTATAAATTATGCAGTTCCTCATCATGAAGTTTTCGCCATTCCTCATTTCCGTTCCTTTGGGTTCCGAATATTCGTTTCAGAATTTTATTCTCAAATACTTTCAGTCTGCGTTCTTCCCTCAGCGTAAGCGACCATATTTCACAATCATACAGCACAACAGGCATAATTATCGTTTTATATATTTTAAAGCTTCAAATTCCTCGACACAATTCGCGACGATAAGAGATTTTGAACTGAATAATAACACGAATTCCCTGCTTTTAGTCGATATTTAATTTTTTCGTGAATATCGTTTTCTCCGATGGCAGAACTTTCTTTGTCTTTATGCGATGAGCTTTTGTAAGTCAAAAATTTTCTGCAGGAATTCCAAAATAAAAAAAAAAAAAAAATCAAGATCAGTTCCAGCGGAAGAAACACTTGTGATTGTTAAAAATATGCTTTATGTGACGTGAAAAACAGTTCAAATGCGAGTTGTCCGTGCATTTAAGACATCTATACATAGCAGGCACGTTTTTATACTTTTCTGTTGGCTATTTTATTTCCTCTGACAATTTTTCCTGCACAGGCGCGGCAAATTTTCTGCGATCACATCGCAGATCGCGGCATGTTCTGCAATGGGGTCAAGTATCCACTTTATCAAAAGTATTATTCGATATTTTAACGCATCCAAAATTTGTCGTATTACGATCCCGAGCAACTTCTATGTATTTAGTACATAAATTTCGCCCAAAATTAATTTTTTTTTTTTTTGTTTCGGAGAGGGGATCGGACCCCCCTAAATACGCCCCTATTATCTGGAAACAAACAAATAGACATAGATACAAAATAGTTTTTATCTTAAATGTCCATATTGATTTCCCCGTTGGAATAGAAATTTTAAAAGCCTGTGTTACAAAGAGAAGAAAGCAGGGTTCACCCGTAACCCGTTCAAATGGGATTTTCCCTGATCGTTCCCTACATAATACTCGTTTTCATACTGTGCTTACATACATTTGAGTCTCGTTGTATTATGATTATTATCTTCCATAATCGAAATAACAGAAGAAAAACGGGATTTTACTTACTTTCACTTTAAAGTAATTCATTTCGGAATTTGATTTAAATCAACGATTTTTATTAAAAAAATCAAGTGATTTAAATCTTGATTAAAATCGTGATTTAAATCAGACTGATTTAAATCAATCCATCCTGCTGCAAACCCTGCTGAATGAAAACGCTGATACAGCTTGTGTTATAAGAAACTGGAGTATGGCAAGGTTCCTCACTTAAGCTTCGCTGGGGAAGAACAAGCACATAGGAAACACAGAAAAAAAAGGTGGACATGGGAAGATAGGGAAAAAAAAATTAAAAAAATAATAGTGAGAATTAGTGACTAGTCCTCAGAAAAAGAAAATACTGAGACACATTTAGCAAATTGCTAATATGTAGCAATTTAAATCATCACTGGAACTGTCCTTGGCTTGTATTTTTAATAATTCAATCACTGAAATAGGAAATACAGGACAAGATTAAAATATAGGACAAATATACACAAATTTCCAAAATATAGGAAAAAACAGGAAAATAGGACAGCTGGGAGGCCTGCGGCTATTACTTGTTTTGGTCTTTGCAGAACTCTCTGAATAATGTTCCTTATTCTATACGTGTTTTATACTACATATATGCTGTGTAACACGATTATATTGAGGTTTTTCATCAATTGTTACTGAAATTTCACAAACATTGCACTTCAGAACAAACCCGCCATCCTGAATACAATCTACACTAAACTGTTTAACAATGTATTTTCCTGTTGTTCACCTCTTTCAGCATACTGGCAACACAGAATAATGGCGGACACAATACTAGTAACTGCGTATTCTAAACTGAAAAATTAAAACATTTTAAAAATATGTTCCAGCACTCAACAATACCGATTAGTGTCGGCTGTGATTATTCAGTCAGATGTTACCATCTCTCCTTTCTTCTTATTCAACAGCTTTCGCCTAACACGACTGCACTGAAGCGAAACATATTCAGTTCAGTGTTTGTTGTTTAATTGCATCAGGAATAAAATGCGGCCAAGGCGCCAAAGAAAGATTAAAACAAGTGCAGAAAGGTGCAACCAAAACGCAACTAAGAGTGCTTATTTACTGCTTCCTTCGCAAGACAAGCTTACTTTATAACTTTAATAGAAAAAAAAAAAAATGAAGGTGTGACATCTAAAATTCCTAACTATTTTCTTTATACAGTAGAATCCCGAGAACTTGGGTTAATGTGGACCGAAGGGTAGCCGAGTTTGTGAAAATGCCGGGTTATCGGGAATAGGGTTAAAAAAGAATAAATACGGGTGTTTCCTCAGAAAATACAGTACTGTACTTGTATGTATTGGTTGTTCGAGAACACAATAGCAGGGCTCATAGTTGTCTGGTCTCTTGCAAATAATTGAAAAGTGACCAAAAGCACACGAAAAAGTGACCAAAATCTCATCATGCCCCTCTTTTCCTTTGTCAATTTCTCCATCACCTCTCTCTTTGTTTGTTCTTTTATCTTTTCTTCTTCACTTCTTCTTTTAGAGCTTCCTCCTTTCTTAGGTTTTCTAAGTAAGCTTTGTAGTTACGGTAAGCAGACTTAGCAGATGTAAGAAGCTTCTAAGTAAGTGGAACCAGTTCTGGCCCATTTCCGAATTTCTTCATCCCAGACATTATATATAACTTAGCATTGAGAGTTCTCAAAGCCATGAAATATTCAAATTTATCACTATTCTTAAGAAGAACATACAAGAAGCATAGCACAAGACGAACATGATGAACCACACACAACGTTGAGCGGAGCGTTAACTATTACGAGAGAAAACTAGAAGACTATTACGATAGAAGAAAGAATAGACACAGAAGGGTTCTCAACCCCACATTGAGAGCTTAACCATCCACTGTGCTTTAGAAAGAATAAAAGCTGACGTGAGAATAAAGTTGACTCTTTCACATGTGGCAGCAAGTACTGAAGCTTTCAGAAGAGTAATGAAAAACAAGTTTCTGCATTTTTCCATTTACTTTTATAATATTTTTCTTAGAAAACTGCCAATGCAACACATAAATCACACGATAAAGTCACTTTACCTCCCAAAAAAGTAACTTTTAGTTAAAAAAAAAAAAAAAAAGTGACTCGCTATGAGCCCTGCAATAGACAATAAACTGTCCATATACTCTGCCAGACACATAGTGAAGGAGTGAGAGTGTGACGCGAGAAAAAGGTATGTGGGAACAGGGGAAACACGCACGCGGGCAATGACCTTGAACGGGTTTGCGCGCGGGGTTTTTTCACCTTGTCAGGGTATGGCCGTTATCCGGACTGCCGGATTATCGAGTGCTGAGTTTTAGGAACTTTCCTGTATTAAACCATAGCCACATAATTACGTTTAATGACATGTCATTTCTATTTTCACGCCTGATTATTCTCTTTAGGCTAAAGATGACAGATGATTAATGAAGATGAATGATTTACGGAGAAATTCGTGGAAAGAGACTGTGGGACTAAAGAGAAGAATCACGGAAAAACCCAAGGAAACAATGTCGTTCACCACAAATTCATATAGAATTACATTATTGTTACTAATTGTAACAAGGTATACACTTAGTTTTAAAATTTTCAACTTTATTGTTTCTAAGCTAAGCGTATGTATTTCAAAATTATTCACCTACCAATGTTCTTCGTACAATTTTTCTTCCAATATTTCGTGTGTTATAATCACTTATTCTCAGGGGCACACAATAACTGTTTTTCTTTTTACTTTGGTCAAAACGTAGTTTTAGCATAGGAATAAAATGCCAGAGCACAGAAAAACAAACAATGAAGCTGACAGTTCAACTGATAGAACGATAGAATAGCCGATCGGCAAACGGGAGATTGAAGTTCAAGTCCTACTAAATACATATTTTTTTGCATTATTCCAAGAGATACCAAAAAAATGTACACTTACCTTATAGTTTGGGGCCAGTTTAATTCTAAGACGGTCTCCCATACGTTCTTCTTTGAGGAACAGTTGGGTTGAAAAGTATTATAATTTATCGTAACATCAGGTTTTAGCTTTACTTTAACTTGAGATACTACATTATTAAGTATACTTTTTGGAACGACTGAAATAATAATAATAAAAAGAAACATTTTTGAAAACATGACACAAACGTTTATAAAAAATTTTAATAGTAAAATCTACGATACATCATTTTATTTTTCTAGTTAAAATATTACATCATTTAAATCTACCAGTGATGCTGTACATTGTAGAAGCGAACGATTCTCGATCTTCCTTCTTAATTTCAATCCCAAACTAAAGGAGTAAGTCTCCAATCTCAAGTCAAATACACATTATGTTTTACAATTAAAATGTTAGGTTTATACGTCCGCGGTCAAGAAAAGCTATGTTTGTGACCAATCCTTTTGACAATGGCATCTCGGAAACCACCCGTTTCACTGATCGATTGCAAACTTTGTGTAGAATGTTCAGTTCTAATTGAATATCTTTATATATATATATATATATATATATATATATATATATATATATATATAAAGCCATTATTTCTTTATTACATTTTCTTAGGGGTACACTGGAAGTATTGAAACTTTAAAAAGCAAAATATTATATCCCACAAGTTACACAATCCAATACCACACATTTGTAAACGGGGTTAGTATATCTCTGCGACGTATGTTTTATGGTCAAATGATAATGACAAACGAAGGGTAACCATTTCTCCAGTCTAAGACGAACCTTTATTATTTGGAGTCTTTTGTCCAATGAAATATCACTGACATTATAATTAATTGAGTATGTAATGTATTTGCTTATTACATACTGCATGCAAAAAGAAAACACTGTTCACACATGAATTAGAAACTCCAACCACAAGTAGGCTTAAATCTTGCAAACGGTGCGAGCTATTGAAAAAAAATTATCCACAAAATCTCCCCTTTATGACACCCCTTCCCGGGTTTTATCAAGACGTCCTTTATTTGTGTGTAAAGGGGCATGTGCAGATGTAAGGAACAACAAGGAGATTCATGCTCATACGTAAATGATGCACTGTGTAGAGAGCGCAGATTCAGCTGGTGTAAATTTTAACAAAAATGGGAGTATTTTACGAAATGTTTAGGGCAGCATTTTGTTTCCAACCAAGGAATAGAGGACTGACTCCCTTATTACTGACCTACTTCAGCTTCATCAGTAAAAAAGGGATTGGAAATACTAAGAAATTTTACGCCTTATTCTACTAAAATTGTACAAGTTTACTTTATGAAAGCAATTGTGAAACATATTTTTTGTTTCAATCATACCGACTCAACTCCAAGTATTGGAAAGATCCCTTGTGACTATATGGATAGCGTACACACCTTTAGCACGAGAGACCTGGGTTCGACTCCCGGTAGAAGCTTATGTATCTCGGATTCCACATTAGGCTATAGGCTCACGTTTCATATAGTCTCGCTACTGAAAGGGACGCTAAGCTCAAATCAAATCCAAGCACTGGTCATTGTGTGAGAGCATCGAATAAATACAAATACCATACTGCGCTGAATAAATGGAGTAGCTAGTACGTACGAGGGGTGTCCAATAAATTATTTGCCTAAACAGGAAAGAATGAAAATAGGTTCACTGTTTATTGATGTAGTTCCCATGGAGGTCTATGAACCATCGCCACCTTGTGGGCAGAGGAAAAAAATATTCTTTGTCATGGCCTGCAAACCACTGGAAAACAGCCTCTTGGACCTCCTTGTCCGGCGAAAAAATGTTTGACGGTGCTGCATCCCGGGCACACCTTTCACCAGTCGGTCGTTGATCTTCTTTGGTCTCTTCCTTTCTTTAGTGAGAAATTTGATGACCAAGAGGTGCTCCAATTCCTGCAAATCCATTGTTCACGTATCACACAAACATTCGCTAAGCGGCGTAACACACTCTGCTCACGGAAACTGCGTTGCTCTGACTGACCTCAAATTGCGCAGTGGGGTTCCCCACAGTGGCCTTGGCGCGCGTGTCAGGTGTCATTATGCTCCACCCCTCCCTTCCTGTCTAGGTAGATAATTTACTGGAAGTCCCTCGTATATGATCAAGGAATATATCTCTTACATTGGGGAGGGGGATGATGGGGAGAAGAAAAGTACACTCTTCCGTTCCCAATTAGTTTTAAATTCAAGCAGTGGACATGATTGTGAAACCTACAAAAATATGTTCATATTGCATCGTTTTGTTTTTTATTTTTATTTTTACGAAAATTTTCGTGCAACATAATTAAAAGTGATGATAGAAGGGGGAGGGGAGGTAGTTTATGCACCCTACATCAGGAAGCTAAATTCATTGACTGTTTACGATTCTAAGCATTCAGCTTCACAGAAAATATTTACCATATTCCATCGAAGTTAAACATTTTAAAATGAAATTAACAGGAAATATAGTTTTTTAAATTGGGACGGGGAAAGCAATTTCACCGTTTCATTATTGGAAGATTTTAACCCCAGACTGTAAGAATCGTTGGAA
The DNA here is from genome assembly GCF_964235325.1 of Thermobia domestica. Lineage (NCBI taxonomy): Eukaryota > Metazoa > Arthropoda > Insecta > Zygentoma > Lepismatidae > Thermobia > Thermobia domestica. Next base: position 15,026,022 of record NC_137454.1, on the reverse strand, counting down.
GATTTTTAAAAAAACTATACACTATGGTTTGTCGAACTCGAATACTTTTTTGTACACACTAGCTGAACCTGCGCTCTCCACACAGCGCATCATTCACATATGAGCATGAATCTTCTTGTTATTCCTCACATCTGTACATGTACCTTTACAGACAGAAGTGAAAGACGTCTTGATAAAAAATCGGCAAAAGATACCGTAAAGGGGAGACTTTTTCGATATGATGCTTTAGTTCTTTTTTTTTTTTTTTTTTTTTAATTTCAACACTTCCAGTGTAACCGTAAAAATGTAATGAAGAAATAATTGCCATGTTTTTTAAATATTCAGTTAAAACTGGACAATCTACGCAAAATTTGCAATTGATCAGTGAAAACGTCATCTTTCTACAGCCTGTAGTTTCCGAGATCTCATTGTCGAAAGGATTGGCCACAAACATATAAACGTCCACAAACGTATAGTTTAAAGCAACTCCGAAGATGGCAGCACAATTCATTTGCATTGATTTTGGAGAAGATTTATTAAAATGCAAAGGCTTTAAACAATAATTTTAAAAAGATAAACTTTATGAAAAAGATCTGTTTAAAGTATTTACTTAAAGTATTGACATTTCAACTATTTTTTTCTGTTAAACATGGAATCACAAATAACCGTAAATCAAAAGTTTGAAATAAAAAGTTAGAGGTAGGAGCTGTGGCGCTTTTATTGCTTTTGTAGCATTTTAATAGATAGATATGTTCACATTTGTAACACGGAGTTGATTTTACCCACACCCTTATTCTTCATGGATTGCAATCCCGAACAACAGATCATTTATAAAGGTTGGGTGAACCGATTTTCCTTCTCTGATGGATAGATAGACACAAATGCCGATCAATATTTAAACATACAGTGATAATAGGTAGCAGCGTCTTCAGGTGTACTTTGATGCGTTCTTCATTCTCGGATCGTCAACTAAGTTTATTTCTCTAGCACGTTTTGAAAACTTGGGTAACTGGAGAGTTACGAGCTTTTACCAGTCAACTCATTCTGAGTTCCGCCTGAATGTTCCATGAAAACACTCGTAAAGTGTATCCGATTTTAATACCGACAGAAATGAGCGACAGAGGGGATAAAATCCACTCCATGCTGCAAATTTGCACATATTTACAAACCAATCTTCCAGTGTAAACCATGTATATATATATATATGACAAACATTCTTCTTATTATGAGTTTCTTTAGGAAATTTCAATTATCCCCATAGATTGGATTCAAGACTGTCAAGGATGAAAAAATGTATTTACTCTACGAGAAAAAAAAAACGGCTAATTAGTCACATATTCAAATTAATGTCAAAAGTTGTCTAAGTGTGCAAAAATAAAGTCTTTATTTTTATAACAACTTTCAGAAACGCTGAGCAAACTTAGTACCTTTGCACCTTCGCGAAGTGAGTGTCGCTACGGTGACCAAACCAAGCATGTTATAAAATAGAGGATCTGCCCATACGTATCTTCATCATATGAACTCAATGAAGCCGAAAAACAATCGATGCCGGCACGTCTGACTGGCTACTCTCGTTTCCGCCATGATTGTTGGCTCGAAACATTGCGATCTTAGTGGCGCGGAGTGGACAGAGTAGGTGTGACGTATGGCTTCATGATTTTGTTGTATGGGCAGATCCTCTATTTTATAACATCCTTGGACCAGACGTACTGATTTTCGCAGTACAGTAGTGTTTTTTAAAGAGCTGTCCTGTGTGTTGCGAAGACGACTAGAAAATGGAGAAATGTTCTACTTTTCTAAAATGTCCTGCGAAATGTCCTGAGTTAACTTATTTGCAATATTTTAATGTTTCATTCTTTATTTACAACGTTTTGAATCACACGCACTCTTTTCTTGAATGATGAACCACCATGTTTAGGATTAGGATGATTAGGGAAGAGAACAATCGAGTTTTTACCGAGAAGGCCTTGTAGAGATGTCGGTAAGGCAGGTAATATTTCTACTTCAAGTTACGATAGTCATGCTAATCAAGCCAAGTAGAAGATCCCTCTTGCCGGTTTAACTTTTCCCTCGTTCCTTAAAGTAATCCCATACTCCGAAAATCGATTTAAAAAAAAATCCTTAGCCCTACACGAAGTTCCACTGTACGTTCATAAAAATAAACCACTTTGTCATTCATCAAGGCATATAGAGTTGTGTTAAATTCCTTTAATACTTTTGTTTAGTACTTTTTTTTAAAAAAAAAACAAAAATGAATCAATAACTTCCGTTAACGTTAAATGAAATAAGGACATGCTTATTGCCTACGTAGTAAACCATCATATGCTATTATATTTGTGTCCTTTTCGCTTGTGAGAATCTTGTCACCCTACAGTGGCCTCTCTTTCAAAGGCTATATACATGCAATCTACGAACATATTCAATTTAAATTAGGCACATTACATTCAAAAACAATAGGGGGGAGGGCACGGCGGTTCAGTGGTAGAGCATTTGTCTCTGGTGCGTAGGGTCCTGTGTTCGATCCTTGGCCAAGTAAGTTTGTGGTGGGCAACATCATATCCGTGGGTTTTCTCGGGATACTTCCGTTTCCTCCCACAATCAAATTCCACCATTCCATCATTATTCATATGCCTCCCTTAGCATAACGGCATAAATGGACGTTATACTAAAAGATTTAATTTAATTTTCAAAGACAAACCATTCTACCAAATTCCATTATGTTTGGAAATGGTTGAGCTGAGACACTGGTTCACTTGACTCGGAATGATCCTACGATATCTTAATGTGATATAAGAAAATCATTAAAATGTAAGAAGGTCATTACACAATGGTGTGTTAGACTTGCCATGGATTCTCTTTCGACGATAGAAGAAAAATGCTGAAGGGAAACAGAACATTAACTTCCTTTGGGATTAAAAGTACAAATCAAGGCAACAAGTTAGATCACAAAATGATGAAAAACAAATCATCCTTAATGCGCGTACTCACTGTCACTAACACGCCTGCTAACGAAACATGTATTCCGCACTGGATCTCCAGCTTCGCTCTGCCCCAAAGAGACAATACCGAATGCTAACTTGCAGTGACCACTTGGCAAAGGTCGGTAGATGTTTCCCATACTTATAAATACAACTTCATCAGTGCAACACCACATCCAAATAAGTAAAGTAACGCGTAAGTAAAAGTTAGGATGACGACCAACAATGTAGCGGAATGTAAGAACAAAGACAAACACTGCTGTTAGGCTTATCACTATGTGAAAGAGAGTTAAAACTTACATGTGTACGGTATTAACTCTCGACATACCATACACTTTGAAATATTACACGAATTCTGATGCTCTTATTACTTAGGTAGTTCTTTCATTTTTTTTTTTTTTTTTACTTCAGTTTCATATGTTTCTTACATGTTTCACTCTGATAAATATATCCGTATATATTATCATAGGCTTAGGTTCGAAAATTTATTCATTTATTTATTTATTCATTATTTCGTCTTTTTAGTCGTACATATTGGACGATTACGTGCGTATGAATAAGACTCGTCAAGGGTACAAATATACAAAACACGTAGTAATGACAAATACATACCTATTGAATTAAACTACTATGCTACATCTACGATATAAAATCAGTACATAACAATATATATTTCCAAAACTATCAATAGACAATTGAATTAAACTACTATGCTACCCAAAACTATCAATAGACAAATTCACTTACATATCTAAAAATTCGTTTACAGAATAAAAACAGTGCTGCAACAGATAAGTTTTCATTAACCTCTTGAACTCTCCTTTTTGTTGTCCTTCGGAATGTAGCGGAATGAAATATATCAACTTCACGTCTCTACGTTATGCGCTTATGACCAAAGCAGACGGACAATCAATGAAAGTTGAAGACTGTAAAATAATTGGCGGGATAAGAATGTGGAAGGAAACAGGAGGACACCAAGAAAACCCATGCATACAATGTTGCCCATCACTAATTCAAATCGTCAAAGAAAAAAAAATCAAATCTTTGAGCTGAACGTCCCACGATTATGCCCTTAAGGTTGAGAGAGGCGAGGCTTAGAGCAAGTGAATAAGGATAGAATTAATGGAATGAAAAAGTGGGAGGAAAGGAGAGTACTCAAGAAAACCCACAGACAAGATGTCCACCACAAGTTTACTTGGCCCGAGGTCGAACCATGGACTCCATGCACCAGAGGTAAGCGCTCTACCAATTGAGCCATCGTGCCAATTCAAACCGCAAATGTGAGGTGAGCTATCAAACCCCTTTGTAAGTTCGGCTGCGTTGTTATTTTGTTTCGGGGTTGATTTCAATGACAAATTTGGTAGATCTAGTTTTTCTGAACTATTCCCAACAGTATTATCAAACTAAAGAAAATTCTAAACACTTACTTTAGACAATTACATGCAGGTCAAGTTTAGGCACATCACTCGTTGGAAAATTCTTGTCCTCTCAAAAGATTTGCTCTGGGCGACATGACATTATCTCATCCAGCATAGATCAAATTCAAAAGGGGCGACCTGAAGTAATTCTTGAATAATTACAATTCTTTTCAGATTTGCATATTAATACAGCACAGCATACAGTATAGCTATGGCATACAAGCTTTGACAGTCCAGAAAACACAAACCAATCTCTCCTAGATGGCCACTAAAAAACACGAATGTTAGTCGGGCGAAGGTGGTAGGCCCGGGCGTAAGTGGGGATCCAAAGAAAGCAGGATCGTTAGCCAACGTGGATTTACTTGTAACGACGGTAGTGAAAACTCGTTGGTTTTCACAATGACACGAGTTCCAACAGCAGTCGTAATGGTTTCACATTAGTAACGATACACTTATAAATATAACATAAAGCCTTTGTATACTGTGCAGAAATACTCCGTCAGTAGAAAATAGTATCTGATATAGTCATCTTTCATAAGCACTCACCTTTTTTACCGTCGTAAAGAACTTGTAATGATTATATAATAGTAACCATGTACTTAAAATACAGCTGTGTTATTATTTAATTCTCTCGCCTGCAGAAATTTGTTGCTTATAAATGTCTTTTCATGCAGAGTACTGAAGCGTACCTGTATATTTTCCAAAGTATGGTGTGTCTAAACTTGACCAGTACCAACAATTATTAAATTGTATTTTTAACAACTAATATTTAGATTGGAGGAGACAAACAAATATTAAGTAGTGTTTTATTAGTATAAGCTATGTGTTATAATGATGTTATTGACTGATTTCTTGAGTAGTATAACTAAATTGGTTACAGTGAAATCTTGCCCTACACCATACCTATATTCTCACGGCCAAATCGTTTCTGTTCCTTGTAATTGGTTTCCGATGTGCTGATGAGACGTATTTGTGTATGTAAATACGAACCACAGTCTTTGCGACGTAAATGAATACGAGTGATATCCAAACATATTGCCACGCCACAGTTAATATTTTTAAATATACCGGTACTTCTCATTTTCACTTATTTCACTCCAGTACAGCGTGTTTCATCACCCAACCCAACCTGTCTAGCAGACAGCATATACCACTTCACTGTTGCAATCTAACATATTCAATTTTTCTCGAATTAAAAGTATTGTGTTGCAAAATTTGAAAATGGCATCAATTATATAGAAGATTTATTTCAGCACTGGATCCGTTATATTAAATGGAAGAAAAACCAGAATAAGCTGCGATTCATTTTAAGACCAACTGCAATAACTTGATGGCTTCAAGAGTTACTCACAAGACTAAATGATAATTAATGAGGACAGTGGAGAGAAATAACTTATTCTCGATGAACTGTTATAAATATAATAGCTATGAATACGTGCCAGGTTTAAGCACACTTATAATTTCGAATTATTTCAGTGGCAAAGACAGTGATGAACAAACTACGGCCTGCGTGCCAAACACAGCCACAAAAGGTTCTATCTGGCCAGCAACATGATTATAAATCTAACGAATTAAAAAAAAAAATATGGAAAATAAATAATTCTGAATTATTTCTTCTTGTTTCTCCCTTTTCACGTTTAGCTTAGTGACTACAATTGTATTTAATTGTCTATTACCAGTACCAGTGGTCGAAGTGAGACGGTATGCGGTGGTCTGCCATACCGCCTCTGGTTTTTCAGTAATGAGGACATACCGTCTCTGGTTTTTCAGTGATCAAGACAATATTTAAATAGCCGGTATGTTGAGTCAAAATTCGTAATAAAACATACCGCTTCTGCTTTTTTTCCACTTCGAACACTGACCAGTGCCACTTAATTACAAGGAGAAGTCGTAAGTCTTGCAATTTTTGGAACAAAACACCTGTATTTATTACAGTGCATTGAAAATAGGACTCTCTGCAGCTACTTTATTGCCAGTTCATCGACTCCACGTCAATAGGCCTACCGCGTCTTGTTCTAACAGGCAAAGAAGTCAGTCATTGTTGTTTCCACCTCCTGTTAGTTGGTGAAGCATCGTGATTTCAGGAAGTGTAGCATGGGCCGAAACAGATGGTAATCCTAAGGAGTAAGGTCAGGACTATATGCCGGGTGTGGCATTAGTTCGATTCCATCAAGTTCCTCAATTTTTGTTTGCGTTTTTCGAGCCGAGTGTGATTTTGTTGCAGCAGGGAGCGCTTATGGTTTACTAATGCAGGATGTTTCTAGCGTAGTGTAGCATACATCTCCAACTACTCGAAATTAAAGTCGACATGTATGATACGACCGTTAGGGTTGAACTCGAAGTGACCTCCCTCGTAGTTACACCACACATAGAGCATGATTTTATGTTCGAAATGGCTCTGTTTGAAGACTGGTTTTGGAACTTGGTCCTTGTTCAACAATGATTTTGTATTCGGATTGCGAAAAAAATCACCCACTCTCCATCGCATGCGACAATATTTTTCCGGAGCGCACGTCACAAGGATATTGGAGCACTTGTTAACACGCGTTCACTCTCCTGTGAGCTTGAGTTGGGGTCAATTAATGTGACACAATGCGGTAGCTTCTGATGGTTTTCCCGAGATCGTGAAAGTTAGGGATGCGCACGACTCGAGTCGAGGCAGTATTTTCCTGAGAAAATTCGAGTCGAGACATCACTTTTACAGCACATTTTCGAGACGAGACAGCCTCAAATCTTGTCTTGTGCACATCCCTAGTGAAAGTGACGTACTTAATAGACTGCGACATGAGTTGATTGGACAATCGTCATCTGAGAATGGATAGATTTTCTTCAATGGCGTGTCGTATTACGCCAGAATCTGTTATCCTGGGAAGGCCAGATCTTGGCTGATTTTCAACATGTTTACAACCTTCACGAAATTTCTGAAACCAACAGGTTGCTGTGCTATGGTTAAATGCACATTCGCGTTCTGTATGATAAATATTCTTGTTTCATGCAGTAGCTTTATGCCCACATGTCTTGGTTATGCCCGAGTTCGAACTTATACGAGAGTAACATTTCACATATCAGACGTTACTCTCATTGTCACTGCAGCTAAAAATGATTAAAAATACTGACAGATTGGTTAAATAATCTGCTTGCCACAGTACCTTTTGGGCCAGTTCGATCTTGTAATTACGCCCGATCACGGCGTATAGCCTACACACATCTGTTGATTGGGTTGTGGAAATATTGCAAGACTTAGGACTATGTTTTGTATCATTGTTGTTTTGGATAATTTATATTGCCCACCTTAAATTTTTCTGTTTCTTTGGATTGTACTAAAAAAAAAAAAAAAATGCCCGTCACCTATCCCGTCTCGTTGCAAAAACTAGGCGAGAATTGAGAAGAGAAGTATATATTTTTTTAATTTGAGACGTTACAAGAAGTATTATAATTCTCTTTTCGTTTTCCAAACGATAATCGAGATAAGATAAATTTCGCACGAGTCGTACGCAACACTCGTCCAATCAAGTCTTAGAATCAAACACTGTTTTAGTATTACACGATTCATAGTATAAAAATTATAAATTGATAAAGTAATTATACGAACACAATGAAGAGCATTTATCAACGCTTAAAGATAGGCTATGCAAGTCATTACACAATATAATCTAACAATAAGTATGGGTTAAGTTTAGAGTTACCCCTCCGCTTTTTATAAAAATCAGGAAAATTTACAGGAGAAATGAGGTAAGAAATGATAATTTAAAGTTTTTACTTGATGTTTAGGAATGTAAGTTCGGCATGAGAGTTATGTTTAATACGAGAAAATATATGTGGAAGTTAGTACTATTTGCCGGATGCTGAAGCATTCGCGGAAGGTTTTATCAGCATGGTAGTTGTGAAATATGGCGAATATGGCAAACAGGTGTAACGGATGCCCAAAAATAATGAAGAAAACCTTTTAAATTTTTGTGAAGCCCACGGAGTACTAACGTTAAGTGAAATGTAACAATTTTTAATAATTTAAGCACTGTTTTTTGTATGTTGCGAAGTCCAAGGGCACCTTCAGACTGGAGGGGCAACTCTAAACTTAAGCCATAAGTATGGTATAGATGTTATTATATCACACTTTTATGGACTTCTCGTGACGCGAAAAGTTTCTGATAAGTTGTAGAAGAAAAGTCAGGCAGGGGGGGGTCCATCGGGGCCAGGCATGGGCGAGTTAGGAATTGCCTCCTGGGAGGGCAGACCTGTCTGCTGGGGGAGGGCAAGTAAATACAAATGAGAATTGAAGTATTTTATAGGTGACATTTTAAAATTTTTTTGTCAAAAAGTTGGGAGGGGGCAATGCCTCCTATGCCCCCCACAGCTCCGTCTATGGCGGCCAGGGTCCTCAAATTATTTCCTTGACCCTCCAAATGATCAGCTTTTAAAACGTAATTGTAAGATTACCTCGCTTCAGTGATTTAAAAATAACAAAATTTACATGTAATTAACGTTAACTAGCTGTGACATTTTTTTTTTTTTTTTTTTTTTTTTTGCTTTTTACATTGTAGCTGCACCCCTCAAAAACGACGGCCCCTCCTAGATAAACCTGCCGGCAGTGCTTAAAGTGACATCAGATGAGGTGACGGTATGGGACAAATATGACCACTTTTAGCACTACTTTTGCCAGAACCAGTGCCGTATTTTATGGGGCCTCCGGGCTTAACTACCCCCCCCGAAATTTTATTTACTATATTAAAGTAAACGGCATATCTTGCAGAATTTTCACATTTCCAGGGCTAAAGTTAGCAGTCCCCCCGAAAAAAATCGTAAATATTCCACTGGCCAGAACCCTAAAGAACATCTCTACTTCTGATATTTTTACACCATTTTTGATGTGAAAAATTACAGAAAGAGAGAGAGAGAGAGAGAGAGAGAGACAAATACGTAAATGTTTTATTTCTTACATTCATCAGCCTAACAGAAATAAATATTAATATTCAATGAATATTATTTTCCGTTGTATCCCATTGTATTGCATTGTATTCCGCTCAATAAAATGGAAACTTTAAATATTGCTAATCATCATATTATTCGGTAAATAATTACCAGCGCATAATACAAATCCAATGAACAGAAAAATGTGTAGCCGATTTACGATTAAAAAAAAAAAAAAAAATCTATCAGCTCAAAGTGTAAAATTCTCATAGTTTCTACACAAGTGTGGACCTCTAAAAATATACAAAACACATTGTGCATAGACCTACTTTAGAACCAAGGGCGTCATTTAGGGGGGCAGGGGCAATCCCCCCCGAGTTTGAGATTTATATAGATTTTATCCATAGAATAGCAGTAAGTCAGTGAAAAACGCGAAATTTTACTTATATCAAGGGGTCTTGCTTCCCCCAAACAAAATCTGAAATGACGCTTCTGTTTAGAACACGATTAGAATATTATACTATTTTTACTAACCTGGCTTCTATTACATACAAATGTCTGCTATCCGGAACATTAAGTCATAGTATCCACCACAGCTGCTTATAAGGTCCATCTTCCTTCTTTTCTCGTTGCTGACATCTTCTGTAGTCTGCACTGCGCCTTCCTTTTCGTAACCAAGACTTAACATACGGCTCAGGATTAAACGTGTGTACTGGGGGCCCGATTAATGACACAAACATTATACTCGAAACTGTACTAATTTGTAGCGAATTTCTAAGATCAGACATTATTATGTTCATTTTACTGAAACCACGTTCACAATCTGCCCTGCTAATTGCTATGGTGTTAAGAGCGGTGAAGCACCTTTTTACAGTTTCAGTAACAACCCTCTTCCCTGTTGCTTTATATTGCACAAAGTCGCGAAGAACATCATGTGAATTTAATCCAAACCTAAAAGCAAGTTCCTTGATTTCTTTCTCACTTTGTCGAATGTCACCGGAGTCACTGAAAACAGATTCAATTTGACTTATTAGCTTGTGATTCGTATCGTTTTCATTAATGGTTCGCATTTTTAGGTTATCCACTATACACTGTATGAACTGGCATCTGTTGACAGATGGAAAATTAATGTGCTTGTTAAGTTTCACTCCTTTGAAAACCCCGGTTTCAACACTTTTAAATACTTGAGCTTCACTGTCGCCTGGCGTACATTTTAAACTCTCTATTCTATTTATATATAGCTTTATTATATCATAAGCCCTTTTTATGGTGCAGTCACGCATTTGCAATAATTCTGACAGACTTTTTAATTCCTGCAGAATATCAAATAGAAGTCCTAAAAATTTAATAAAATTGTAGGAACTTAGTTTATCTGCTAGTCCTTGGAACTGACTTCGCTCTTTACTGTTGTGGCAGCTGTTTTCAGATTCTGTAGAGCAATGTGTATATACTGCAGTGTATGAACTCCGTACAGATTCTACACAGCGAAAAGAAGATGTCACCCATCTTACATCTATAATGCGACCTATCTTTTTAAGTTGACTTGCAACATCATGTGCACACTTTTCAAGTTCGTTCGAATTTTTTGGAGAGAGACTGTACAACTTGTACAGAGCGCTAACCAAAATACTAAAATGATTCACACCACCACCAATAGTCTCCAGTGCATCATTTACAGCAAGTTCCAATCTATGACTAAGGCAATGCCGCAACACGATTTTTGGAAATTGTTGTTGTAACCTTGATCCGACTCCAGATTTTTTCCCGCACATAACACTAGCACCATCACTTGTGAAACCAACCAGGTAGTCCCCGAGATAATTATCATCAAAACCGTTCCTTCGAAGACAATCCATAAGAATGTTGTATATTGTATCTGATTTTTGATCCGGAAGTTCCAATAGTTCTAAAAAGAACGTATAAATATCATCACTACAGTTATTGTCTTTACTTTCAACTCCTTCGCTATCCGGAATACGTGCACGTATATAAATATTTAACGCGCTTTTGTTACTTAATGTGGTTGATTCATCAACAATAATGCCTATCATGGACTTAGCACTTTTAATTTTCTCAATAAGTCTACTTTTCATTTCAGCACTAATGTGGCTTACAATGTCCGCGCATACAACATTACTGTGTAAAATTTGCCCCATATCAAGACCGTTGGCAGCTTTAAGATCTATTAAATGGGAATGATCCAGAAACGGCCTGTCTTGTTTTGCGGTATAGTATGTTGTTCGAAAAACTCGACACGTTGTTTCAAAGCTACATTTGCTTTCATTGTCAAAAAGTTTTTCTAAGCTCTGGTTTTCAGCTTTCAAGAGTATTTTTTCCGCGGTGCAGTGGGCAATACTTTTCTTATGTTCGAAAATTTTCTTCCGCAATGAATGTTGTTGCATTTCCGTTGTAGACCCGAAAGGTTTAACACTACCCACAATCCACTGTTGTGACAGCGATACGCCAATACTTGAATACAATTTCAAGTCCTGAACTTTACGACAGCTTACACAGCCAAGAGTATTCGAGACAGTTAAGCACGGATACTTTTCTTTAAACATGTTAACTTGGTTTTGGGTCCAACACAAAGGTGCACTATTGGATTTCAACAATTGACCACTGGTATCACTTGAACTTGCGCCGGCAGATTTCTCCTGTAGACTTCCGGAGTCTTCCTGTGAAAGACCTACACCAGAGTTACTTTTCTTCGCATTACCACTAGAAGCATTGAAATAAGATTCTATTGACCTCTGGGTACGCTTCATTTTTCTTAATTAGCACACCACACACAATCACAACAAGGAGCAAAGAACACACTTAGAAACGGCCTGAATTAGACATGCGTAGTTCGCACCTGCCAAATGTCGAAAACAACTTGTGCGTAGGCGCTATAGTAAGCTGGGAACTACGCGAACTAGAGCCTGTCAATCTCAGATGAACCCTCGGAAACATGCGAAACATAGTTAGGTCCCACCCGCGCCACCCTCTGAAGGAGGAAACCCTCTCTTTGATTAGGGAAAAGAACTGAATGACCTCGACTTTGTTGCCAATTTGTCATTCAGTCGTTTGGTCTTGACGAGTGAAGATCTTCAAATAAATCATTGTGGCAATGCTTCCGCATCAAACAATTAAAAGCTTTCGGATCGCAGCAACCTGTCCCTCCTCTTTCGAGGGACGTACGGGAAAACACACATTGACAGCAGCACCACACCACCAGAAGGGGCACAACGTTGCCAATGTGTGTAATTATACAAAATGTGTGCAATTTTGTCTTGAGTGTGCATTTAGTGCGTAATGCCACTCTGAATACATTTTGTGTGTAGTTTGGCACAATTCAAAATTTTGATCATTGATGATTTATGCGAAGTTCCTTTCATTCAAATATTCATTATTTCCATTCTTTTTTTAAAATTGCCTTCTGAAAACTACGAGCGACAACGCCTGGCTCCAGGGCGATGCAATAAAACCTATCTTGCTTCCTTGGTACCTCACTTCTTGTTTTTCAGAAGCGGGTGTCATGACCGTTAGCCCACATCCCCAAGCAAAGCCTCTTTGTTCAAGCAAAGCAATATGAATGAATGTTGTCCCTCGATGTTGGCTAAAACATGGGGCGGTGGGGGGTAAGCAGTTTTTTTTTTTTTTTTTTTTTTACCAATTGCCAAGAAAATGCCATTTTGTAAATAGATGAACGACACAGTGAACGAGGGATGGGAGGTCTTTTATTGAACGAAGGACAAAAATGAAAATGAAACGAAATCTTTGATAGTACAAACATATTTGTTGACTCAATACTAACGTCGTTCTTATTTCTATGTGTATTTTTTCTACAATTTAAATAATTACAATTTAAAATAAGTTATTTTTACCGGTATGCCATACCGGCCGATTTTCTAACTTTCGGATGCATAACCGGCTCATACCGCCTCACTTTAAGCACTGCCTGCCGGCTACGCCCCTGAAGTCAGGGCTTAAATTTCGTGCATAAATTTGCAAAACGAAACGATAATTTCAAGACGAGCTTTCCGAGAATTACGACGAGACGAGATGAGACGAGAATTCTAGAAAAGATACGAAACGAGAAAACCTTATTTCTTGCCTAACTATTAATACATAAAACATAAAGCTAAAATAGAATAGACTTTTGAAATAATTTGTACGAATTACATTCAAGAATAAATTACATACTTCAACTGATGCTTCGAAGTGTTTGGCAGCTAAGGGTGTGCAGAAACTACGAGGAAGAAAAAGAAAAACGCATGTTGCGGAGAAATAAATCAGTGTTCAAAATGGAAATAAAGTACTACAACTTTAACCGATTGTCTACTAATATACTTTTACAAAAAGTCTTATATCGGTAGTGCTCTTGATCCCTGAAGCAAAGTCTGAAATGACGCCCCTGCCCTATTCTCAAATGTTTGCTTAGACATTCCAGAATGTGTATATCCTTGTCTGGATATATAACGAAGGAACAAACATATCCGACCTTCTCCCTTAAAAGTTACACAGAAATTGGTACTGCTGGAGCACCGTGGATGCTTCTAATGTAAGGGGAAAGTTTCCCGAATACTATCTAACCGAGTCAGTGTAGGGAAAAGCAGGTGGGCCCGCCCGATAGTGTAAGGTTGCGTCAGCAACGGTATGCATGAGTGTAAGCGAAAATAGCGGAAAAATACTGTTTTCTTACTTTTACCTGTAGGACACATTTATCCTTACGAATCATGACTTTACACACTTCATTCACACACAAATTCAATCCATCGTGGTATCCTTTGAACTATTACGTGCTTAGAAACATACACTTTCAATTACGAATTTTAACATGATTAGAGATCAGGGGCGCCCGAAGAAAATTTTCTATAGGGGGCCATCTCCATGATTCCTATATTACGTCTGGTATTTAATATACGTGGTTTGCTATATTACGTATACATTTTTGTGAGCTAGGGGCCCCGCCCCGGCCCCATTTTCGGGCAGCCATGTTAGGGATGAATTACGATTTTCAACTTTATTAGCAATATCAGAGGTAAGATTCTCATATATTTTGACCACCCATATATTCCACATTTGAAATAACATTAGATATTTCTTCGGCAGTACCGCTGTATCGCCGGACCAATTTGAAAATCAGGAACAAGTACCAAAATGTACTGCATTCGGTTATATTTGGTTGGATTACATTACGTTACGTTAGATTACGTTTTTAGGTATTCAGTTTTACTATATGGATCCATAATATAAGTAGTAGTAGTAGGGAGGAGGAGGAGTAGAAATAGAAGTAGCAGCAGTAGTAGTAGTAGGAGGAGGGGAGGAGGACAGGGTTAGAAGCGCCCGCAGGAGTTGGTTGGGTTCTGTTCTCGACATGAGTAGGCAAATTAAAGACTTGCCTAAATTTTTCTGTGCATTTTACAGTCAATGGATCCGTATAATAAACACAAGTGTAATACCTCTTTGCGAACTACTCCATCCGCCTCCACATACAGTGCTGCTTACAACATCAAAAACAACCACTTTCTTAAGTTCTACTATTCCTCTTACCTAGCTTTCACTCCATACTTCCTCACGAACTTAAATAAATTCTTCAATTGACCCGGTAAATTTCTAAAACTCGTCTGTAATACAGCAGTTAACCCTTTCTCATCTACATGCATGTACTTCTATTCCCCAATTCTTCAATGAAACAAAAATCAATTATTTTCACCTTACTCAAACTTCTCCTATAAATCTTCATTTTTACAGTACCATTGGCTCACTTCATCTAAGCCAGCCTTAAGAGTTTTCAGTATCTTTATGTTTATACCCACCGTCGCCGACACACTGCTCCCTGCACCCCTGACCGTTCCTACCTACTGCGCGGATTCTGTTAGCATTCGTGCTCTTTAGTGCTATCTAGCACAAGTTTGTTGGTATTTTAAGGTAATTTGTGTTTTATAATCATCCCTCGTAAAGTCATTCTTGCCTTTGTAATGCAACCCCACCTTGAGAGGCTTTCTAAGGCAGTAAGAGTGCACTTCGTACAAAGACAAGCTAATATTTCTTGATGTAAGTTTAGCTCCCTAAATTAGGATAGTAGCTTTTTACTAACGTGACTTTCGTAAATAGCCACAACTAGTTATAAATCGCCTTATGCTGAGTCGTTAGCCTCACTACTGCAGGAAACATGTTAGTCTACTTTAGTATGTCACAGCCGTCAGAACGACTCTGTATAAGACCTAAAGTTTTTTTTCCTATAAATAGGAATTTGTTATGATCCAATAGTGCGATATATATTTCTGAGATTTCTGCAACTTGTCTTATGCATAAATATTTTTGATTGGAAAACCTGTAAAATTGGAATATAAGTGCTACCATACGGATAAAAATTTAAAGTCAAAACAAAACAAAGCGAAAAAAAATGCGGATTTTAAATTTCAGATAATTTTTATTACTAGCGTTTTGAACATTTATTCTTGATTCGTAATTTTTGTCTGTAACTTACACTTGAATTTACCATTTCTCTCTTCTACGAAATACTAATGCCTATATGGAAACTGGAATTAGCTCTATAAGAAAGTGAACATTAAAAATCTAATACAAACCTTTCACTTTATCGACTCTCTTCTTTCATCCTTTAAATCACATTTCGTCTAGACAGAAAGAACTATAAAATAATTATAAAGTATTATTTATTTCGATTAATTTCCACTTTTAATTTTCTTTCTTTCTTTCTTTCTTGTAGATTTTACAGTTTCAATTTAATTGATTATATTCTTCAGATGCAGACCTAGTG